>NC_134490.1:40183938-40493938 GCF_040206685.1 Ascaphus truei
TTTTTTTCCCACACTCTGCTATTCCCCCTTAACCCTCACATCTGTTCCTAATCTCTGTTCCCATGTTCTCCATTCTCCATCTCAGCCCTCCTTTCCTCTCTCTCCCTTCCTTCCCTCTCTCCTTACTTTAACGCTCTCCTTTCTTTTTCATCCCTCTCCTCCCTTTGTGCACTTTTCTCCCTCCCTCATGGCCCAGCAAACCTGACATGTGTTTGTAGCCAAGCTTCTAACAGCCAGCACAAGGATATGGTTTGGCCCGGACTCTCCCTGCGCATAAGCTTTTCGTGCCAGAGGGGCCTGGAGTTTATTTGTATCTGTATCTCCTTCTTTCTTAGCTTCTTTTATTTATTTCTCTCTCGTGCGCTCTGTCTACACAGTCCTCTGTCCCTTTCTCTTCTGTTCCTCTGTTCTTTTATTACTCTCTCTACCTCTGCCCCTAGATGGCCTCTCTCTTCTCTTCTAATTTATCTCTCTCCTCCTTCATCTTTCCTCTTTTTCCTTTAGCCCTCCTCCTCTCTCTCCTTTTTGCTTCCTTTATCTCTTTCTGTTTTATCCTTTATCACTCTCTCTTCTGTTACCTCTCTCTATTTTCTGCTATCCTTTCTTTTCACTCTTTGACTTTATTATCTCTCTTTCCTTTATTTCTTGCACTCTTTTCCTTTATCTTCCCTCTATCTCTCTCTCTCTTTCTCTCTCTCTCTCTCTCTCTCTTCCTCTCATCTCTCTCTCTCTCTCTCTCTACTCTCTCCTCTCTCTCTCTCTCTCTCTCTCTTTCCTTCATCACTCTCCCTCTCTCTAAACCTTTTCTCTTTCTTTTCTTCTTTCTGTCTTTCTTTCCTCTCTCCTACGCTCGTTCATTTTCTTTCTTTCATCATGTTCACTCTGTCTCTAGACAGCCTCTCCCTTTTCTTTTCTCTGTCCCTCTCTTTTCATTCTTTATCCCTCCTTCTCTCACTTCCTTTATCAGTTCAATTCAATGACACTTTATTGGCACGGCAATTAGTACATGTGTTGCCAAAGTATTACAATAAGGAAAAGTTCCAGGGTGACAAAGGCAGCAAGGAAATACAATACAATAGGTAACATAGGACTATGGGGCAGATTCACCGAGAGACCATACTGTGCATGTTAATGCACCCCCTCCGGATTTAACTCACATTGACTTGAATGGGAGTTGAGACTAATGGAAGTTGAATAGGAGTTGTGCACTAACCCGTACTGGTGTTTGAGGTATCTGGCCCTAAGTAGGGTGGCATAAGTGGGCACAACAGACAGTCCTATCAGTACTAGGGATACTCAGACTGTCTATACTCGGACTGTCTATACTCGGACTGTCTGTGGTTGCATAGCTGCTAATCACCTAGTATTATACAGAGTTTCTCTTACTGTAGGTGGGAAGTCCTTTACGCTGTCTCCTTGGGGAAGAATTCCTCTCTTCTATCCTTGTATTTTGCACAGTACAGGAGGAGATGCTGTTCTGTTTCTGAGCCTCTGTTGTTGCAGTGCACCGTCTGGCTTTTGGGGTTTCCACTTGGATTTGTGTCTGCAGGTCCCTATGTTTTTGATCACCTATTACAGGGTCCTATGTATGAAGGTAGCGACACGGTGTTTGATCAGTGCTGCTGCATCATATGTAAGAACAGTTTGTTACATCTGGTGCAGCATTTTAGACTTGCACCACTTCAGACATGGCAGGTTTTTGGGGACAAATAAAAAGGAAAAAGAATGGTGCACAGAAACGCAGAATGTAATGCATCTCATTATAATATGTTCAATCCTGTAACTCGTCCTACTGATACTCTCCACGTCGTAAGCTGACAAATGTGTTTCATCCTGGGGCGTTGTGCTGTCGTGTTGCCTTAGCTTTGTTACATAGGGGCTGAGTGTGTACTTTATAGGTTGCTTAATAAAGTGGATGGTAGTGGAAGTGTGTTCCACTGTTAATGACGTGGTACCACAATGTGAATATTCTTATTTTGGGTAGTAGCAGACGAAACATCTTAGTTCAGCTCTGCATCCATTGTGTGGAGTATTTCTCTGTACATGGAGTACTTGTTTTCAGAACTGAAGGTGCACACTCTATTTGGGCTTTGTTCAATTTAGTATAATGTTTGTCCGCAAATGTCACTCCCATATAAAAGGATTGGTCGGATGACCTTGGCACATAGCTTTAGGCTGAGTCCCCCGCTGGCACTGAGCGTGCTCATGCTTGGAGAGCGGGTAGTTGCGGGTAGTTGAGCGGGCGGCAAAGTATAATTGTTTTGTTTATCTAAGCACCGAGCGCGCGCGCGCGCACAGCGTGAGCAGGAACTTACATATATCTATAAATGTAAGTAACCGCCGCAAGTGCAACCCGCTCAGCGCTAGCGGGGATGCAGCCTAAGTAGTAGTGTTTTACACAGGGTTGAAGCTGGAAACTGTTTTCTGCTTTGAAGGCCCTTAGAGTTTTCTCTTGTGTTTCTAGTCATCTTAAAGCGCTGAAATGCATGTAATCTAAGGGCCAGCCAGGTATAGTCTATAGAAGGGGTGCGCAAACTTTTTCGTCTGCGCCACCCTGTTTGCTCTCCCCCCTGCTCACAACTTACCTTTTCTCCAGCGTTTCTGACGTCATAACATCATGTGACCCCGCTGCGTCATTTGATACCATGTTGACATGGCGATGCGTCACCAGAAGCCACCTGAGAGAAGGGAGGAGACTATACAGAGGACTCGCGCGCTCTCCCGGCATGTAATTTAAATGTTGTGAGGAAGTGTGCGGGGCCTCTGTAAGTGCCCCCCCCCCCAGAAAATGTTGTGCTCCCCTGTTTGCGCACCCCTGGTCTATAGTGTGCTACATTTGCCAGCTACCGAGGTAGAATTTGAGATTGTGTTTCAGAAAAGCCAACTTTGAATGAAGTTCTCCCCTTGTGCAGAAGCATGGCAGGAACATCCTATTGCCGATTTATGTCATCATGCCCCACACACCCATAAGACCAAACCTCAAAAAGCCTGACCGGACATGACCCCCTTTGTTAAACCTGCCCAGACAACCTCTATTCACAGCCCCTGATGTGAGATCAACAATCCACCGGAAGACCGAGAGAAGGGGGGAAAGAGTGTGAGACACAGTGGGACCATGTGCGTTGACAGGTCTAGTTTTGTTGCTTTTTAGCTTTCTTCTGGAAAATAAATATGTTTGTTTTGTCTATCTCTCCGGGGTTAGCCTGCAAGGTCCATGATTTAGCATCGTTTCCTAGCACGTTTAGGAGGCTTTGTAGGCTTTCTGAGGTGGGATACAAAAGACCAAGTCACTTGCATACAACAGGCATTTGATCTCTATATCAACGAGTTTCATTCCTGGGGTTGTGGATTTCTCTAGTAGTTCAGGAAGATCGTTACTGTAGATGTTAGAGAGAGAAGGACTGAGGCCAACACCTATTTCTGCCTGAAGCTGCCTGTTTGCATAGTACATTATTTATCTTTATCATATTCTCTCAATGGCCCACGTCTCCCTATCACTTACTCTTACTCCATCACTTTCTGGTACTCTCTCCTGCTTTGTCTTCGGATGGCCCCTTTCTCTCTCTCTTCTGTCTCTTCTTCCTCTATCACTCTCTCTTCTTTTCTGTGCCTCTTTTTTCTGTTATCTCTTTTTCCTCTCTCTTCCCTTATTATTCTTTCACTTCACGTCTGTCTCCAGACAGCCTTTGTCTCTATTCCTTTTACCCCGCTTTTTTCTCTCATCCTTTCTTAGTCTCTCTCACTCAGTCTCTCCTCTTAGATGTCCTTTCTTGCTCTTCTCTACCATCAAAGACGGGGGGGGGCTGTGACAAAAACGGGACAGACATTGAGTGAAACAGCAGAGGGGACCGTGACAGCAGGACAGAGAAAAAGGACCATCACTAAGAGGGGACACAGACAGGGGACAGTATTAATAGGGATAATCCCTGTGAGAAGGAGCAGAGGGGACAGTGATGAAATGTGTGGGTCTCCATCAACCCCTTCAGTGCCAGAGCCCTTTGCACACTGCTGACCCCTGTGGCTGTGAACGGGGTTCATATATTTGTTTTAAGGGTGGAATGTCCCTGGTGTTTATACAAACCAGATGCGTTTCCAGATGCGTTGCAATGTCCTCTGGTAGAAAAGGGGTGAAACCAGCACATCTCACAGGCTGTGGGCCTTCCAGCCAAATATAATAAGCATTTGTACATCTGGAGCTCAGAGCTGCCAATATCTGAAGGGGTTTGCACCAGGGGGGAGATAAGAGAGCACTGTTACTCAGAACGGGTTAGTAGGAGCTATAGGTAGCAGTTATATGGAGCAAAAGAAAGGGTTATAGGAAGGGGTTATGGGGAGCAATAGGAGGCGTTGTAGGGAGCAGTTATATGGAGTGTAGGAGGCATGTGCAGAGCTATAGCCAGGGAGACATATGTGAGGGAAAATAACATTGGCTTTTATTTAGCCCGCAGCTTTAAACAGTACAGCTTTTTGTCAGCATGCAAAATAAACAAAACAGGCCTATCCCTTTGTATGGGCCAACTCACATTTCCCAGTCCCCATCTGCAGAGCTGGGAGGCTAGGCCTCTTACCAACCTCTGACCCCAAAGTCCAAAGAGGTACCTGTAAGCAGGGGGCTCTTTATATCAGTCCGGTCTGGGTTTGTGTCTGTGGGGTGCACCCTCTGGAAGGTACCAGGGTTCGCTGCACCCTAGAATTGAGGTTTTGGCTCCCTGGGATCTCTCTATAGCAGCACAGTCCCTCTGTGCTTGAGAGACCTGTTCATGGAGATCTCCTCTGGCAGCACAGTCCCTCTGTGCTCAAGAGACCTATTCAATTTGGGCAGCACACATGTAAACCTGCTTGATGAGCCAGGTGGGGAATGGCTAATTAATTCTAGCAGGAGTTAACTAACCAGCTCCCTGCTGGACTAATCAGCTACAGACAGGCTCTATGTGTGCTGCATTTTTAAACCGGGGAAAAGACCTGTCACATGGAGCAATGGGAGGAGTTGTAGGGGGGGTTACACAGAGCAATAGGAGGAGTTATAGGGAGCGGTTATATAGAGCAATAGGAAGAGTTATGGGAAGCCGTTTTATGGAGCAATAGGCGAGGGTACAGAGAGAGGTTATATGGGGCAATAGGAGGCTTTTTGGGAGCTGTAATATGGAGCAATACATTTAGTAAAAGTGAGCAGCTATATGGAGTAATGAAAATATCTGAACTCGACCCTCCCCCCCCCCCCGATAGTAATTGATATAGAATCAAAATGAGGAGTTATAGGGAGTGGATATATGGAGCAATAGAAGGAGTTAAAGGGAAGCTCATGTGGGGCAATAGGAGGAGTTATAGGGAAGCTCATGTAGAGCAATAGGAGGAGTTATAGAGAGTGGTTAAATGGGGCAATAGAAGACGTTTTAGGATGCGGTTATATGGAGCAATAGGAGTAGTTATGGGAAGCAATAGGAGGAGTTGTACAGTGGTTATATGGAATATTTAACCCTGTTCATTTTCTCATATGTTCGTATTTGACAGTGTTGTTACCCCCCTCGTTAGGTTACCAGAAGGTATTCACTGCTCCTGACGTAGGAGAACGGAGGAGAGGCAAACCAAGGAGGCGAATCAGTAAGAGAGAGGGAGCACATTAGAGAAAGTGGAGGAGATGCCTTCACTGGCTTCAGGTTAGCACTTCCTGGAAGGAGGCCTCTGGGACAGCGTCATGGTGACACGGGGAGACGCAGTTGAGCCTAAGACTCCTGGGACCGGTCGCCATGGCAACCATTTGGAGCTTTCTGGCTTGGGCCTTCACACTGACCGCAGCCGGGACCTCGAACTTCAAGAGAGCCAAGAGTCGCGAGCAAGGGTCACAAGGTGAGAAGTCTTTACAAGCATATTGGCATTAAGTCAAAGGGCTGAGCCATGAACCATGTCTCAGCCATTTTGGAATGTAAGGGTTGCCAGATTTCTAGGCAGAACAATATATACTGCTGCGGTTAACCCCTTTATTTAACCTATTAAACATGTCACTGTCATTAGTTCAGTGTGGTCCTAGCAGGGATTGAACCTTTAAAGGTGCAATCCCATGTAACCGATATAAAACAGCCTGTTGTAAACAATGTCACAATCTTATTGCACTTAGCACTGGTGCAGTTGATTTGTTTAAGGAAGCCAAAGACCTGGCCGGCTTCTGGTTTTGGTTCTCTGGAAATTAATTAAAACTTGAATTTCTTCAGGACCTCTGAATAGGGGAGATTTTGTCATTCAAGTGTTTTCTTTACCCTTACTCCACCCTGTCCTTATCAGAGAGCCAATAAAGGTAAGGTGGGTGGAGGGGGTTTGCCTGTGCAAACTCTTGTTGGACACACAGTGACATCAGACAAAAGGGAGCAACCAGAGGGTTAATACAATGTAACCATGTATTGTTATAACTCTGTGCCCAGGACATAATTGAAAACGAGAGGTAACTCTTAATGTATTACTTCCTGGTAAAACATTTTACAGGCATACCCCGGTTTAAGGACACTCACTTTAAGTACACTTGCGAGTAAGTACATCTCGCTCAATAGGCAAACGGCAGCTCACGCATGCGCCTGTCAGCACGTCCTGAGCAGCAATACCGGCTCCCTACCTGTACTGAAGCTGTGCGCAAGCGGGGAGACTATAGCGCCTGTTACACATGCGTTATTTACATCAGTTATGCACGTATATGACGATTGCAGTACAGTATATGCATCGATAAGTGGGAAAAGGTAGTGCTTCACTTTAAGTACATTTTCACTTTACATACATGCTCCGGTCCCATTGCGTACATTAATGCGGGGTATGCCTGTATAAATAAAAATAAATAAATAAATACATGTCAGATTTTGCTTAAGAAAAAAAGATGTCTATCACCCAGGTCTGACGCCTTAAACATGTCAGTGCCATTAGTACACTTTGGTCTTAGGAGGGAGGGTACCTTTTAAGTTATCTACAACCCAAATATTTTATATTCTCTCTCTCCTTTTTTTTTTTTTAAGCATGTTGAAGTTACAGTATAGAAAAAAGAGATGATCCAGGGCCCCACGGATTTCCATACAAATAATTTATTAAGTCAGGATATACAGGCATACCCCGGTTTAAGGACATTCACTTTAAGTGTACTCGTGAGTAAGGACATGTCGCCCAATAGGTAAATGGCAGCTCACGCTTGCGCCTGTCAGCACGCCCTGAACAGCAATACCGACTCCCTACCTGTACTGGAGCTTTGGGCAAGCGGGGAGACTATAGAGCTTGTTACACATGCGTTATTTACATCAGTTATACACGTGTATAATGTTTGCAGTACAGTACATGCATCGATAAGTGGGAAAAAGGTAGTGCTTCACTAAAGTACATTTTCGCTTTACATACATGCTCCGGTCCCATTGCGTACGTTAATGCGGGGTATGCCTGGATGACGTTTCGGCCATAGCAAGACCTTTATCAAGTGACTGGCATTTGATAAAGTTTGATAAAGGCCTTGCTATGGCCAAACGTCGTATATTCTGACTTAATAAAGTCTTTGCATTGAAATCCGTGGAGCCCTGGATCATCTCTTTTTCCATGCTGTTTGGACTGCTACAGATGGGCCATCCCTGAACCAGGAGCACCGGTGCTTGCGCACGTATCAGTTATACTTTTTGCATTTGTTTGCATTGTCAAGGTGTGCAGTACAATCACTTATATATGCAGGCGTTACAGTATAGACATTTACAAAAAGTACAACTGGAAGTCTCTGTGGTGCCACGTCGCTAGCCCTTATGTTAAAAGGAAGTTGCAGGTATCACAGACATCAGTGTAATTTCCCAGCGCTTTCAGCTCTCCCATATAACAGCAAGATACAATGTGACTAAATGATGCAGCAGCAGCAGCAGCAGCAGAGATACCTCTAACACTGGGGACACATTTGTTAATTTGAGTCTTTTCTAGGGAAGCCAATTACATTGATAAGTTCTTTAAAAGGGACAGTTCCGTTATGTGGGGCTGACCCCTTTAAACCTGGGACTGACTCTTTAAAATGTTGGACTGACCCTTTAAAGTGTCATCTTCTAAACTATATTTGTTGTTGTGATGCCTTGTAATTCAGACGGAGTCACTGCAGTGCTATGATGACAGCAGCAATGAAAGCCAATAACGCTTGCCTCTGACCCTGCAGATTTCCTATCCAGTCTGAGCCATTATGAGATTACCTTCCCGGCCCAAGTGGACCAGAGAGGAAACTTCCTGACCTACGACCTCCGCTGGGCCCCACCCAGATCCAGCCGGCCTCGGCGCAGTCCCCCCGAGGTGGCGGAGCGTCAGCTCTTTTATCGATTACACGCACAGAGTGCCAGCTTCCTGCTTAATTTGACCTTGCAGACGGAGCTACTCGGGCAACACTTCACTGTGGAGTATTGGAAGAGTGGTGGGCTGGACTGGAAGCATGAGATGTATGACGACTGTCACTACGTGGGCCACATCCAAGACCAGCAGCTGAGCTCCAGGGTGGCCATCAGCAACTGCAACGGCCTGGTGAGTAGAGGGTTAAAACATGGAGGGGGGGGTGTTGTCTAGGATACACAGCTCCCGCCTTGGAATATTCCACTCGGACGAATTTTAGGGGGAAGGTTCAATGTAAAATAGTATAAAGGAAAGAACTAACAGTATTATATCTCATAGTGTGGTGCTCAGTCGGTACGCTAGCCTCTGACCTTACACAGTGGCCTGTGAGCGGCTTCTAGTAATATGTCACTCAATCACACTGACCCTTAGGGGATTCTTATCACTTCACTGGCTGGTTCAAATCTACACACCTACCTAATCACTTGGCACTTTTGCTTTATATACACGTTTACCTAGTTAATAGTTTTTGCACTCATGCGTTTACTTGGGCCCAGACCCTTGAACTACCAGTAACTATATCTGCAGCTCTTCTCTGTCTCGTGTGTTATAACACAGTTGCAGCTACTATTTAATTCGTTTTTAATATATTTAGTTATTTCGTTGATATTATTTTACTTTCATCAATAAAGGTTAATTTTAATTTTACACCCCCCCCCTTCCCGTTCAACGCTACCCACACATAGCACACGAATAATGAGAAGACACCGTCTGGAGGTATAAAGGCCGGGGCTTTGTTTATTTATAACTGGAGACAGCGAATGCCCTTCCCCTCTATCCACCTTAAGACCCACCTTAAGACCCACTTGCTTAACGAAGCATATGAGTAGCTCCGTGGCTAATACTATACACATGATACATAAAGCTTGGCCCCCTGCAGACGCACTTACCAGAACTCCCTCCTACTGTCTCTGTACGTTCTTCCTACATACCAATTAGACTGTAAGCTCCTCGGAGGAGGGACTCCTCTTTCTAAATGTTACTTTTATATCTGAAGCACTTATTCTCATGACCTGTTATTTCTATTATTCGTAATTTATCGGATTGTCGCGTATTACTACTGTGAAGCGCTATGTACATTAATGGCGCTATATAAATAAAGTCATACATACATACGTGTATATACATACATACATACATTATTCTGTGAGGTTGAGTGCATCACTAAGAGATTCTATTTGAAATATACCAATCATAACCAGTTCCCTGAGAGCACCCCTCCAGTACCAGTCATTTCTACTATTAGCTGAGCAGGCACCCTTTTTACTACCGAAGGTTCAATGTGCTGCAAAAGTGAACTCGTGACATTGACATGTCTAATGGATTAAAGGATCAGTTCCCTGGAGGACCAAAATGACTTAATGACAGAATCATTAAGTCACTTTGCTCTTGTATGGGACTCAAACTTTAACCCATAAAACATGTAGCTGTTATTATGTTACTTTGGTCCCATGTGGAATATATCATGTAACCCAATAAGAACATGTCACAGGCATTAGGTCACTTTGCTCTTACTTAAGAGTGATTATCTAATGCATAAAACACATCATTGTCATTAGTCTACATTAGTTACTGCATTGGACTGACCTTTTTTTATTGCAAGAATAAAACTCTGGCCCTGCTTCCACTGTCCCGTGCCTCCCTGTGTGCCCTGTCCCGTGCCTCCCTGTGTGCCCTGTCCCATGCCTCCCTGTGTGCCCTGCCCCGTGCCTCCCTGTGTGCCCTGTCCCGTGCCTCCCTGTGTGCCCTGTCCCGTGCCTCCCTGTGTGCCCTGTCCCATGCCTCCCTGTGTGCCCTGCCCCGTGCCTCCCTGTGTGCCCTGTCCCGTGCCTCCCTGTGTGCCCTGTCCCGTGCCTCCCTGTGTGCCCTGTCCCGTGCCTCCCTGTGTGCCCTGTCCCGTGCCTCCCTGTGTGCCCTGTCCCGTGCCTCCCTGTGTGCCCCGCCTCGTGCCTCCGTGTGCCCTGTCCCGTGCCTCCCTGTGTGCCCTGTCCCGTGCCTCCCTGTGTGCCCTGTCCTGGTGCCTCCCCGTGTGCCCTACCCCGTGCCTCCCTGTGTGCCCTACCCCGTGCCTCCCTGTGTGCCCTACCCCGTGCCTCCCTGTGTGCCCTGTCTCGTGCCTCCCTGTGTGCCCTGTCTCGTGCCTCCCTGTGTGCCCTGTCCTGTGCCTCCCTGTGTGCCCTGTCCCATGCCTCCCTGTGTGCCCTGCCCGTGCATCCTCGTGTGCCCTACCCCGTGCCTCCTTTTGTGCCCTACCCCGTGCCTCCCTGTGTGCCCTACCCCGTGCCTCCCTGTGTGCCCTGTCCTGTGCCTCCCTGTGTGCCCTGCCTCGTGCCTCCATGTGTGCCCTGCCTCGCGCCTCCCTGTGTGCCCTGCTTCGTGCCTCCCTGTGTGCCCTGCCTCGTGCCTCCGTGTGCCCTGCCTCGTGCCTCCGTGTGCCCTACCCCGTGCCTCCCTGTGTGCCCTACCCCGTGCCTCCCTGTGTGCCCTGTCCTGTGCCTCCCTGTGTGCCCTGTCTCGTGCCTCCCTGTGTGCCCTGCCTTGTGCCTCCCTGTGTGCCCTGCCTCGTGCCTCCATGTGTGCCCTGCCTCGCGCCTCCCTGTGTGCCCTGCTTCATGCCTCCCTGTGTGCCCTGCCTCGTGCCTCCGTGTGCCCTGCCTCGTGCCTCCGTGTGCCCTTCCCCGTGCCTCCCTGTGTGCCCTGCCTCGTGCCTCCCTGTGTGCCCTGCATCGTGCCTCCCTGTGTGCCCTGCCTCGTGCCTCCCTGTGTGCCCTGCCTCGTGCCTCCCTGTGTGCCCTGCCTCGAGCCTCCCTGTGTGCCCTTCCCCGTGCCTCCCTGTGTGCCCTGCCTCACGCCTCCCTGTGTGCCCTGCCTCACGCCTCCCTGTGTGCCCTGCCTCATGCCTCCATGTGTGCCCTTCCCCGTGCCTCTGTGTGCCCTTCCCCGTGCCTCCCTGTGTGCCCTGCCTCATGCCTCCCTGTGTGTCCTGCATTGTGCCTCCCTGTGTGCCCTGCCTCGTGCCTCCCTGTGTGCCCTGCATCGTGCCTCCCTGTGTGCCCTGCCTCACGCCTCCCTGTGTGCCCTGCCTCATGCCTCCCTGTGTGCCCTTCCCCGTGCCTCTGTGTGCCCTTCCCCGTGCCTCCCTGTGTGCCCTGCCTCATGCCTCCCTGTGTGCCCTGCATCGTGCCTCCCTGTGTGCCCTGCCTCATGACTCTCTGTGCTCCCTTGCCCTCCCCCCACAGCTCGGAGTCATAGTATCAGAGGAGGAGGAGTATCTAATTGAGCCACTGCCCCTCAGTGCCAACTTCACACAGGCTGGTGAGGGGACCCCGCACGTGGTGTACAAGCGCTCATCACTGCAACGCCAGCACCTGGACGCAGCCTGTGGGGTAATAGGTAACATAACTCCTACAGGCCGTCACCACTGTGTGGCTCGAGCGTGTAATGACCGAGGTAGTATCAGGGTATAGCCCCCCCAATCCTTTAGGTGCCAGGGGTCTACAACCCTAAAGATGCTAAGCTTTGTATCCTTATTCCCTTCCAATGGGTCTTCCATTATAAGAGCTATCAGACTCTATCGCTTCTTGCCATGCTCTGAGTCATCCAGTCCTAGAGGTGTCTGACTCTATTCCTAGTGGTAGCAGGTGGCTGAGTATCCCTAATCTCTTTCATTGGTACAGCCAGAGGTAACAGCCTTCTATCATCATACCTATTCCATGAGATGTCTAGTCCTAGTGATAACTATAGTGGTAACAGGCTCTGTAGCCCCATTTCCATGTTATGCGTTGTTCAGTCCTTCTGGTGCCAGGCTCTGTATTCCTCATGGTAGCAGGGGGCTCTGTGTCCTTGCTCCCATCCAGTGAGCCATCCTGTCCTAAAAGTAAGAAGCCTATGGCCAATTTATGAAACTGGCAGTGTAGAGGTACTGGACTTTGTATCTCAGCTTCCCACCAACCACCAGTGTTCCTTCTGATCATCCAATCCTAGAGGTACCAGACTCTGTTTACCAGCATCCCTTGTTACTGCCCAGCCCTATAAGTAGCATGCTCTCTATCCCAGCATTCCTTTGTGACTGTCCAGCCCTAGAGGTACCAGGCTCTGTATCTCAGCAAACCCTTCTGATCATCCAGCCTTAGAGGTTCTTTCTCCCCTTCCTCCTTTGACAGATGATAAGCCCTGGAAGGATCGGCATTGGTGGCAGCGGAACCCACGGCCACCGCCCCTTCACCCGCTGGCCAATCAGACTCAACGCGGGCCCCTCCCACTTAAGCGGTCGGTGAGCGCAGAGCGATATGTGGAGACCCTGGTTGTGGCTGACAAAATGATGATCGGCTATCATGGGCGGAGGGACATTGAGCAGTATATACTGGCCATCATGAACATTGTAAGTGTCACACCCCACCTACTGCTCAGGGGAACTAGCCTCTGCCCTGTCTCTTCCTGCCCATGCTAACGGGAGTAGAGAAGGAGGAGGAGGAGGGTGGTGATTTCTGCTCAGGGAACAGCTGGTGTGTTATAAATGGGGGTACAGCTGCAGAGAATTAGTTGGATACAGGAGGTAGAAAGCCTGAAACGGAATCTCTATTGCCCATACGACTTGTATAATTGGCCTACTAATATACAATATCCCAACATTGTATTGTGTGTGTGTGTGTGTATATGCACAGATGTAGCAGACATTACTGCACCTGTTCGAGTTACCAATTCGTAGTTGCCCTTAATATAACGCTATCCTAAAAGCCTATACATGGTAAGGATACTTCTGCTGATTATACAGTACAATGTTTCTGACATTCTCGCAAAGCAAGTTCATGTCTGGATCAAACTTACAAGGCGTCCTGCTTGCATGGACCCAAATATTTTTCATAGCATTTAGGGGAGGAGCTATAGGGAGCGATTACAGAGGCATTTAGGGCAGACATGAAAGGGCGAAGTTATAGGATTACTTTGTTGAGGAGTTATAGGTAGCGGTTATAGGGTCAGTTGGTGGAGAAGCTACGTATATGGAACAGGTATAGGATCAGGTAGGGGAGGAGTTATATGGAGCGGTTATAGGAGCAGTTAGATATACATAGATATAGATAGAAATATTTGTATGTTTTGGTATATATAAATGTGTACACATCACGTGCTTTGGATATATTCACATATGTATAAATCATATCTTATGTATAGTCAGATATATAAATGTGGGTCTGCCTTTTGAAGTAACAGCCTCTGTCATTCTCTGTGTATAGCTCTATCTCTCTATCGCTATCTGCCTCTCTCTATCCGCCTTTCTCTTTTCTTCGTTGAGTCAATTTGCACACTGTGTTTTTAAGACTGGTCTTTTCTTGTTTCCTGGAGGTCAGGTTGCCAAACTTTTCCAGGACTCGAGTCTGGGGAACATTGTCAACATCTTGGTGACGCGTCTTATCCTCCTGACCGAGGACCAGGTGAGAACGAGCACAGCAAATTCCATCTCCTGCTCCCAACTCATCTTCTGATCCTGACTTATCTTCTGATCCTGACCCAACTCCTGATCTTTACCCAGGTCCTAACACCTCTCCTGATCCTATCTCCTGATTCTGACCCATTTCCTTGTCCTCGTTCAGGTCCTAACTAATTTCCTGATCCTGATTGATGTCTGCTCCTTTTTTCCATGACTGTCTCTTATCTGTCACTGTTCCCTCTCTCTGACCCATTTATTTGTTTCCTCTGTCACTGTCCCATCTCTGTCTGTTTCCTCTGGTCCTGCTCTCCATGACTGTCCCTTTTCTGTCACTGTCCCCTGTATCTGTCTTTTTTTCCTGCAACACAAAGGAGTTGTGTGGCTTCCTCTGCTTCTGCACTACAACACAAATGACATCACAGATGATGTCTTGGCTGTGAACCAATGATGTAATTCCGCAGCCCACGCTGGAGATCAATCACCACGCAGGGAAGTCCCTTGACAGCTTCTGCCGGTGGCAAAAATCCATTGTAAGCCGTAATAGCAACGCAATCTCAGAAAGCGGGATCGCAGACCACGACACAGCCGTTTTGATCACCAGGTACCTGGAACGTAGAAAGAAGTGTGTGGGGCAGTGTCAGTGTGCTTGAGGAGCAGTTATATGAGCATTTAGGGCAGGAGTTATATGGAGTGGTTCTACACTATGAGCAGTTAAAGGAGGAATTATAGTGAGCGGTTATAGGAGCAGTTAAGGGAGGAATTATAAGGAGCAGTTATACGATTAGTTATAGCAGAAGTAATAGGAGCATTTGGAGGAACAGTTAGGGGAGGAGTTATATGAAGAGGTTATATAAGAGCCATTAGAAGAGCAGTTATAGGATCAGTTAGGGGAGGAGTTATATGAAGAGGTTATAAGAGCCATTAGAAGAGCAGTTATAGGATCAGTTAGGGGAGGATTTAGAAGAAAAAAAAACTGTTATTGGACCAGTTTGGGGAGGAGATTATTGGGAGCAGTTAAGAGACCAATTTTAGAGAAGGAACCCCAAAGAACGCAGAGAGTGCTTTAATTTCAGGATCGTGTCCACCAAACATACAAATTCTGGTGACTCCATTGTGCTCCGGTGTAACTGTCACAGTGAGTATCTCTTTCGTTTTAGATACGACATCTGCATTTACAAGAACAAGCCGTGCGGAACACTGGGTGAGAGCCTATAATCTTCCCCAAGAATACTTTGCAAACTCTCCTGTCCAGCTCAGAACCTCTGAAACTTATTTTTGGGATGTTAAAATGGCCAACGTCAACTTCCTTGATTTCAAACAAACCAGCACCTCTGACATCAGGATGACATTCCATTGCCATTAGGATGTTGTCGGCTGCCATTTTAACCTCCTGCTGGAAAGCAAGAAGAAAATGGATCCTAAACTATCAATAATGCTCTTGCCCCATTTTCTCTCCCCTCCTTCCACTCAGGATTGGCACCCGTAGGTGGGATGTGTGAGAGAGAGAGGAGCTGCAGCATTAATGAGGATATTGGCCTAGCCACTGCCTTCACCATCGCACACGAGGTGGGACACACGTGAGTGGTTTCTTCAATGCTGCATTGCTGTCTTTAATTTTTTCCCTCCCACTCCTTGCAAAGGGAACGGCAGAGTGTTTAGGTCCTGGACACACCAATACCCCCTCCTACTCTCTGCTCAGAACGGCTGATTGTTGACACCTTGTACACACCTCTATCCCTTCTGGAAGCAACTCTGTTTCCTCCCATCCCTGCAGAGGTAAAGGGCAGCACATTCACTATTTATGCCCTGTACTGTATACACTTGAAGCCCTCCCACTCACTGCACAAGAAACTGCAGAGTAATTATGCCCTGGAGGCTTCACACTCATGCTTCCTATTTATTCACTGGATACACCTACTCCCTCCAGAGTACTGCAGAGTGTCTATGCCTGGATACACCTTCCCACTCCTTGCATAGTAGTAATCTACAGAGTATTTATGCCCTAGAAGCAACTCTGTTGCCCTACACTCCCTATATAGGCCTTGGATGCACCACTAACCTCCCACTTCCTGCACAGCAAACTGCAGTGTGTCTATGTCCTAGATACATCTCTGTTCCTTTCCCACGCTTTGATAGGGGAATTGCAGAGGGTTTATGCCATGGCAATACCTCTCTACCTTACTACCTGCAGAGAGGACTACAGATGTCATGAGTATGTTCTGCACACACCTCCCCCTGCCTACACACGAAGCTGCAGAGATATAGGTCCTGCCTGTCGTACAGACGTACACTGAGTGTCTGGAGGTGAAGTATTGGGACTAAGCATCTGGTACCCAAACTCTCCACCTCTTCCCGATTCCCTCCCTAGGTTTGGCATGAATCATGATGGCATTGGCAACGGCTGTGGGTCCCGGGGCCAGGAGACAGCAAAGCTCATGGCGGCTCATATCACCATGAAGACCAACCCCTTTGTGTGGTCGGCCTGTAGCCGTGACTACATCACCGGCTTCCTAGAGTAAGACACTTTGCATAATCCTCCTTTTACACTAGTTTCCTTCATTGTTTGAAGGTAAAAACCATTCCAACAATCCATTCATATGTTTCATGCATGGTCACCAAGTATGATGTTGCAATTTGTGGTAAGGAACACAAAGCCTACATGGTGACACAGTCACCTAATATTGGGCAGGATGGCCAATAGGCTGTAGGGTTAATGTGGAGGGGGAGGTAGCAGAGTCACTGTACATAGAGTGGGGGAGACGGGGGTATGTCAAGGGTTAAAAAGACAGGATGCACTGATGCATCACAACCACACAGAGACAAGAGAGGACATACTGTATGTGCCATTGCAACCATCACAATGGCTCTGGGATGACACGGGAAGACCCTATAGGTCACAATGGATCTGGGTTGACATAGTGAGACCTAAGTAGGTGTTGCAAAGGGCATAATGGGAAGGTAACCATGACAAATAGAGGAGACATTTAGGCCAGTGAATAATACGGTGACAGATAGATGGTAGGGGTCCTGTGGTTCCTCCCACAGCATAGTGACACAGTGACACCCAAACAGGAGACCACTGCATCTGTCTCTTTTACTCCAGAGTGACACAGGCATCTGCACCTGTCCCTTCCACTGCAGAGTGACACAGGCATCTGCATCTGTCTCTTTTACTCCAGAGTGACACAGACATCTGCACCTGCCTCTCCCACTCCAAAGTGACACTGGAAGAACCAAGGCCAATTGCATGTGTTCTTCATCCGTCAGGGCGACTGTGACACAGCCATCCTTTTCTCTGTCTCTCTCCGCAGCTCAGGGCTGGGGCTGTGCCTCAACAACGCTCCGCCGCGTCAGGATTTTGTGTATCCCACCCAGGCCCCGGGACAGGCGTACGATGCAGATGACCAGTGCCGCTTCCAACACGGAGTTAAATCCCGCCAGTGTAAATACGGGGTAGAGTCCCTTCCTACGTTGTCTTGGCACCAGGAGGGGAGTGTGGGCATAAGCCAGCACAGGGGGAAAGACATGGGTCGGCAGAAGTGGCAGCGCCCCGTTAGTCCTCCCACTTCTTGTATGAGTGGAAGAGGTAACAGCTGTCCCTCTCAATATATGACAACTCCCTATAGTCTACACCAGGGGTAGCCAACTTCAGTCCTCAAGGGCCACCAACCGGTCAGGTTTTCAGGATATCCCTGCGTCAGCACAAGTGGCTCAGTCAGACCTGTGCCACCTGTGCTTAAGCAGGGATATCCTGAAATGCTGACCTGTTGGTGGCCCTTGAGGACTGAAGTTAGCAATCCCTGGTCTACACAGTCTGCCCAGTAACAGTCAGGCTTAATTTGCTCAAAATAATAATAATAATACATGTTTCTTATATAGCGCTGACCGTGTCAGTAACGTTGTACATAGAATTGTGCATGAGCCCCTACCCAGAAGAGCTTACAGTCTAGTGTTGGTTCCTATGACACAGGGAGATAAAGTGACTTGCACAAGGAGAGCTGACACTGGAATTCTAAATGGCCTAACTCACTTCATAGGCAGTGCTGTCTAAATGGCTTCTTCCTCCCAGCTTGAGTGTGGTCTCCTTGGCTTAAGCTGCGCTTCTTGTGACAGCGACGCGAAATAACGTCAAAACAAATGCATTACCGCTGTCGCGTGCGCTTATAGTAAACGCGACGGAGCGGCGGCTTGGTCGCGATTGCTGGAAGTCATCTCAATTTGATTTTTTCAACGACCGCAGCCTGCCGTCACATCGCCGTAGCCGGCACTATAAGCGTAGCCTTAGTCTCCGTGTCTAATTTAACGTCTTCACTGGCAGAAGGAGCCAGCAACCCACTGCCGTGTAGTGCACTGTAGGCCTCTCCGGCAGCCAAAGAGTTAACACAGGTTTTGAATAGTCTGTATCGTAGCCTAACATTCTGAATCTCCGGTCTGTGATTGGTCTAAATTCTGAGCAGTAATAATAACCTAGGACAGGGGTTCTCCACTCCAGTCCTCAAGCCTCCCTAACAGCTCAGGTTACAGAGGTACCGCGCTCTGCCCCACAACCATTACATTGCTTGCCAAGGGGGGGGCGGGGCCTCTGTAAGTACCTCTTGCCATCTCCTCCCGCGGGAGATGCCGCTCCAGAGAAGGTTAATACCCACTATATCAAGTCCAGCAAAATGCCTCCTACTCCATCTGCGGTCAAACCTCAGACCCTATTAAATCCTTTGGCTTTTTTCATGTAAATTTTATTTAGCACCCACAATGTACTCCGCATTTTACTAACGAGTATGTAGGATCTCCTTGTGTCTATCCCAAGTATTTTTGATTTCCCATACTGTATTAGCCTCTGTCACCTCAGATGTGTAGCTATTTCACGAATCCACCACCCTGTCTATGAAAAAAGTACTTCCTCACATGTCCCCTCCATCTTCAGAGCGTAACCTCTTCTTCTCTCCCAGAAACATGCTTCCCTCCTGTACCTTGTTCAAAACTTTTATATATTTGAGTTTCTATCAAACAAAGGACAAAGTAGTGGGAAGGGTACTAGGAAACCACATAACATTCTCAAGTTAGTCCCCTAAGACATAAGCTATGTCCTTGAAGTCCTATAGAGATTAACCCTCCTTTTAGCAGGCATGGAAGAGGACACAGGTGCTGAGAAGGGTCATGTCCCTACAGTATGTCCCACCTCTCCGGGGTGTAGTGGGAGGTCGGGTAAATGTGGACAGTACTGTCTAAGTGATGTGATCGCTGTACTGTGTGTTTGCAGGAAGTATGCAGTGAACTGTGGTGTCTAAGCAAAACCAGCCGTTGCATTACTAACAGTATCCCTGCAGCTGAGGGGACCATCTGTCAGACCAATACCATCGAGAAGGGGGTAAGGAACCATGGTACACTCAAGTGACCATCGCAGGAGGAATCAGTGGGACATGGCATTGTAGAGTGACAGACTGCACAAGGTGACATAGTGACTCAGAGTTAGGATGAACCAATGGGTCATCCCGATTGTAGGGTAACATGGTAACATCAACAAGTAGAGACCAAAGTGTTATCCCATTATAGTGTGATAGTCTGCTCATGGTGACACAAACAATTGAGGGACCAAAAGACAACTGTGTGTCACAATATGATGATATACACAGACAGGGGGACATGTTATAAGGGGAAGGAGATAAGACAGATTTCTATCCCTGGGGTATCAAATGGTTTAAATATGTCTTTGTTCCCCCCTAGTGGTGTTATAAGAGAGAATGTGTCCCATTTGGGACAAGGCCGGAGGGGGTTGATGGTGCGTGGGGGCCGTGGTCTCTGTGGGGTGAGTGCAGCAGGACCTGTGGAGGAGGGGTATCCTCGTCTGTCCGTCACTGTGACAGTCCAAGGTGAGTTAAAGCTTCCCACTGTCTATATATTTTAGATTGTAAGCCCTTTAGTCAAGTGTCCCCTTGTTATTTTCATGCTTTGTGCTGTCTGTGTAGATTGAAGCACAATGGGGACATATGCATCCCATTGCCTGCATGATGCCATGGTGACATAGAGACAGGTGGGACATACTGTATGGATCCCACTACCTGTGGGATGACAGAGGGACAATAGGGACATATGGATCCTGCGGCCTGCAGGATGACATAGTGACACAGAGACAGGAGGGGAAATACGGATCACATGGGGACACAGACACTAGAGGAATCTGTAAATAAAAGTGTCTTTGGAGTGACATTGCAATATCAACAACTTCTGTCTTCTTATTGGATCTTAGGCCGACCATCGGAGGGAAATATTGTTTGGGGGAGAGGAAGAGATACCGTTCATGCAACATTGACGTGAGTGCGACGTATAAACAAATTATTAGAGGTATAGGGTCAGATATACACATGTACTCTCCTATCCCGGCTCTAAGGGAGTGGATATGCAGACAGAATAATGATGGACGCCAGGAACTTTTATAGTACAAACAAGAGCTTTATTCACAGCCGTTCATAATGCTCGCAATACAACAAACAGGCTTCACATGAGACACTAACTGGTGTCAAACAATATGGTTACTCTGTGCTTCTTCCCCTGGTAACTCTCACTCCTACGCTCTTTCCCTTAGTATTGGTTAGGTTGCTATAAAAGAGATGAAACCGCTCATCCGTATTGAGAATCAAATATATAAACACAGTCTAGACAGGTGCTTAAAGGGGACAGAGAAATATTTATTAATAGTGATGATCCCAGGAGGATCAGATAGGTTCCCCTTTATTTTAGCACTCAATGTCGGGAAGAGATAAAGTGGATAGCAGTGATCCTTCAGAATAGTTTCTGTTATAGGGCTGTTTAGCCTTTAGAGAACCGATAGACCAAAAAATAAAAAAGTTTTAATAGTTCAATTACTCATTAAAAACACACAAAATTCATTCATACACTTAAAAAACCCTTATAGAAGTGGCAAGGTGCAGTAAGTATAGCCTAGAGAAAATGTCTATATAAATATATGAGACTCTGCTGTCTATGAACATCCATTATCAGTTTCAAGCATAGTGTTGAACTGGCACAGTAAAACTGGCCCGGAAACTAAGGTTGCTATTTGCGGCACCAATATCCAGACTAATTGACTAGATAGTGTTACTATAGTTGCAGGGATCACCTATACTGACACGTACTATCTTTCATAGCAGCTACAAACTTACACACAAAGTGAGTCAGACTTGTATTCATCGTTAAGTCTCAGAGTTTGTTTTTGATCCGCTGTGATCAAGCCGTTTTGTGCTTTGTTTCTATTTTGGGATATTGATTTTCTGCACGCTCCTGGGGGTGTTACACTACTAGTACTGGTAGATACCCAGATATCAAGGTTGTGATTTGTGGCATTAATATCCATACTATTTGACCTAGATAGTATCACTACTGTTGCAGGGATCACCAGTATTGATACTTAGCAGCTACAAGCCTGAACTATTGCAATGTGAAATTTTATCAGCTCATAGTATATATACATCTCCAGTTAGGATTGCGTTTTTACTGTGCCAGTTCAACACTATGCTTGAAACTGATAATGGATGTTCATAGACAGCAGAGTCTCATATATTTATATAGACATTTTCCCTAGGCTATACTTACTGCACCTTGCCACTTCTATAAGGGTTTTTTAAGTGTATGAATGAATTTTGTGTGTTTTTAATGAGTAATTGAACTATTAAAACTTTTTTATTTTTTGGTCTATCGGTTCTCTAAAGGCTAAACAGCCCTATAACAGAAACTATTCTGAAGGATCACTGCTATCCACCTTATCTCTTCCCGACATTGAGTGCTAAAATAAAGGGGAACCTATCTGATCCTCCTGGGATCATCACTATTGGTTAGGTTGGCAATCTCTTGCATAGCTTCAATAATGCCCCATCTCATGAGGCCTCCTGCTGGGGGACAAACGCTATGTTCTGGGATCACTATACCGTCTCGGTGTACGGCATTCTTAGTCTATACATGTCGGATCGGAAGTTTACTTGGGAGCTTCCGGTGGGGCCGATACAATTTTGCTCCGGAGCTTCTACTCTGAGAACTCCCTGCTGATCAAATGCTTACTCCTCTTCTGGCCAGGGAACAATCTTGGACCATTACTATGGGCGCTAACTTTATAGTGTTGTTAAACTGAAAACAAATGGTGACGGGACATTCTTAATACACATAACTATACACACAAACCTATTTACAGGACTCACGGTGAGGCTTCATTCTGAACTCTGAGATCTGTTTCTAGAGCATAGGAGGGATCTATATATACCCTTCTATCGCCCTATAGTGATGTCACTGGTCACAAGACATACAAAGGAGGGTCTATCCCTTTGTACATATTCATCCTGCATCACATGATGGGGAGGGGAGTAACCTGAGTGATCCCACATAGTTAACCCATTAATGTTTTTAACCCCTTATACTAACAAGTAGTCCTCAAAGTGGGGCTACACACACATACACACAGAGAAGACTGACTCAGATACACACATACCCTGACACACACAGAGAAGACTGACTCAAATATACACACGGATAGTCCAGGGACGGCTGGGAGTTTGGCGGGCTCAGTGCCGGGGGAGAGCATGGGGCCCCTGTAAGCTCCAGCATCTCCTCCTGCTCCTCATCTCTGGCATCTTCTCCAGATAGGTCACATTGTCATGTGACGTCACAAGGACAAGATGCCAGAGATGAGGAGCAGGAGGAGATGCTGGAGCTTACAGAGGCCCCGTGATCTCCCCGACAATCAGTTTAAATGTTGTGGGAAGAGCCTCTGTAAACGTGGGGCTCAGTGCAGTGGCACCAATGGCCCCACCATCAAGCCGGCCCTGATTACACACAGAGCAGACTGGCTCAGATACCCACATACTGCACATACTCTGATACACACAGAGCAGACTGACTCAGATACCCACATACTGCACATACTCTGATACACACAGAGCAGACTGGCTCAGATACCCACATACTGCACATACTCTGATACACACAGAGCAGACTGACTCAGATACCCACATACTGTACATACTCTGATACACACAGAGCAGGCTGACTCAGATACCCACATACTGTACCTACTCTGATACACACAGAGCAGACTGACTCAGATACCCACATACTGCACATACTCTGATACACACAGAGCAGACTGACTCAGATACCCACATACTGCACATACTCTGATACACACAGAGCAGACTGACTCAGATACCCACATACTGCACATACTCTGATACACACAGAGCAGACTGACTCAGATACCCACATACTGCACATACTCTGATACACACAGAGCAGACTGACTCAGATACCCACATACTGTACATATTCTGATACACACAGAGCAGACTGACTCAGATACCCACATACTGCACATACTCTGATACACACAGAGCAGACTGACTCAGATACCCACATACTGTACATACTCTGATACACACAGAGCAGACTGACTCAGATACCCACATACTGTACATACTCTGATACACACAGAGCAGACTGACTCAGATACCCACACACTGTACATACTCTGATACACACAGAGCAGACTGACTCAGATAGCCACATACTGCACATACTCTGATACACACAGAGCAGACTGACTCAGATACCCACATACTGCACATACTCTGATACACACAGAGCAGACTGACTCAGATACCCACATACTGTACATACTCTGATACACACAGAGCAGACTGACTCAGATACCCACATACTGTACATACTCTGATACACACAGAGCAGACTGACTCAGATAGCCACATACTGTACATACTCTGATACACACAGAGCAGACTGACTCAGATACCCACATACTGTACATACTCTGATACACACAGAGCAGACTGACTCAGATACCCACATACTGCACATACTCTGATACATACAGAGCAGACTGACTCAGATACCCACATACTGCACATACTCTGATACCCACAGAGCAGGCTGACTCAGATACCCACATACTGTACCTACTCTGATACACACAGAGCAGGCTGACTCAGATACCCACATACTGTACCTACTCTGATACACACAGAGCAGGCTGACTCAGATACCCACATACTGTACCTACTCTGATACACACAGAGCAGGCTGACTCAGATACCCACATACTGTACCTACTCTGATACACACAGAGCAGACTGACTCAGATACCCACATACTGTACATACTCTGATACATACAGAGCAGACTGACTCAGATACCCACATACTGTACATACTCTGATACACACAGAGCAGACTGGCTCAGATACCCACATACTGCACATACTCTGATACACACAGAGCAGACTGACTCAGATACCCACATACTGTACATACTCTGATACACACAGAGCAGACTGACTCAGATACCCACATACTGTACGTACTCTGATACACACAGAGCAGACTGACTCAGATACCCACATACTGTACATACTCTGATACACACAGAGCAGACTGACTCAGATACCCACATACTGTACATACTCTGATACACACAGAGCAGACTGACTCAGATACCCACATACTGCACATACTCTGATACACACAGAGCAGGCTGACTCAGATACCCACATACTGTACATACCCTGATACACACAGAGCAGACTGACTCAGATACCCACATACTGTACATACTCTGATACACACAGAGCAGACTGACTCAGATACCCACATACTGTACATACTCTGATACACACAGAGCAGACTGACTCAGATACCCACATACTGTACATACTCTGATACACACAGAGCAGACTGACTCAGATACCCACATACTGTACATACTCTGATACACACAGAGCAGACTGACTCAGATACCCACATACTGTACATACTCTGATACACACAGAGCAGGCTGACTCAGATACCCACATACTGTACATACTCTGATACACACAGAGCAGACTGACTCAGATACCCACATACTGTACATACTCTGATACACACAGAGCAGACTGACTCAGATACCCACATACTGTACATACTCTGATACACACAGAGCAGACTGACTCAGATACCCACATACTGTACATACCCTGATACACACAGAGCAGACTGACTCAGATACCCACATACTGTACATACTCTGATACACACAGAGCAGACTGACTCAGATACCCACATACTGTACATACTCTGATACACACAGAGCAGACTTACTCAGATACCCACATACTGTACATACTCTGATACACACAGAGCAGACTGACTCAGATACCCACATACTGTACATACTCTGATACACACAGAGCAGACTGACTCAGATACCCACATACTGTACATACTCTGATACACACAGAGCAGACTGACTCAGATACCCACATACTGTACATACTCTGATACCCACAGAGCAGACTGGCTCAGATAGCCACATACTGTACATACTCTGATACACACAGAGCAGACTGACTCAGATACCCACATACTGTACATACTCTGATACACACAGAGCAGACTGACTCAGATACCCACATACTGTACATACTCTGATACACACAGAGCAGACTGACTCAGATACCCACATACTGCACATACTCTGATACACACAGAGCAGACTGACTCAGATACCCACATACTGTACATACTCTGATACACACAGAGCAGACTGACTCAGATACCCACATACTGTACATACTCTGATACATACAGAGCAGACTGACTCAGATACCCACATACTGCACATACTCTGATACACACAGAGCAGACTGACTCAGATATCCACATACTGTACATACTCTGATACACACAGAGCAGACTGACTCAGATACCCACATACTGTACATACTCTGATACACACAGAGCAGACTGACTCAGATACCCACATACTGTACATACAGTACTCTGATACACACAGAGCAGACTGACTCAGATACCCACGTACTGCACATACTCTGATACAGACAGAGCAGACTGACTCAGATACCCACATACTGTACATACTCTGATACACACAGAGCAGACTGACTCAGATACCCACATACTGCACATACTCTGATACATACAGAGCAGGCTGACTCAGATACCCACATACTGCACATACTCTGATACACACAGAGCAGACTGACTCAGATACCCACATACTGTACATACTCTGATACACACAGAGCAGACTGACTCAGATACCCACATACTGTACATACTCTGATACACACAGAGCAGACTGACTCAGATACCCACATACTGTACATACTCTGATACACACAGAGCAGACTGACTCAGATACCCACATACTGTACATACTCTGATACACACAGAGCAGACTGACTCAGATACCCACATACTGTACATACTCTGATACCCACAGAGCAGACTGGCTCAGATACCCACATACTGTACATACTCTGATACACACAGAGCAGACTGACTCAGATACCCACATACTGTACATACTCTGATACACACAGCGCAGACTGACTCAGATACCCACATACTGTACATACTCTGATACACACAGCGCAGACTGACTCAGATACCCACATACTGTACATACTCTGATACACACAGAGCAGACTGACTCAGATACCCACATACTGTACATACTCTGATACATACAGAGCAGACTGACTCAGATACCCACATACTGCACATACTCTGATACACACAGAGCAGACTGACTCAGATACTCACATACTGTACATACTCTGATACACACAGAGCAGACTGACTCAGATATCCACATACTGTACATACTCTGATACACACAGAGCAGACTGACTCAGATAACCACATACTGTACATACAGTACTCTGATACACACAGAGCAGACTGACTCAGATACCCACATACTGCACATACTCTGATACAGACAGAGCAGACTGACTCAGATACCCACATACTGTACATACTCTGATACACACAGAGCAGACTGACTCAGATACCCACATACTGTACATACTCTGATACATACAGAGCAGGCTGACTCAGATACCCACATACTGCACATACTCTGATACACACAGAGCAGACTGACTCAGATACCCACATACTGTACATACTCTGATACACACAGAGCAGACTGACTCAGATACCCACATACTGTACATACTCTGATACACACAGAGCAGACTGACTCAGATACCCACATACTGCACATACTCTGATACAGACAGAGCAGACTGACTCAGATACCCACATACTGTACATACTCTGATACACACAGAGCAGACTGACTCAGATACCCACATACTGTACATACTCTGATACATACAGAGTAGACTGACTCAGATACCCACATACTGTACATACTCTGATACACACAGAGCAGACTGACTCAGATACCCACATACTGTACATACAGTACTCTGATACACACAGAACAGACTGACTCAGATACCCACATACTGCACATACTCTGATACACACAGAGCAGACTGACTCAGATACCCACATACTGTACATACTCTGATACACACAGAGCAGACTGACTCAGATACCCACATACTGTACATACTCTGATACACACAGAGCAGACTGACTCAGATACCCACATACTGTACATACTCTGATACACACAGAGCAGACTGACTCAGATACCCACATACTGTACATACTCTGATACACACAGAGCAGACTGACTCAGATACCCACATACTGTACATACTCTGATACACACAGAGCAGACTGACTCAGATATCCACATACTGTACATACTCTGATACACACAGAGCAGACTGACTCAGATACCCACATACTGTACATACTCTGATACACACAGAGCAGACTGACTCAGATACCCACATACTGTACATACAGTACTCTGATACACACAGAGCAGACTGACTCAGATACCCACATACTGCACATACTCTGATACAGACAGAGCAGACTGACTCAGATACCCACATACTGTACATACTCTGATACACACAGAGCAGACTGACTCAGATACCCACATACTGTACATACTCTGATACATACAGAGCAGGCTGACTCAGATACCCACATACTGCACATACTCTGATACACACAGAGCAGACTGACTCAGATACCCACATACTGTACATACTCTGATACACACAGAGCAGACTGACTCAGATACCCACATACTGTACATACTCTGATACACACAGAGCAGACTGACTCAGATACCCACATACTGTACATACTCTGATACACACAGAGCAGACTGACTCAGATACCCACATACTGCACATACTCTGATACAGACAGAGCAGACTGACTCAGATACCCACATACTGTACATACTCTGATACACACAGAGCAGACTGACTCAGATATCCACATACTGTACATACTCTGATACACACAGAGCAGACTGACTCAGATACCCACATACTGTACATACTCTGATACATACAGAGTAGACTGACTCAGATACCCACATACTGTACATACTCTGATACACACAGAGCAGACTGACTCAGATACCCACATACTGTACATACAGTACTCTGATACACACAGAGCAGACTGACTCAGATACCCACATACTGCACATACTCTGATACAGACAGAGCAGGCTGACTCAGATACCCACATACTGCACATACTCTGATACACACAGAGCAGACTGACTCAGATACCCACATAATGCACATACTCTGATACACACAGAGCAGACTGACTCAGATACCCACATACTGTACATACTCTGATACACACAGAGCAGACTGACTCAGATACCCACATACTGTACATACTCTGATACACACAGAGCAGACTGACTCAGATACCCACATACTGTACATACTCTGATACACACAGAGCAGACTGACTCAGATACCCACATACTGTACATACTCTGATACACACAGAGCAGACTGACTCAGATACCCACATACTGTACATACTCTGATACACACAGAGCAGACTGACTCAGATACCCACATACTGTACATACTCTGATACACACAGAGCAGACTGACTCAGATACCCACATACTGTACATACTCTGATACACACAGAGCAGACTGACTCAGATACCCACATACTGTACATACTCTGATACACACAGAGCAGGCTGACTCAGATACCCACATACTGTACATACTCTGATACACACAGAGCAGACTGACTCAGATACCCACATACTGTACATACTCTGATACACACAGAGCAGACTGACTCAGATACCCACATACTGTACATACTCTGATACACACAGAGCAGACTGACTCAGATACCCACATACTGTACATACTCTGATACACACAGAGCAGACTGACTCAGATACCCACATACTGTACATACTCTGATACACACAGAGCAGACTGACTCAGATACCCACATACTGTACATACTCTGATACACACAGAGCAGGCTGACTCAGATACCCACATACTGTACATACTCTGATACACACAGAGCAGACTGACTCAGATACCCACATACTGTACATACTCTGATACACACAGAGCAGACTGACTCAGATACCCACATACTGTACATACTCTGATACACACAGAGCAGACTGACTCAGATACCCACATACTGTACATACTCTGATACACACAGAGCAGACTGACTCAGATACCCACATACTGTACATACTCTGATACACACAGAGCAGACTGACTCAGATACCCACATACTGTACATACTCTGATACACACAGAGCAGACTGACTCAGATACCCACATACTGTACATACTCTGATACCCACAGAGCAGATTGGCTCAGATAGCCACATACTGTACATACTCTGATACACACAGAGCAGACTGACTCAGATACCCACATACTGCACATACTCTGATACACACAGAGCAGACTGACTCAGATACCCACATACTGTACATACTCTGATACACACAGAGCAGACTGACTCAGATACCCACATACTGTACATATTGTGAGAGAGAGAGAGAGAGATTTTTCTCATGATCAGATTCCTTTCTTTGTCACATATTCCTATTAGCATTTGTCAACCAACTCACTCTATATTGAATAGGACTTGGTGATCTGTTTTTTATATTATTTTTCAATACACTAATTATCTAATACATCTATATTCTACACTTTATTATTTACACTTGTTTCTGGATTTAGTGCTGTCATTTCTTTTGTGTGTAGATGTATGTATATATATATATATATATATATTTATATATATAGATATATATGTATTTATTGCACACTTTATTTCTTTTGTGTGTAGATGTATGTATATATATATATATATATTTATATATATAGATATATATATGTATTTATTGCACACAAATGACTGTGTCCGATACACACACAAACACTGATACACAGAGAGCACACTGACTCTGATACACATGTACTGATACACATAGAGAAGACTGACTCTGACTCACACATACGGTACATAAACTAATTCACACAAGGCAGACTAACTTGGATAGACACACACACAGCAGACTGGCTCACATACACGAGTATGCATTATATATTCTGTGCCTACACTTGCATAGATTTTAAAATGACTTAAACTAACCAAATGACTGTAAGTTGTAGTAGAGAAGTTGTTGCATGCCTAAGAGCTTGACCTTTCCAGGACTGTCCAGCGGGTTCGCAGGACTTCCGGGAGATGCAGTGTGCAGAGTTTGACAACGTGCCATTCCGCGGAAAATACTACTCCTGGAAGAGTTACAAAGGCGGTAAGCGCTCACTGCCATCTATAAAGCGACCGGTGTAATTCACTGTGGGTTGTGGCTGTCAATTGTCACTGGTTTTCTGATCTCCTTTCACAGAGAAAAAGTACAGTCACTGTGAGAAGGAGTTGGGTGCCCCAGTTAACCCCTTCAGTGCCAGAACTCCTAACCCATCCCCAGCCCCTTTGGTCGTCAATGGAGTTGATCTATTTCAGGGGGTGGGGTGGTGAAATGTTCTTGATGGTTGTACAAGGCTATTTTGGGATTGTCCTGGTTCTGCACCTCTCCACCCCCTGCACACCCCACATCTTGTGCTCCTCTCTCTCTCTCTCTCTTGATTCCTGGGGGTTTTGTCCCTGATGGGAATCTGCAGGGATGTCCTAAAAGGAACCTTTCGTTCTTGGTGGAGTGCACAGCTCAGCACATTCCTGGGTCGTCTGGCGGAGGGACAGGGAAAGGGCAGAGGGGAAACGAGGCAGGCAATGAAGCTTAATACACTCCAGATGCAACAGGAACAGAATCCTACAGCAGGATTGTGCTATTAACATATGAATACTTCTACATACAGTACATGTGTTTATATGAGTCGTGACAGGGCTTTAAAAACATTCAATGTATATATAATACTGTGGGACTAGGTTTTGAGCTTGATAAGAGGTGTGTGTGTGTGTGTGTGTGTGTGTGCGCGTGTGTGTTATTCTGCTACGAACTCCTATAATAACTTTGTATATATGAACCCCTTCAGCACTAGAGGGGCAAGCAGGTGCCCAGTGGCTCCCACTCCCCAAATGCCCCCTTTCTCCCCTCAGGTGGGGTGAAATCCTGCTCCCTAAACTGCCTGGCCGAGGGCTTCAACTTTTACACGGAGAGAGCGGCAGCCGTAATCGACGGGACCCCCTGCAGACTGGACTCGTATGACATCTGCGTCAACGGGGAGTGCAAGGTGCGAGGGGGGGGAGGGGCAGGCAGCTATAGACAATGTAAGACAGCGGTTTTCAAACCTTTCCTCAGAGACCTGGAAACAACACCAGGTTTCTGAGGCAACCACCCAGTTTTCTATTCACATGTCTTCTCCTGTGAGCATGTTTATTGGTTATCCCTAAAACCTGGTGTGGATGGTGAACGGTTTGCACTAGATGATGTAAGACCTTATCCCTACAGTCAGGTAGCATTACATCGAAGAGATTATCCCTCTGGGTAGGCAGAACTAAATGATGTAAAATATTCTCTCAGTGGCCAAGCAGGACTAGACGATGTAAGAAATTATCTCTGTGGCCAGGCAGCACTAGACGATTTAAGAAATTATCTCTGTGTTATATGATGTAGTGTGGCCTGACCACATTATCACTATGGCCAGGCAGCACTAGATGACCTAGGTGGTAATCTCTTTGTGGTCACGCATATTGCAAACAGGCATTGCTAGATAATATATTATTTCTTCAGGGACCGGCAATAATACGCAATCTGTAAGACATTCTCATTATGAGTAAGAAAAACTAGACAATCTGGTAGACTTTATCTGGGGCAGACATTGCTAGATGATCTGCAAGACATTCTCAGGCAGCACAGGGATGATCTGTAATACATTCTATAGGGGGCAGACAGCACTAGACAATGGATTGATTTGATCTCTTTCCCCTCCTCCCCTCCCCCCAGCATGTGGGCTGTGACCGGATCTTGACTTCAGACACCAAAGAGGACAAGTGTCGAGTGTGTGGGGGGGATGGCAGCACTTGTGAGACAATCGAAGGCGTGTTCAACCAATCACTACCTGAGGGAGGTGAGAGGAAGAATACCAGGGATCCTGAATGCATAAAGCTTTTGTGTGAGAGGGTAACCCTATAAGGACTTCTTAGTATTTAAGACGGTGATCCTATAAGGACTATGTGTCCAGTTAATGTGTGTAAGAGTTTGCTGATATGCATAAGAAAGTAATCTTATTATAGTCTATGGGAGAAACCAAATGGCTGTAAGAGGGTGACTGCAGGGCAAATGTGGGGGATGCCCTCACAACGAGTGTGAGTTGAGCGGTATACAGTCTAATGTTCAAATATCTCTTATACCTCATTCTCCCTGCTCCCTCCCCCTGTTCTTCCAGGGTATGAGGAGGTGGTCTGGATCCCAAAAGGCTCAGTTCATATTGACATTCGCCAGCTTAACCTGTCACTCAACTACCTCGGTAAGTAGGCCTAGAGCCTGCAGATTGCCATAACATAGAAGTGTAATTCGCTTCCTTAGAAAGATGCAATCATCCTTAAAGTAATTGTCTTACTTATTTCTATTTTGTGAAAAAATAATATGAATGGTTTCTTGTTGGAAACACTGGAACCAAGCCTATCCGCTACTTATGTCTATCTATTTTGACGATTAATGGCGCCATAATTAATTTGGAAACAAAACAGCAAAGCTAAGAATGTTGACGACAGTATGTCTATTAGTGATGAGATCATTTGCCAAACATCGTAAAGCCATTTGTTTATCGTGGATAATGTTAGTTTTGAAATATTTATACTAGTCCTATATTCACAAAATCACCCCTAGTCCTATATTCGTTTAAAGATGTCAATAAGCTAAATTTAACATATTTAACTGGCTACTGTACTTAGTTCACATTCACCCTACGTTGGACTGCCCCATTTTCATCTGAATGTAAACTGATTTTCACTTTTTACCTAAACTCAACGTAGACCTCAGCTCAACTCAAACTAGTTGTCACCTCGATTCAAACTAGGCGCTAACTCAACTCAAACTTGCCATCATCTCTACCTAAAATATTGCTCAACTCAGCTCAAACTAGGCTTTCGCTCCGTTGAAATAATGACGTCTCCAGTGCTTGAGGTGACATTCTTTTTCTGTAGCCCTGAAGGCCGAAGATGGAGGCGATTATTTTATTAACGGCAGACTCACTCCGGATGCCCCCCAGAGGTTTGATGCAGCTGGGACCACGTTTCACTACAGAAGGCCCCAGGATGAGCCGGAGTCACTTGAGGCTTTGGGGCCTACTAATGCCACGCTGGTCATCATGGTAATTGGGCTTTCTTTCCCTAATGTCCCCTCTAGGGGTAGGCCAGGGCTGTAAGCCCTAGGGGTAGGAAGCTTTGAATCGTTGCATCTATTCCCCTGAGATGTCAAAAGATAACAGGCTGTGCCTGCCCCATGAGCTGCCCAGTCCTAGAAGTGATGGGCTGTAACAGCTGCAAGCCACTCCCTAATCTATCAAGTCCTAGAGGTGACAGTTTCTGTATCTCTAGGCCCATCCTGCTATGCGCCTTGCCCCTTCCAGTCCTAAAAGGCGCTAAACTCTGTCCAATCCCCCCTCCCTTGCAGGTGATGGTGAGAGAGGAGCTGCCTGGGATCCGCTATAAGTTCAATGCTCCAATCAGCAGAGATGCCCAAAGTGGGTACACGTGGCATGTCACCCCATGGACCAAGTGCTCAGCCATCTGTGCTGGAGGTGAGATAAAGGGAGATGTTCTCATAAAGGCTATGTTCTTATTGTGGTAGTTTCTCCCATAGAAAGGGAGTGTTGAATGTTCTTATAAAGGAGGTGTTCTTATACCTGGGTTTTAAGATGTTCTTATAAAGGCGGTGTTCTTAAAATACAGTAGTGTTTCTCCCATTGGAAGGACGTTTTACATGTTCTTGTACATTGGGTGTTCTTATTACAGGGGTCCTCAGGTAGGAAGGGGTATGTAGAGGCTGGCAGATTTTCTATGGCAATCTCTGTAACCCCTGCTCTCTGCAGTCCTAGAGGTGCCAGTTTTTTACTCTCTCCTCAGGGGTGCAGTTGCAGCAGGTCCTGTGTAAGAAGCTGGCAGATGGCTCCCTTGCCTCCGATGACCTGTGTAACTCGGGCACAAAGATCCAGGAGAAGCAGCGCCCGTGTAATACAGAGCCATGCCCATCTGAGTGAGTGCGCCTGGCACTGACCATCCTGTATATATAGTCTCTGTGTTTGGGAGCCTGGTACTGCCCGTTCTCTGTGTGTGTGTGTGTGTGTGTGTGTGTGTGTGTGTGTGTGTGTGTGTGTGTGTGTGTGTGTGTGTGTGTGTGTGTGTGTGTGTGTGTGTGTGTGTGTGTGTGTGTGTGTATGTATATATAAAATTGCAAAGCCAATACATCCAACCTCACACTGAGACCCAAAAAGGTTGAAACAGCTGTCTGTGAGTGGTTTGACTGGCTTTGCATCTAATCCCATGCTGTGCTTAAAAGCTGAGTGAATAACGGGCATTTGCTTATAAAGGTTCCATGTAAAAATGGATTTCACGCAAAAGGTGACATATTGTGTTGCCATTTGCATGTAATTTCCCAGACTCCCTTGCTGCAGTAGAAGCACTGTAGGCTAAGTGCTAATGGTGAAAGGCAGGGTTGCAGACCTGTCTAAGACATGTGAATATGCTCATAAGTGATATTCTTTATTGGCTACATTCTAACGTGGAGGTATATATATATATACGCACACACACTGTGTGTGTATAGGAGTGTGGCACTACCCATGTATAAAAGGATGCCCCCCCTCGCAGGTGGGGGATGGGCCCCTGGTCTGAGTGCAGCCGGAGCTGTAATTCTGGGGTACGGACACGCAGTGTGATCTGCCAGCGCAGGGTTTCAGCGAGCGAGGAGAAGGCTCTGGACGACGTCTCCTGCCCGCAGTCTCGCCCGACCGTGCTTGAGCCCTGCAGCACCCACACATGCCCACCAGAGTGGGTAGCACTGGACTGGTCAGAGGTAACTGAATAAGAGAATCCCCCCTGTCGTACTTTCCAGGCCTTTCTGCCGGCAAGAGGGTTAAATTGATGGCCTCTAAAATGGAAGAGGGACGGAATACACGTCCCAGTGTCATTCAAACACGCAATAGAAAGAGGTGAAATATCTGCTTCTGAAGTGTATGTATATCTTGTATATCTTTATTTATATAACTCTGACCGTGTACCTGACACTTTACACAGACCATACAGTACAGGGAATTATAATACAATACATGCAGCCAAGTCAGACACTAGGAAAGGAAATCCCGGGAGAGCTTACAATCTAAGTGGAATGTTGGGAGACTTACAGAGACAGCAGGTGAGGGAATAAGTGCAGTAGATGGCAGCGCTTGGCCACAATGGTTGGTAGGAGCGGGTGTGGGACAGTAGCCATGAGTCCAGGCTATTGGGATGCTTCTTTTAAGAGGTGAGTTTTAAGGTCGGTCGATATGAAAGTAGATGGGTTAACACCATTAGCATGGAGGGAGGAGGAGGAGGAGGAGGCAGGTGTGGGCGAGAGCAGGTGTGTATATAGCTAGGTCCAGGATTAGAAGAGATATGCCTAGTTGCGAGAGAGAGGAGATGAGAAGAGGATTTGTGGGGGTGCTTTTTATTGAAGGGTGTAGAAGTTGTTGGGAAAGAGGTGTATAAATAGTGGTGCAGTGTATGGGCACAAGCATAGGAGGAGGGGAGAAACAATGCAGAAATGTGGTAAGGAGGAGAGTGGGGAAATTGGAGAGAATAGAAAAGTTTACAAAGAAGTGAGGAAACAGCAAACAGGAAAAGTAATACGGAGGGTATAATGAGATGCAGGGAGAAAATGTTAGGAGAGTTCCCAGGTATTGGAAGATATGAGGAGTAGGAGTTGAAAGAGCAGGTGTATAAAGCAGGCCTGGGAGGGCAGTGAAGCACAGACGGTTAAACAGCAGTTTACAAATAAGTCTGTAAAGATGTATAAAAAACATTGCCCGAGCATTCCGCGCCCGAGCATTCCGCGCCCGAGCATTCCGCGCCCGAGCGTTCCGCGCCCGAGCGTTCCAACCCCGAGCGTTCCGCGCCCGAGCGTTCCGCGCCCGAGCGTTCTGCGCCCGAGCGTTCCGCGCCCGAGCGTTCCGCCCCCGAGCGTTCCGACCCCGAGCGTTCCGACCCCGAGCGTTCCGCGCCCGAGCGTTCCGCGCCCGAGCGTTCCGCGCCCGAGCATTCCATGCCCGAGCATTCCGCGCCCGAGCGTTCTCACAGTTGAAGAGTTGTTAACGAAGGGCCGTTCCTCTTTTATTCTTCACCTCCAATTGTAACTCCACAAGTGGGGACTCTTTCCCTGTGCATCTGCATATATTGTAACAAGGGTTAAAGCTATTAAAAAGGGAGAAAGCACAAATTCAAGAAAACGTGTTTTTCATGGGTTGGGAATAACCTCCCCAAGGGGTAATAATCTACACCCATCCCGTCTCTTTACCTCTGTAGTGCACCCCAAACTGTGGCCCGGGTTACAGACACAGAGTGGTACTTTGCAAGAGTGGGGACCACGAGGGCACCCTGCCCCCCTCCCAGTGCCCTGGAAAGGACAAGCCGCAGACTAGCATGCGCTGCACACTGCAGAGATGCCCCCCGCCCCGTTGGGTGACAGGAGAATGGGCAGAGGTAAGCGACAAGGGGACGGTAAAAAATTGCAGGCCATTTTTATTGGTAGTATATAAATCTGCCCTCCTTGCAGTGCACAGCTCAGTGTGGGCTCGGGCAGCAGAGACGCTCCGTGCAGTGTCTGAGTCTCAGCGGGCAACCATCAGTGGAATGCATGGAGTCCCTGCGGCCCTCTGCTATGCAGCAGTGCGAGAATAAATGTGAGGCCGGCCCCTCGGACAGCCCGGAAGGTAAGGACGTCTGCCACTGTCCCTAAGGAGCATTCTCATTCTGGCTGTCCTTTTTCTTTGTCTCTGTCACTTGTCACACTGTCCATCTTCTGTATTTGTCCCCGCTCCTTGTTACAGACACTGTCCTTCTATCTTTGTCCCCCCTGCTTCTTGTAACTGTATCTTTTTTCTGGTCCTGTTCCCTGGTCTGTCACGTCTGCTCCTCGTCACAATCAGTGTCACTGTTCTTTTGTTTTGTCACTACTGTATTTGTGTTAATAGCCCTCTCTGGAACAGTTCCCCTGCTCTGTCTTTGTGTCCCTGCTGCCTCTTCCCTGTGCCCCAGTCTGTGTAACACACACACACACACACACACACGTCATCCTCCTCTTCCCTCCCTCCTATGATACATTCTTTCTTCTTTTCTCTCTGCAGAATGTAAGGACGTGAACAAGGTGGCATACTGCCCTCTGGTGCTCAAGTTTAAGTTTTGCAGCCGGCCGTACTTCAGACAGATGTGCTGCAGGACATGCCAGAGCCACTGACTTTAACCCACATAAATTCCCCTCTCCCCTCTTTCTCCCCCTCTTCTCTCCCTGCGTCGCCTCCTATCCGCTCCACCTCCTGATTCATCCACCTGTCTCCTCCTTTCTCTGCTCCCTCTTTTCTCCTCCCTGATCTCATTCTCTCCTCCCTAATCTTGCTCTGTGTGCTCCCTTTTCTCTCTATACCGCTGCCCTCCATCTCTCCTTGCTCCCCTCCTGCTCCTTCCTATGCACCCTCGCTTTTCTCCTGCACTCTTTGCCATGCTCTCCCTGCTCCCCCTGCTCAGTCCCCCTCTTTACTCTTCTTCATGCTCTGTAACCCTCTCTCTCCTCCCCTATCTGCCCCCTTCTAAGTGTCTGATTGTTTAAGAAAGACCTCAATCACCCAGATGAAGGCCCGTATAGTAAGCAGTGCTGGAAGACACCTTTCAGGCCCGCCCTAGTTAAGGTGCCTTATTGGATGAGACTGCTTAGTAAAAATGGGCTTTACATACATCACTGCCCGTTTATTTTGGTCCTAGAAGGGAGTGACCCTTTAAAGGAGAATTTACAGAAAAACTTTCTATATTGTCCTAAAAAAGCTCCTACATTAAAACAATTTCTGCAGGTATAGTTATCTGGTGCACATATCATGACTGGAACTATCAAGTTAGTGTTTATTCAACCAAAAAGTTAATTAAAACCTGCAAGTGTTAGATTTTTATTTTTTTGTAATGGTGCTACTCCTCCCCGCCATCTTTCCCAGCGACCCTCAGCTTGTGGTGCAAAGAATTCTGGGCCGTGTGGTTCTGAAAGGTATCTCATTGTCGGGGTATTCCAGGGGTAAACATTAGCCTGTGGTACCAAAAAGCCTTTGCAGTATTGCTAGAATTCAGATTTTTATCATCTGAAGGCTTCTGGGAAAGACTAGAATACCCAGAATCCTTCACAACACTGCCAGGATGCTGTCTCAGGTGTGGTTTAAATTAGCAGGTTGCAGTACCCAGAACCAATTGCATCACAACCAGATTCCAACTCTGCCTATTTATCCCAGGCATGTAGGTGCTCAGACTATAATATCCAGAATCCTTTGCAACATTGTTAGTATCCTTACCTTTAGCAACTCCATGCCTTGTGTAAATGGCCAGGCTCCGATACCCAGAATCCTTTGCGCCACCACCAACTCAGGTCTGGAGCTTTTTATTTCAATATGCTGATGTCACAGTTTATGGTGCTGTACAAGATATATATATACTACCGATCTGAAGAGCTTACATTCTAATTTGGGTAATACAGATGCCTGTGCATTGAAAAGCAAAAAACGTTATCCAACATGCAGCGCTGCCTGGCTTTAACCCCTGAAATCCCTGGCTCACCCTGAAAATGCAACAGTTGATGTATTTCCTTCTCATACAGCAAACTTATGACAAAAGAAAAAGAAGAGTTGATGCCATTCTTGTCCCTTTGAAAGTACCAGATCATGTACAATTTGTATTTACAGTCACAGGTAGGAGAAGATACATAAAGGCACTGGCTGTATACTGTAAATCATTCTTTTAATCCCCTTTCTGCCAGAGACCAGCAAAATATTGCTATTTATATTACAGAAATATATTTTCTAATGCATTGATGGGGTGTTTCTGTCACGGACATAACACTTCTCTCTGTTTTGTGGTCAGTCTCATTATTATTAAGTTAGTCACACTTTTTTTTTTTTTAACAAAAGACAAAAAGGCCTATTATATAGCTAAATACTTATATATATATCTTCTCATAAGCCAGGGTAATTTAATTCAATTCTTTGGTCAAAGTATTTTAAGCCTTCAACCACTTTACGGTTACGGCCCATCTGTGTGTCCTAACCCTGCTGCACCTGCAAAACACTCTCATAAGCTCTGTAATGGGAACAGCTGTCTGATAGACTGGTCCTTCACAGGTGCTTGGCAAGAACTGCAATTCAAAATGGGAAGTGAGTGAGCATTAAGACAGGGAGGAGGGGTTAGGGCCTACAGATGAGCCACACTGTTAAGTGGTTGTACTGTAGGCTTAAAATACTTTGACCAAAGAATTGAACTAAATCAGCGGTGTGCAAACTGGGGGGCCGGAACTGCCTGTGGGGGGGCACGCGGTTTACAGAGGCCCAGCGCGCTTCCCGAAGGCACTTAAATTGAGTGCCGGGGGAGTTGCAGGTCCTCTATAAACCTTTACTTAAGTATGGCAACGTGACGTCATGACGCCGGAGCCGAGGTAAGCGGAGGTGAGGTGACCGCCGGCAGGGGGCGCAGGGAAAAATGTTTGCGCCCCCTGAACTAAATGGCCCTTGCTTATGAGAAGATACAGATCTGTATATAACTATATAACATGTCACGTTAGATGTAGCACTGGGCCTTTTTGTCTTTTGTTCTATACATGAGGTCACAATCCTAGTAGCGTTCTCTTTTTGACACAATATATATGATTGGGTGGATTTTGGTTCCGAGCTTACAGGGGCGGTGTGTGTTTCTCACTGCTTTTTAGTATCATCGTCGTAGACGTCAATGGTTAAAAAAAAACCAGCATATTGCACTGGCATCAAAGGGGTTAACAGAATCTTCTGCCATCAAAGGGGTTAACAAAGCTAAAACATTTCATGCGTTTTTTTTCTGTTGTATGGATAACTCATCTGTATAATGTTCATTTCGGTTCAGAACCAGCAGAGAACTTTTCGATAAAAGAAAACAGAATCATTAAAATGATCCTTTTTATCTCGCTCAATTTTTAGTTTTCTTCCAAAAAAGGTGTGTGTGTGTGTGTGTATGTGTCTCTATGGGGGCTACAAATTCAAATAAGTGGTTAACTAGGTGGGCACACTCCAGTATTGCTCCTCCCCTGTATGTCTTGGGACCAGTGATGTCACTATGGGGAGTGTACCCACCCTTTGGGGACTACTCGTTAGTATAAGGTGTTAGCAGCCTTAATGGGGTAACTATGTGGGCTCACTCGGATTACTCCCTTCGCCATTAGGCCTCGGTCCCAGTTAGGGATGCCAGGTGACTTTTCCAAAAATACTGGACTCCCTGGTGGAAGGTGCGTCAGGTGACTATGTCCAGGGAGGTAACACCGGACACATACATGTCCAGTATTACAGTACCTCTCATTTTTTACTGGACAGAGTATCCAAATACAGGACAGCCCGGTTCAATACCGAACACCTGGCAACCATAGTCCCAGTGATCAAGAGACGGCCGTTTGTATTTTTAAAAACAGGTTTCTTTGCATTATCTAATGAGTGCTGTTTCTTGTTTGCTGTTTGGGGAAAACAGTTTTGTTCTATTTATGCTTATGGAACATGCATCAAACCATATTTTCTGTATTGGAGTGCCAGGTGTGTGTGTGTGTGTGTGTGTGTGTGTGTGTGTGTGTGTGTGTGTGTGTGTGTGTGTGTGTGTGTGTGTGTGTGTGTGTGTGTGTGTGTGTGTGTGTGTTGTGTGTGTATAAAGAGACTAAATTTTGTATAAACTTAGTGATCAGTATCAAACAGATTAAATATAAGAGTGGTAAATAAGTGAATAGAATGGGTGCCACTCAACTAGTGTGTAACAAACAAACAATTCACAACATAAAATAACCAGTTGAATGCTCTAGTCCAGTTGATGATGTCTCAATGGTGCTAAACGCTCCAGGTATTCGGGGTCCAGGCTGCTTTCAAAGTATGAACCACATCCAATTAGATTTACCGAAAAGAAAGTGCACGCCCTATAGCGTAAAACGGTATAGCATTTAATAAAAGAGGGGAGAGTAGGGGAGGGAAACAAGCACACTCACAAAGGTAGAGTTTAAATCAGCGTTTGTGAAATCGATATGTTCCAAAATTGCCGTCATGGAGTAGTGACTCACAGCGTGAGTGTGAACACCTGATGAGCTGGCACTTTAGCCAGAACTGGCACGGTGCAGCCCGAGTCCTGCTGCTTACATCTCCAAGCACTGAGGGCTTGGAGATGTTTGGAATAGACTTGTGAAACAGTCTAACGAATAGTTGAGTAGAGGTGTATCTTGATTTAATTTTTTATCACTAATCACTTTTATTTATCACTTTCTTATCACATTCCCTAGAGAGTGTTAGAGCGCCACCGAGTGTTTTCTGTTAAAATTCCGAGTCCTGCTCCTGGCTGCTTTTCCAATCTCGTGGCCTTTCAGATGCTCAGAGTAAGATCTGTCCCAATCAAACTCATGCGTGATGACGCAATGTCGTAATCCGGTTGTCCACCATAGTCAGACCCAACATATATATATGTATGTACATAAACAATAAATTAGGACGTTGCGCTGCTGTCCTTTATATAGTGCCAATGTCCAATGTAGCAGTTCCTTAGGCTAATTTTATTTCCAGCTCTGCGTTGGAGCTCTGTTCTCAGCATGGTGTGTAGTCGCGTTGCAGGCCCGTCAAGTTGTGTGTAATCAAAGGATACTCACGCTGCAGGAACAGGCCTCCAGATGTCTTTTATCCCGCTGCGGTTTCACAGCCCGGCAAGTATCTTGATCCCTCTAGCTCTGGTCTCTGTGTGTGTGTAGAGAATGTGTTTCTGCTGCTGTCTCTCACTTTCTCTGTCTTTGGCTAGCAGTCTCATACAATCCTCCTCTTTTACCTGTGTATCAGGCTCTTAAGCCCCTCACGCTGTCACTTGGGCTGTCTTTCTGTATCTCTTTCAGAGTGGCAGTTGAACTTTATTTGTGTCTTTCAAACGGACAGCAGCTCCAACATTCCATTCCGTCCCATATCTCCTGCCATGTGTTACTGGGCAGACCAGGGACAGCCTCTCCCATTCCCCATCGCACCATGTGATAGATGGGGCAGACCAGGGACAGCCTCTCCCATTCCCCATCGCACCATGTGATAGATGGGGCAGACCAGGGACAGCCTCTCCCATTCCCCATCGCACCATGTGATAGATGGGGCAGACCAGGGACAGCCTCTCCCATTCCCCATCGCACCATGTGATAGATGGGGCAGACCAGGGACAGCCTCTCCCATTCCCCATCGCACCATGTGATAGATGGGGCAGACCAGGGACAGCCTCTCCCATTCCCCATCGCACCATGTGATAGATGGGGCAGACCAACTCTGCATTCACAGTATACACCTTTTTAGCAGGAGCTACATTCTCCCCCTACTAAAACCATTGATTCCCTCATCAATCCTCATGCAACAGAATATTTATAATAACTACATATAATAAATGCCTAACAAATTATACCTAACTAAACACAGGCAGTTATAACAATAGGTGACATCCTTTAATGATAAGTTCCACCTTTTGATTAATTTGTGCACCACCAGGTATCACATTTTCAGAGTTTATCTGTGTCAACTGTTAGGAGGACCACCCATTTGGTCATACTAACTACTGGGACTTCACTGGATATCCCTAGGTACAGTAGTCATAGGTAAATCTCATGGGTTGTTTAGTTTACCGTTTGGGTCTAGGGAGGGGTAATATAGGCTCTAATGATACTTCTGCTACTCCCTCACTAGGGACTGTCTGACTGCTTCTCCTGGCCCCTTTCCCCTACTCTGGGATCTTCTTCATACTCTTTGGGGGATAGTTCAATTTCACTCCCTTCCAAGTCCAGAATGGGGTCCTGAGGGACAAACTTATTAGCCCCAGGATTCAGCTCCCTCAGGGCACTTGGTGGAGGGCCCTGTGGTAGGCCATCCTGTGGTCGAGAGTCGGTGTCATCAGCATCATCACACTTGACAAATGACCTAGTAGCCTCTATTCACCATACTCTCTGTCACTGCCCGACTCGTTACTTTGGTTCCTCTCCCAGGTAGCAGTTGAATGATTATTTTGATCCGGACTCTTATTTATTTTCCACTCCGCCAGGTGGTAGGAGATTTAGTAGGGGCCTCATTAAAGACTTGACACTTTACTAAATATCCAATAGTCAACAAATTATGTTGGTTTAATGTTCTAATAGGCCCTGATCTTTTCTCAGCCTTCACCTTGTATACCGGTAATCTCCTCAATTTTTCTACTACTAGGTAGCGCCTACCACCAGATTTCTTGCCAGGATCCGGTCTTCCTAGTTTTTGACACACGTGTCATAGGGATCTTTATTTCCCCTATTTGCAGACCCAGATGCTTCAATGGTAATGTTGTATGCTTCACGTTACTGCTCTTTAAGCCATTGAACATACTGCATGTATGTAGTAGGCAACGTTACATCTGCTGACATGCCAAAGCATACATCTACTGGTAACGTAGCCCGCCATCCACACATAAGTTAGTAAGGGGAGAACCTGGTGGCCTTGTTACGAGTACAGTTGTATGCATGTACTAAATGGTGTACATGCTGACTCCACTTTCCATTCTCTAAAGTCCCCAACATATTTAGCAGTGTACTGTTGAACCTTTCCGGTTGAGGGTCTCTTTGTGGGTAATGTGGTGTCGTCCGATATTTTCTCATCCCACATTATGACAGTAATTATTTTATGAGTCCTGTAGATATCTTTAGCACTGTATAAGATGGGTACCACTGTATCTTTTCTTACCAGCACGTCTTGGGTTGTCTCGTTCTGCACTTCAACAGTCACCCGGTCGACTTTTGTAGTGGGTACTGACAACTCCACTTTTCATTAATAATCCGCCTGGGAATCTATCATCACTAACGGACCTTTTGACAGAGTATCACTTCCCCCTCTATTTAATGGATACAATTAGGGGACACTCATAGGTCGTGACCTGGTCCATCAAACTCTCACTAGATTGTCAGCCAGATCATTGAACTCTTTCTCCATTCGTTAGTTGGCTTTCAAACACATGGGGTGGCTGGTCAGTACACTGTCATAATAATCTCCTCCAACCATGTGGCACCATTTGGCTAGAAAGTTGAAGATATTGGCATTTGTGCCAAATATGACTCCTGTCTCATCGTTACTCTGAACTTCAGGGCATATTAGTGCTACTAATGTCAATGGCCCTTACACTCCTGTAACTTGCTTTAGGAATTCTAGTTCCACTACCACATACCTTAGGTAAGGGTAGCTGATACAGTATCACTAAGTCCACACACTACAAACCCATTCAAAGGTTGCAGTGGTAGATGTTTCAGGTGTTTGTCGTACCATGGTTTGAAGATGATAGACACCTGTGACTCGCTATCCATAAGAATCTTACACAGGCCACACGTCAGCACTGTTTACTGCAGGTACCCATTTACCTCCTATTGGTGTACTCTTTGTAGGCTTCATATGTTGAGGTCATAGTGCAACTTGTTCCTCCTCATCGCGTATCTCCTTGAGTAGTTCCAAGAATTTGGGGGGCGCTTCTTTCTGCTTTTGCAGCCGTAGATACAGAATTATCATGTCATCGGATGGGACCCCTCAGATTAGCTGCTCTATTCATGCCTTGTCTGCCTTTCCTGCCAAAACTCCACCTTTCTGCACATCCCTCTGTAGGATTACTTCCAGCCGCCGTAGAAATTCAGATAATCTCTTTCCATCCTGCTAGCATATCCTTCGAAACCAGATGTAAAGATCTTCCCCACTCTCTGCAGCCCCAAACGTACACTCTACAGCCCTCCGATAATCAGCAAATCAGCAAATTGATAATCTCTTAAACTGCTCTTATAAAAACCACCACTAAAGCTCTCAGCGACCAGGACCTTTCTATATTGATTGGATCACCCCTATTCTTGCACCATTTGGGTGGCCAGGTCCATCCAGCTCTCAAAGTCATCTTCTCCGGTAAAGGTTGGCACTATGGCTGAGATAAATCCTTTATCGTCTATAATAGTCATCTCCTCCAGACCAACTTTGCATTGTTCACAGTGCACACACATTCGTTGCAGGGGCTACATAAATATATGTACAGGCATACCCCGCATTAACGTATGCAATGGGACTGGAGCATGTATGTAAAGCGAAAATGTACTTAAAGTGAAGCACTACCTTTTTCCTACTTATTGATGTATGTACTGTACAGCAATCATCATATATGTGCATAACTGATTGTAAATAACGAATTTGTAACAGGCTCTATAGTCTCCACGCTTGCGCACAGCTTCGGTACAGGTAGGGAGCTGGTATTTCTGTTCATGACGTGCTGACAGGCGCATGCGTGAGCTGCCGTTTGCCTATTGGGCGATGTGTACTTACTCGCGAGTGTACTTAAAGTGAGTGTACTTAAAGCGGGGTATGCCTGTAGTTAGTGTATAGTTGGTTATACTTGCTAATGGGGTCTTGTCACCTTTTGTTTTCAGTTAGGGAACTGCCCCATTCTGTTAACGCCTATAATAATGGCCCAAGATTGATCTCCTTCCGGAATAGGAGTGAACATCACTTAATAGAAGTTCTCAGATTGGTAGCTCCGGACTATAATCTGATCCGCCCCACAGGCAGGTCCTTAGTAAACTCCCAACTCAATATACATGAATGTGGTAGGCAGTACACAGTGATGGGATACTGATCCCTGAGATGTAGAGTGTACTCCCACCACAGTGGTTCCAGGGAGACTAGGCACTATATAAACTATACAGGAGAGTGCCAATCTAATCAATATTAAGGGACACAAGTCCCTTCACAGCGTATGAGTGAGAGCTACCAAGGGGGTGAAGCCTAAGTACCTCCTTTATGTAGAAGTGAGAGCTACCAGGGAAAAAAGCACAAAGTAACCACATTTTCCACCAGTTCATGTCTAAAGTGAAGTACGTTTTGTATGTAGATCAGCGGTGCGCAAAGTGGGGGGCGCAGGATTTTTTTTGGGGGGGGGGGAGCTGGCGATAGCAGAGGCCCCGCTCTCTTCCCCGAGGCATTTAAATAAAATGCCGGGGGACTGCGGGAGGCTTCTGTAACTCACTTACCGGGGTTCAGACACGTTGCTGTGACGCGTCGCCATGGCAACGCGGCATCAAATGATGCCGTGGTGTCATGCGGAATTACATCCCACGTCCATCTTCATGGCAACGGGGTCACGTGACCTCACATCACGTGACCCCGCAGCGTTATTTGACGACACCAAACCAGGTACAGTGCGCGAGAGCAAGGGGTAGCAGGCAGGAGGGCGCAGCTCCAAAAGTTTGCACTCCCCTGGTCATTATCAATGGCTGTGAATAAAGCTTTTGTTTGTACTATAAAAAGTTCCTGGCAGCTATCAATATTCTATCTGCATATCGACGCCCAGCCTGCACGGACCAAGCACCCTGAAAAGGTATGAGAGACTGAGCGCAGCCATGTACAGATGGAGCATTATTCATTAACACTTTATCCTCAAGGAAATTGTGTCTCAATAGAGGCTGAACGAGGCCTGACCCGTTTGCCACGCCCAAAAGCCTAGTACACTAATTTCCCATCAGGATTAACAAAGCAGGGGTCCCTGTTTCTGAATGGGACTCCCGCTGCGTTAATCCTACCAGGGTAAACTAAAATCCAACCGCGGGTAAAATTAAAGTAAATAAGGCACCTGGCCCCAATGGCATACATTCAAGATTTCTTAAGGAGTTAAGCTCAGTAATAGCCAAACCATTACATTTAATATTCAAGGACTCCTTTTCCACAGGCTCAGTACCAAAAGATTGACGTAAAGCAGACGTGGTGCCTATATTTAAAAAGGGAGCTTGATCACAACCAGTGATTTACAGACCTGTAAGCCTAACATCAATAGTGGGGAAGCTACTTGAAGGTTTAATACAGGATAATATTCAGGAATACCTAATGGAAAACAAAATGATTAGTAATAGTCAGCATGGATTTATGAAGGATAGGTCGTGCCAAACAAACCTTATTAGTTTCTTTGAGGAGGTAAGTAGGAATTTAGACCAGGGTAATACAGGTGATGTGGTCTACTTAGATTGTGCGGTTCCACACAAGAGGTTAATGTACCAAATAAAGCTAATTGGACCCGGTAACAATAGTTGCATCTGGATTGAAAACTGGTTGAAGGATACACAACAGCGAATTCTCATAAATTGAACTTTTTTCTTGTTCGGCTAAAGTTGTGAGTAGAGTACCTCAAGGATCAGTACTGCCCCCCCCCCCCCCCCCCCTGCTTTTTAACTTGTTTTTTTAATGACCTTGAGGTTGGAATAGAGAGTAAAGTCTCCATCTTTGATGATGACACTAAATTGTGTAAGGTAGTACAATCAAAGCAGGATGTAATTTCTCTCCAGAAGAACTTGGATAGACTGGAAATTTGGGCAGGTAAATGGCAGATGAGGTTTAATACAGATAAATGTGAGGTTATGCATTTGGAAAACAAGAATAAAAAGGCAATTTACAAATTAAATGGGGATAAATTAGGAGAATCCTTGATGGATATGTATTTAGGAATGCTTGTAGACAGCAGGCTTAGCAATAATGCCCAAAGTCATTGTCAAGACTTCAGATGCAGGTTGGACATCAATGACCGAAACAGCAGGAGGCAGGCAAGGCGTAGTCTGGTTCACAGCCAGGGGTCCAGAAAAGGCAGCAAGAGTCATAGTCCGGGTCACAGGCAGAGGTCAGCAGCAGGGAATCCACAGGGACAGAGGCTATGGCAGCGGCAGGTCAAAAAACAGACGGGGACAAGCCTAGTTGCAGACAAGGGCCTTTATTGGAAGGGACAGGACAAAAAACAGGCGCTGGAACAGGTTCAGGCAGAGTAGTTAGGGAACACAGAAACACCAAGCAAAGGCAAAGAGGAACAGAAGACAGGAAACTATAAATCCAGGCAGAGACAGAGGGCAGGAGAACCAAGAGGAGAAAGACAGAGGAAACTCCAGAGAAGACAGAAACAGCAGCACACCTGGTGAATTGACAAATGAACTGTGGCTGGGAGCAGGACATCCAGTAACCTGGCCTGACATTACTCCCCCCTCTCTGCATGTTCTCCAAATGATCCTCCAGGCTCTTCATGGTGACCTTGGTGGAAGTGGGTCAATTTCCCCATTGGGGCACCAGAGCACGATGCAGGAAGCACAGAGGATTGGTCAGAAGCATATGACGTAAGTGTCAGCAAAGCAATTCCACTACTCAGATCAGCATGCAGAAGCTCATGAGAATGGACACAATAGGAAACAGAGATAATTATAAATCTCCTTGCTAAAATACAGTGGTGCAAACAAATATGAATTAAAGAGGAGTAATGACATGCCAACTTCTCTCCAAAAATATTATACAACACAAATGCTAAATCTATACACAATATGTCTGAAAGATAAACTTCAGAAGTGCTAAATGTAACAGTGGCAGAAATTGACTATAACTGCACATAATGACACCTTATACAAATAAATTACAAAAACAGAAGGGGAAAAAATGGAAGGTGGAGAATGAAATAATGTATTAATACACAATTGAGGCACATACATCTTGTACTGTAACAAAATAATTACCAATTGCATAAGGTCAAAATTGCAATCTCCACACCTGGGGATGGAGGCAAAAATTATTATTTGGTGTGGGGTTACAACTGTGTCCCAAAAACATTAGTATCAGAGATGCAAATGACAGCATGGTTTAAGAGGAAGGTGACCTACCTTGCTATATAAGGAGGGCCCCTATTTCAATATCCACTTAAGGCCTCCTGGAGCAATAAACGTCAGTCAATGGATCCAGAAGGTTTCCGTCTTTGCAAGGTCAATCGTCCTATAATCTCCCCCCCCCCCCCCCCTCCAATTCTGGCCACGTCTTCTATTGTTCTAAAAGTGAGTCACTGTAGATTTGACAGATGCCAGATATCAATATGTCTTGAGACCCTTTTATATGCCGGATACATCAAGCTGCGGTAAAATTGTGTTATTAGCGCATTCCCTAATAAAAATGAGCCATGTTAATACCGCAAAAATAAGTAGGGAAACATCAATCATACAAAAAAGCGCAAGTTGGCATGAAAAATGTATATATTTTTTTCAGATAAGCATGTGGTTTACGTTAAAATGGCGGCCAAGTCGCGGCCTGCTCATAAAATGGTAGAAAGGCATCACGAGACCATCTTATGTAGCAGATGATATAAACCAGTGATTTGTTGACAAACGTTGCCAGTGCTGTTGGGAGGTACAGAAGACACATTGGCTACTTTGGTGCTATTTTGTGATCTGCTTGAGTTGTCCTGTGCGTTTCTTCATATTTGTTGTGTGATTGAGTTAAGTAGTGTTTAGTGTGAGTATTCAGACTCCTGAACACTGTGGAAAGGGGTAGAGGCCGGTAGTTAACTCACTCCCCTTAGATGCACACTGAGTCCATCTTTCTTTTTGTTCTTTTATTGTAATGGCAAAAAATAGCAACAAATGATGGGAACTGGGGTAGGTAATATAAGTCAGGGAGAGGTTAATTAACATGCTTTCTACCAGTAGATGGGATCACAGACTGATCCTAATGGCTGCTGGTTCCAAAAGAAAGCACAATTTTCTGTCCAGGCAGGAAAAAAAACAGTGGACTATATCAATTATGGAAGCATAGCAGGGTAGGAAAGGCAAACTAACTGAAGTTTGAGCAGAGGGTGGTTGCCAAGGCAACAGACTGGGAGCAAAGGGAAGGCTACATTTGTAGCAACAATGTCACAACTAACACTGAGCAGTGCTGGCAGTCTAAGGCTGGGGCCATAGAGGCTCGCCTGCTGAAATCTGCGCGATTTCATGCCCATGCAGGCGAGCCAGCGGGCGCGATCGGAGGCGGGGTGAGACTGAGGGAGGCGGGGCAGTGACGTCGCTGGGCCAATCGCCCGCGACGCACCGATGTCAACGTCACGGCGCCGACGTCACGGCGCCGTAACGTTGACGCTGCTCCACGCTGATTGGATGTTTTCAGCCGACAGCGCTCTGAAAAACAGCTTGGCTGTCGGCTGAAAAATCCAGCGCCTCAGCACGCCTGCGGACGCTCGCGTGAGCCCCCTCTTCATTGAGGATGCAGGGGCTCAGAGCGGAGCATCCGCATGGCTCAGCGCGGCCTGCCCTTCCATGGACTCGGCCTAAGAATAGGGAAAATACATAACTGGTTCCAGGACACTCCCTGTCTGGTATCTGTAGATACCACTATATATAAACAATATATGTAGAACATATAAAATACATATAAACAACAATACGATAAAGTCCAAATTTCACATCCACGTGGTACCAGCCGGTACCACTGGCTCCAAGATTCCCTTGGCGAGGGATGCCAAAGTAGGTGCGCCGTCCAGGATGACTGAGTGTTCCTCAATGTCTCTTTGGAGTCCATAAAATGGGTGAGAGAGATTCTCACTTGCTGAAATCTAATTTAGACATTAGAAGAATAGTCTCCGTAATGGGCCCGATAAAGGTTTTCGCTGTCCCATATTTGGTGATTCTTACTTCGACCTTGCGGTCCCTTTCAACCGCACTAGGAATGGTCTTGATGACAAGACCCATAGGCCACTCATTCTGTTTAAACGGTTTCTCTTTTAACAAGACGACATGACCTTTGATATCTTGTTTGACAGATTGCCTCCAGCATTCCCAGAATGTGTTGGAAAGACACTGCACCTGCCTCCACTGGTGTTTGTACGTGTCCTTCGAGTTAAAGTCCCCGACTGGGACAGGGATGTCTCCTATCTTCTGTGTGAGGAGCATGGCTGGTGTCAAAATATGTGGTGACTCTGGGTCTGAAGATACTGGAACTAAAGACCTTGCATTGACAATTGCTGAAACTTCGGCCATAAATGTTGTTAGGACTTCATGCAAGAGTCGGACCGAACCAGTCTTTAACATCATGGAGTCCAAAATGCATTGAGCTATTCCAATCATTCGTTCCCAAGCTCCACCCATGTGAGAGGAATGAGGAGAGTTGAACATCCACGCACATTTGTGATCACAGAAGTATTTCTGGATACCATCCTCCTCGCTGTCTTTTGTTTTATTTTGTAGTTCCTTACATGCCCCAACAAAATTGGTTCCACAGTCAAAACATATTTGCTTAACTGGTCCTCTTATAGCAAAAAATCTTCTGAGGGCATTTATGAAGCTTGAAGCGTCCATAGATTCTATGACCTCTGTGTATGGCCCATGTACTCATGTAAGTGAAAAATACTGCCCATCGCTTGCTGTCTGCGTGTCCACCCCTTGTTCTTTGTGAAATGACCGTCCATGGTCCAAAGACATCAAATCCTACACAGGTAAAGGGTGTTCTGTACTGTGTATCAGGTGGCGTGTCTGCCATTCTTAGATCTTGGCCTGTGCTACACAACATACGGCACCTAACACACTTGTGGAGGACCCTGGCAACGCACCTTTTGTGCCAATGATCCATATTCTTGCTGCTCTGATGGCTCCTTCTGTAAAATGTCGTCTGATGCATAACTTGTTCATTGTAGTGACGAACCAACAGAGTGGCGATGTGATGTTGGCCAGGGACAATGAGGGGATTGCTTTCCTCCCTGCACAATTGAAAATTGCTGAGGTGACCTCCTATTCTCATGAGGCCCTCCTCATCGATGGTAGGATTTAACTTCCAGAGGGAACTGTTTTTAGAGATACCCTTTTTTCCATTGATGCAACTGATCTCCTCTCGTTCGTCTCTTTCTGAACCACCAAGCGTTTGGCGGAAATAAATGGTTATGTGCCTGAGATGTGCAATCGCTCGAAGGAGCATTGTCCACTTGAGAAGCGATTAAATCAATGCGATCCGAGTGTGTTTCTAAGCATTATGTTCGTGAGCAAAACAGATACTTGAGATCGTATCTCTGTGTCTTCTTCAGGATGACAAGTTCAAAAGCATCGGCGGCGACGGATAGCGTTTCATCGGGTTGTGCTAGAAATTTTTGTCCTGTAAGCCATGACGTGCTCTGAAGGTGCGCTGCAGACACTGATCTAGTGGCATGGTCTGCAGGTTTCTGATCTGTAGGCACATAGTGCCACTGATCTGGTTGTGTAAACTTCCTGATTCTTTCTATTCTGTTGGCTACATATACATAGAATCTCCCTTTTTGATTGCATATATAGCCTAGCACCACTTTACTTTCTGTGTAGAACTTGATAGCATCTGGTTTACAGTTCATTTCGCTCCCAATGAGCTCAGCTCTACTGCTAACACTGCGCCGTATAGCTTGAACCTTGGTATAGTATGGTTGGATTGTGGTGCCAGCTTAGCTTTGCTAAGGATGAATCTGATGTGATGTCTTCCATCTGGGTCTGTCGCCTATAAGTAGGCTACCGCTGCTATGACCTTTGATGAAGAATCTGAAAAGACGCAAAGCTCTTTGTTGTACGCAGTGGTAAGAGATGTGGGTGAGTGGGTGCGTGGAATCTGAAGTTGTTCAAGGGTCTTCAAAGAATCCTTCCATGTCTCCCACTATCTTCACCTTTCTGAAGGTAGCGAAGTATCCCAGTCCTGCGTTTCGACAGACAGTTCTCTGAGAAGAGACTTTCCTTGTATGGTGACTGGGGCCATAAATCCGACGGGGTCATAAAGGCTGTTGACCGTGGACAGGACTCCACGTCGGGTGTATGGTTTTTCCTTGATGGATACCTGGAACGTGAATGTGTCCGCTTTAAGATTCAAGCTCAATTCTAGACTCCGCTGTATAGGAAGCATGTCGATCCCATGGTCCAAATTCTTCAGGTCATTGGCGAGATCATCCGGATTAAATGCCTTCATCCCTGTGGGGCTATTGGAGGCTATTTTATGGAGTCTTAGGTTGGCATTTGCTTGCATCTTTTGTGTTCTTTTGAGTAAGTCTATGGCCTCTTCTTCTGTGGGAACTGATTTGAGTCTGTCGTCTACGTAGATGTCTCTTTCAACGAAATTCTTAGTGTCTTTCCCGTACTCTTCTTCTCCTTCTTCATCCCTCCTTCTGAGTCCGTAGGCAGCCACTGCAGGTGATGGACTATGGCCGAAGACATGTACTTTCATCCTATACTCTACAATTTCGTTGTCAATATTGTCGTTCTGGTACCATAGGAACCTTAGGTAATTTCTGGTATTCTCTCGCACAAGGAAACACTTGAACATCTGTTGGATGTCTGCTGTTATGGCAATGGGCTCCTTGCAAAAGAGGATTAACACTCCTAGGAGACCATTTGTCAAATCTGGCCCAGTAAGGAGGACATCGTTTAGGGAGACTACCTGGAACTGAGCGCTAGAATCGAACACTACCCGGATCTGACCAGATTTCTGCGGGTGGTAGACGCCAAATAATGAAAGGTACCAGCATTCTTTACCTTGCTTCAGTGGGGGAACTGACACTATGTGACCACTGAGGAATATCTTCTGCATGAAGGCCACAAAGTGATTCCTTGTCTCCGGTTTCCTTTTGTAGATTGCGATGGAGTGAGACGAGCCTGGAGAGGGCGTGTTCTCTGTTGTTTGGAAGACGTCTTCTGGGTGTACGGAATGGAAGTGGTGCCACCCAACTGCCAGATCCATCTTTGAAAAGCTACTTATCCATCAACCTCAGAAATTATCTGTCTTCCATCGATGGTGCCTGTTTATTATCATCTTTTGTCGTCTGGAATGCTGCACATCCTAGGTCGTCAGTGCACTTTTCTGGTACAAGGACATCTCTATATGTTTTGGTGATACGTCTTTGTTTCTCTTTGTTTCCGAGCCTCTCTTTGACATAGAAATGGTTCGGACTTGGTTTGAAGAGAAATACACGTCCATTTTCCAATATATATTGTTCGTAGGGCATCGACATTGTCTGGTCTTTATGCCTTGTCGATACACCCTTCGCCCACTGTCACCCATCCTAGGTCAAGTCTTTGAGAATATGGGGCATCATGGGCTCTGTTGCGCTGTTTGCAGACTTTGTGTACTCTCAGGATGTCCCTGCCGAGTAGCAGCAAGATCTGGGCGGTTTGTTCTAACGGTGGGATGCGATTGGCTATCACCTTAAGATGAGGGTGATAGCGTGCCACGTCTTTTGTGGGAATTTCGCTCCTGTCCTCCGCCTTCAGATTGCACTCTATGAGTGTAGGGAGTGGTATCTTTACTCTGTCTACTGGACACATGATATACTGTAGCCATTCGCTCTCCTCCCTGCTGTTTCTATGCGTCCTGCGCATGTTCTGAGTGTGTAGGGAGAGGCGTTATCTCGTATGTTAAATAAGTTAAAGAATTCTGACCTGACCAATGATCGGTCGTCGATAATAGCATACATTCTTAGGCTGCGCTTATAGTGCCGGCGTCAGCGATGCGACGTCGCGTCAAAACAAATGCATTGCCGCCGTCACGTGCGCTTATAGTAAGCGCGACACGATGGAGCGACGGCTTGGTTGCGATCGCTGGAAGTCATCTCAATTTGATTTTTCCAGCAACCGTAGCCTGACGACGCCGGTACTATAAGCGTAGCCTTATAGTTCTTTCAGGTTGTCCCTCTGGGTGCACTGCAACAAGACATATCTTAGAACAGGAACTCCCATTGGGCCCTCCTCCGCAAACCTTGGTGCAATTAGATGCTACAGGTGGGGGGAATATTCTCTCCTCTCCCTGCCCTGCTTTATCATGGGCTTAGGGGCCTTGAATTGCCTAGGTTTAAGTGTCTCTAGATGTAAAGCTGCTACATGCTTGTCACTACCACATTCTGTGCATTTTATGGCTTCTTTGCAGTCTCCGAATAAGTGACTTGTGGAAGCACAGCATTTGAAGCAAACTCAAAATTCTTTGAGTAGGTTCCTGCGATCCTCTATGAGCTTCGTTCTAAATCCACAACACAACACAACACTTGTTAAGTGGGTGCGCTTTCTTGTGTATGGGGCATTCCCTATTTGCGTCCCCTGGTTTCTTGTTTGCGGCAGCAGGATGGTTGGGACTCGTGTAGGTTGTAGGAGACGGGTCTGTCCTGTGGACCGAGATAGGTGTTTTAGTGTTACCGTTCAGTGGCGGCCACCTTTAACCTCCTGCGGCCGCCACCGTGGGATTTTTAAAAACGCAGGCAGATGCAGTGTTTTTCATCCGTTTTCGGCGCCGCGGGCGCTTTCAATGTAAAGCGCCATTAGCGCTTGTCTGATGATGCGGCCGACGCGCGGAAAACCCCGACACAAATTGAAAACATCCCCGCATTTTTACGGGTAAGTAGGAGGATAGGAGGGGCCGCAGCAGTATCTCGCCGCTGGTCTTCATTCTTTTTTCCTCGTTGTTCTTTTTATTGATTTTCTAACATTGCTGGTAAACATGACAGATTTCAACACATCTTTGCAATTTTCCATGTTTAAATTATACTTAAAAAAATATATGTAAGTAAAAAGGTATAAATCAGATGCTCAAACAACAAAAACATTTAAAAAATGCACAATTTTTAAATTAAATAATTAACTCACAGAATTTACAAAACATAACTTTAGTCAGGCACATATTACAGACGTTAGGTTCGGATATACTGTTCTCCTGTCTTGATACCCATTCAACTTGGTTCTTTTCTCCCTGTGTTTACCTCATCTATGACCTTGTGCAATTTGCCGCAAGAGACTCCAGGATGTGTGTGCGAAAGCCTGATATACAATATTTGGTCTTTTTCACTCCTGTGGTAGAGTGTCAATAAAGGGTTCCCATTTTGTAAAAAAATTCTCATTTTTTTGTTCCTTTTGGTCTCCGTTTTCCATTTTATCTAAGGTCATTAGCTGAGTGAGAAATGTTTTAACCTTTTCCAAGTTTGGAGGGTCATACTTCACTATTCTGGAGTATAATTTGCTGTGTGCTGTCTCTCTGTCATCAGGACTGTTTCTTTTAACTATCTTTGTATATATATATATATATATATATATATTATATATATTAGTCGGAGAAGATCAAAACTCGTGGAATGGTACAAAAAACCTTCCTACGCGTTTCATGATAAAAAGCGCTTTTAGCGTGAAATGCATAGGAAGGGCTTTTGTACCATTTTCATGAGTATATAATAAATTAGTTTATATTTGGCTTGACTGCTGACAATCTCTTGAAGCTTTTTTCTTGAGGCTTTTTTTTCTGAAGCTGTGGAGCGGTGCCATGCTGAGATCCTCTCTAATTTGTTACCTTGTAGCTTACAGTAGTCCTGTATCACCAATATATACTGATGTCCGCAAGCTGATTTTTCCAGTGGTCTAACAAGATCCATGGCTATTCTTTCAAAAGGCTCATCAATAATGGGTAGTGGAATCAGAGGGGCTCAGACCCGAGGACGAGGAGCTGTTAGTTGACACTCTGGGCAGGAGAAGCAATAATGACATCTGTCTGCATATACCCCATGCCACTAAAATCTTTAAAGAACTAAATCTTGGATTTTATCCACTCTTACATGCCCACCAAGCAAATGGCTGTGTGCCAAATCGAGCACAGTCTTCTGTTGTACTAGTAATTGTTCTATATTATTTTATTTATTTTCTCCTGTTGGTATTATTCTGTATAGCAGGTAATTTGTCAAACTGTGATAGGGTCCAGGTCCTTTTACTTTTCCCTCAACAGGAACACCATTGGCTTCTGCTAGTTCCATTAGAAGGTTTTGAAGTAGGTTATTGACTTAATCACAACCAAAACTGGTTCCCCAATTTCTCAAAGACAGATTGTCCTCTAGGTTCACTTCCTATGTATCTGGGTCAGATAAAGATTGTGACTCTTGTGGGTTTGCCCCTGCCTCTCTGGTTTGATCACTCCTCTCTTCAGCCTGCTTACCCACCAAGGCTTCCTCCTGAGTCTTCATTTTTAGCATGGTCCCCAATTTTTTGTCTTCACTCTTTCACATTTTGTAAGAGTCAGTAAATTGGTATGTAGACATGAATTGCTCATTAGACATCCATTGCTTTGCCTTGGGGTCATCATTCATTCTGCATTGCATAGGCTCAGGTTTCTTGGACAATGAGCTGCTATGTGGACCAACTCTCCGCAATTGTAACACTTGAGGTAACCCTAAGATCTTTTCACCTTCAGATTATGGTTACCAGATCTTTCTTGATTGGCTCCTTTGCAAGCTTGTCGTTCTTCATGAATTCTCCCTTACAGCCCTTCCATAGTATGGGTCTTCAGTCTCTTATTGCGGGTCCATGACAGCTCTTTAGTGGCCCGCTGTTGATCTACCAGCGATACAAATGTGTCGTAGAAGTCAGGAGGCTTTTGTTCAATCCTTTCACGTAAGTTTGAAGGTAACCCTCGTAGAAATATGAGTAGCTCTATAATTTTGTCAGGACTATTGATTTCTGGCCATAGCCACTTCCATGCCAAATGAATAAGGTTGAACATTTGAGAACGAGGAGTCTTGGTCTCCAGAAACTTCTATGTGTGAAACCTCTGTGCACAGGTAGCTGCAGTTACTACAGCTCTGGCCAGAATGTCCACCTTCAGGCAAGGATTCTCTGCAGCATCTTCTAAATCAAGGTCGTGATAGGCCTTAACGCTCCTCCATGCTGTAAGGGCCCAAAGTGCTTGGTCTAGGAAGAACCTCCCAGTCTCTTAACCACCTCCAGTAATGTGGTTCTATACTGTGCAGCCTGTGTAGCATGGCTCAGCAACAACTACTTTTCAAAATGTCCCAGCTCACTGTTGACAACAGTTTACTCCCAGCCTGCAGTCATATTTCCCTGGTCTCTCTCTGCCTAGTCAAAAAGCAGGTCTTATAAACTGACTCTACCTCAGCCTTTAATCAGGGCTACATCCTTCTGCTCATGTAAACCCCCTCTATAACACTATATGTACTGTGTGTGTGTGTGTGTGTATACAAGTCAATCTTTCAAGGAAACCTTCCACTGTGCAACTGCAGTACCTGGAAGATCATTGGGGAGGCCTTCATCCAGCAGTGGATCGACAAGGGCTGAAGATGATGGTATATATTATACACATACACATACATTAAACAGAATCAATGTACCAATTATTGTATGTATATATATATATATATATGACACATATATTACTAGAAGCCTATGGACATACAAGCTGATAATTGGAGGTAAGATGACACCTCCGCGCTACATCCTACCTAGCAAAAGAAGGAATCACTGCAGAAAGTACAATAATAAAGTTGTCTTTTACAAATTCAGATGGGGAGACCTTCACTTAGCGGTGGGATTTCACCAACACACACACACACCCTAGGTCTTGAAAAAATACAGAGACTTTTGAAACAAGGAAGTGAGTCGTCCCAATAGAGAGGAAGGAACTGCAATTAAAGTGCACTTGTCACTATACGGGGAACTGTGAGGACAGAGGGACAAAGAGGGTCCCCTCTGGATTACGATGGAACTTTAAAGAGCATCCTGAGGAATTAGAAAGGGGCGCCAGAAGAGGAGAAGCAGCGTAAAATGGTAGGATGCTGTTAGGGATACCCAAGCTTTGCCCTTTCCCAGCCTGAGGGGCCAGCAATGCATTGAAAAAAATACATCAACCCAAATCTCTCTTAAAAGATGTGTTGCAGCCTCTGGAACTGAAGGAGTTAATAAGGACCCCAGATTACAGCACAGCATGCCCGCTCTGTCACCTGTTTTGTCTGTTATCTCTATAACTTCTCACAGTGAGTGTCTCTTGTCGCTGTCACGGTCCCGTCTCTGTCCCATCTGCTGCTAGTGTGACTGTCCCATTCATGTCACTGTGCTTCTCATGTCCCCCTTCGTTGTCACTGTCACTTGTGTCTGTCTCCTCTTCTCCTTCTAAGAATGTGTATTTTCTGTCACTGACCCCCGTCTGTCCCCTCACCTTATTCGCACTCTCCCTTTTTTCGCTGTCATTGTCTTCTGTCTTTGTCCCCTCTGCTCATTGACAATTTGCTTGGCACTTATCACTTCTTGCAGTATGTCTGTCACTTCGGTCAACCTCTCGTTCTCACATACTGTTAGAAATGACTAACAATATAAGACACAGTAAGCACCAATACTAATCATATATACAGCAGTGGTAATATCCACATAAATATATCAGCATAAATCTTTGGAACACCAAAAATAAATGTTAAAACTACTGTATGCAGAATAAAAGATGGAGACCCCAATCTCAGAAAAGTCTATAGGAACAAATGATTTCTTGTAGGGGGATCCTTTAAACGTCTCTGGGGCAAATGATTTCTTGTAGGGGGATCCTTTAAACGTCTCTGGGGCAAATGATTTCTTGTAGGTGTGATGCCATGAAAGTCTATCGTTGCATTATAATTGATTGTATGTCCAATTCAACCCTTTGCAGTCGGAGTGGCCAGCAATGCAATGGTTTGCTGGCCACTTTAGGCTGCGGCCAGGGTGAAGAGAAGCACGAGCGCTCATTCGCCCTCGGTGCGATCAGATTGCCGAATCTGGGATCACGCGTCTAAAGTGCGGTTGCGTGCTCGCGCACACGTACACGTGTGCTTACCCCGGCGCTCTGCTTGGGGAGACACAGAAATGAGATTTCAGGCACGATGGTGCCCCCCCTCCCTTCAGTAACATCCCCCCCCCCCCACGCTCGCAACTTTTAACTGGACAGGAAAAAGCTCCTGCTCCGTCAGCGCCTGACGTCACGCCTCTCGAGCGTCAGCGCGCTTCTCTTCACCCTGGCCTTAGTTGTGATGAGGTTTAATATATCCCCATCTGTCTGTAGAACATTTAGAAACTCTGTAGCAGAAGTTATCATATATAGTGCTGATTCAATCTGAGACTAGAAAAGGTAGCTACTGTAAAACATAACAGGAAATAGTTCTGCTCTGCCCCAAGATGCTACGTTTCCCTGATCAGTATCATTATAACCATTTGTTCCATCTCATATTATCTTAGGGGACACACACACACACACCTTTCTATATACAGTACCAGGTCTTATGACTCTATCAATAGTTATTTTCTATTTGCCTGTGGACCCCAGCTATAAAGCTAAAACATAAAACTGTAGTATTATACCTGTATATATACAGCTAGATATAGATAAATAGAACAATTATATATATACTGGCAGTCCTCGTTTTACAACGCTTCGTTTTACAATGAATGGCTTATCCAACGCTATGCAATGCATACCTTTGTTCATTTTTACAACGCCAAACGGCTTATCCAACGCTCTTACGACGCTTTGCAAAGTTGTTTGTGTATATAATATATATAGTATACTATATAATATACTAGCTTTTGTACCCGGCTTCGCCCGGGGACTGTAATATTGTTTGAATAGATTGTATAAAAAAAATACATTGTAATGTGACATAGTTATTTTATCTGTGGGAGGGAGGGGGCTGGTGTCCGGGAGTCTATCTGGGAGGGGGGGTGTCCGGGGGTCTCTCTGGGGGGGGGGGGTCTCTAAGGGGCAGGGGGGGTGTTTGGGGGTCTGTCTTTGGGGGGGGTTGTCCCTGGGGTCTCTCTGGGGGTTGTGTCCGGGGGTCTGTCCGGGGGGGTTGTCTGTGGGTCTCTCTTTGGGGGGGGTGTTGTCCGTGGTCTCTCTGGGGCCGGGGGGTGTCCTGGGTTCTCTCTGGGGGTGAGAGGTCCAGGGGTCTCTCTGGGGGGGGGTGTCTGGAGGTCTCTCTGGGGCGGTGATACCTGGGGGTGTGTGTAGGTCCTGCGCTGACAGGCGCCCTTACTTTGCAGGGACTTGCGGAACGGAGTGTCTCTATGGTGTGGGGGGGGCGGCGGGTTGTGAGGTCTCTCTGGGAGGGGGGGGTACCCAGGTGTCACTGTGTGGCGGGGGTATCCTGGTGTGTGTATGGGGCGGGGGTTATGCGGGGGGGGGGGTTTTGTGTCCAGCGCTAACAGGCGCCGTAAATTTACAGGGACTTGCGGAACTCGCGGACTCTCTCTGGTGCGGTGGGGGGGGGGGTAGGGTTGCAGACCTGCCTAAGACATGCAAATGAGCATACAGTTCATTTCCATTTGCTACTTGCTTTGCTGTGGAGGGTTTTTGTCACTTTTTTTACTCACATAACTTAACTAAGTATGGTAAACCCCATCCTCATTGCTTCAGCTTTGCAAAGCCAGTAACCAACCCCACACTGATGAGACCCATTAAGGTCGAAACAGCTGTCTGTGGGTGGGTTTACTGGCTATGCATCTTAACCCTGGCTGTGCTTAAAGCTGTGACCATGCAGCAAGCTTATGCTTATAGGGAACCATGTTTAAAATGGTTTTGAAGCAAAAAGTGGCACTGTGTGCTCATTTGCATGTCATTTCCCAGAATCCCTTGCTGCAGTGGAAGCGCTGTGTGCTGGGTGATAATGGTGAAAGGCGGGGTTGCAGACCTGCCTAAGACATGCAAATGAGCCTATAGTTAATTTCCATTTGCTATATATAGATAGATAGATAGATAGATAGATAGATAGATAGATAGATAGATAGATAGATAGACACTGAGATTGTTTGATTAAATGCTTTAGTACAAGGTGTGTATACATCATACAATAACTCAAAAGTAAAATATATGCTATTACTTAATTTTCTGAGGCAATAAATGAAAGGCTTCAAAAACGATGATCTCCAGTATATATACCAGTGTTTTTCCAATTATGGGGAAGATTCGCTACCCTGCGGTATGGGTTAACGCACTGTGTTCCTGCATTAACTGCCATTCAAGTCAATGGCAGTAAACAAGATCACAGTGCGGTAACCGTATAATAGGTTAGTGAATCTCTGCCTAAATTACAGAAATTAGCCAATAATCCCACAGAATTTAATTCTATAACTGTGGATAGATTTTTTTTAAAATATCCTATTCTGTAATGGATCAGTAAGGAGAAGAGTTATAGTGAGCAGTTATACGAGTAAATATGAGGGAAGTTATATGGAGCAGGTATAGGAACAGTTATAGGCGCAATGAGAGGAAGAGCCTTAGAAAGCAGTTATAGGCGCAGTTATGAGGAGAGTTATAGGGAGATGTTATAGGATCAGTAAGGGGGGTAGTTGCTGTGTAAATATTATAATAGGATACATCACAGTTTACATCTGTAGCTGCCACATTGTTCCCCTCGTTTTGCGTTATTAAAATCCACCCGGTCTAGGGTCCCTCTGACCTCTAACAGCGTCAGAAAGAAGAACGTCAGACAAGTTTCATACGTTTGATGGAGACGCGAAGTGACACAAGAGGAAGTTCTTGCACAGCATCACGAATCACACCAATCTGGATTTTTGTTAGATTTTCAGAATGCCTAAAAGATTTTTAAAAACCCTTCGCTGCCAGAGAGATCAGCAACGTTGCAGGCCTCGTTGGCAGTGAAGGGGTTAAGCTAGAAGGTTATGAGCTGTAAAATGCAACTGCAGCTGTGGACGGTTAGATGAGGAACTAGAAGCATTAGGGAACAAGGGGGATCTATTTGCACAACCAGGCTCTGAGATCTCATTTCCTCTCCTCAAGTGCCTGTTACGAAATCCTCAGGCTGCTCTGTGTCATCTCCAGATGCACCCCAAATATACTGTGTCAGTCCCTTCTAACTGCGTCACTTTAAGGTGGAAGTGTCAGGCTCAGTGAGACATACAGTAGCTCCTTGTAGTCTGTGTCACTGTGTCATCGTACGGTGAAAGGGACACACTGGATGTATCATACGTCTGCTTTGTCTATGTCCCTGGGCCACCGATGAGGGAAGGACAGACTCCATGGCCCATGGCTCTCTTCTGTCTGTTTCATTGTGTCACCCTGTGGTTGGGGGAACAGACTAGATGGGCCATATATCCTTTATATTTTTAAGGTTGTCCCTTCTGTCTGTGTGGAGGGACAGGCTCCAGGGGCATGGCCCTTCTTATTGTGTCCCCATGAATGGTGAGGCACAGACTCCATGGGTCAAAGGGGGGATCTATGCATTGTGGCGTTTCTCCTAACATTTCTTAACATTCTCCTAACACGTCTCCTATTGTGATGGAAAAAGTCAGTACAGCCACTATGACCCATATATACTAAGATGTACTATGCCATAAGATAACTTGTGGCCCATTTACTTGAATGTGTGGTGTCTTCTGACTGGTGGAAGGTGTCGTATAGCACAGCACTGCTAGTAAATATGGGCCTATGTACCATCACACTCTAACTGTATGTGTGCTATGCTAGCAGGTATTATTTTATCAGATTGTGAGCTCTATAAGAAATGATTTGTCCTCATAGACATTTATAGCTTTCCCCTCCACAAGAAATTACTGTTACACATAGACTTTCCTGGGATCCCCTTTTACAAGAAATTATTGTCCCTATAGACTTTCCTGGGATCCCCCTCTACAAGAAATTATTGTCCCTATAGACTTTCCTGGGATCCCCCTCTACAAGAAATTATTGTCCCTATAGACTTTCCTGGAACCCCCCCTACAAGAAATGATTGTCCCTATAGACTTTAATGGGATCCTCCTCTACAATAAATTATTGTCCCTATAGACTTTCCTGGGATCCCCCTCTACAAGAAATGATTGTCCCTATAGACTTTCCTGGGATCACCCTCTACAAGAAATTATTGTCCCTATAGACTTTCCTGGGATCCTCCTGTACAAGAAATTATTGTCCCTATAGACTTTCCTGGGATCCCTCTCTACAAGAAATTATTGTCCCTATAGACTTTCCTGGGATCCCCCTGTACAAAAAACATGATTTATCCCCATAGATACACATAACACATCACAGCATAGCTGAGGCGGGTGTTAAGAGTCCATAGAAACAGCCTGAACACTCTCGCCCATCCAACCTAACCTCTCCACTCTGTTCCAACAGGGAAGTAAGGAAAGGTACCACTGGCAGAGCCAAAATGTCAAACAAAGCGGAGTAGATGATATGGTTCTTCTATCCAAGATCACAGAGGATGCCATCGTGGAAAACCTAAAGAGGAGGTACATGGATGACTACATTTTCGTATCCTTCCCAAAGGTCACTTAATTTAATGCGCAGGCTGCCTGAGGGGCTTGCATCACATGGCATGTTCCACCAATATGTCATACATATATAAAAGGGTATGAGATCAAAGGGCCGGTCTCTCGTAGCATCAAAATAAATGACCTTTTATCCCATAGGACATAGGATGTAGATATCCTATTACCTCTGTAGGAGGCATAAAGAAAATGGCATGATAATAAAGGGCCAGTCCCTCCTAGGACCAAAACAAACCAATGGCAGTGACATGTTTAAGGAATTCAATCTGGGTGATTGACACCTTAAAAAAAAAATTCAGACACGAAAAAAAGTATTAAGTTATATTTTACTTGAATCAGTTTGAGCTGAAAAATAAACACAGAAGCGCACCAAGAGTCAAGATATATGTAATAAACAAGTAAAATAGTAACAAGTAAAAACTTACATATACAATTATATCAGTCCAGTAGAGGCCAGTGCACATGTAACCAGTTCAAACGAATGGTAGGCGCAGGAGGTATATGCTGAGGCTCACAGATCAGTCCCGCGCGCTGGGGCTGGCTTGCTCTGCAAACTCAGTTGTTACTTCCGGGTTGCGGCTTATCGCAGGACCCGTGTTGAGTAGTCCACCACAATCGCCGGTGTTCTGTACTTCCAGCACACATCCCACTCGAGCGAGCCGGATGGAAGTGGCTCAAACCTCTGTGGGAGGGCTGTAACTTGTACAGCCAAGAGCTGAGACTTGGGGGGGGGGGGGGTTGATTCTTTGGGGGTCATGCACTAAGCGGCGAAAAACTGCTTTCGGCAAGGGTTTGAACTCGCCATGTTTTTTGCGTGTTGCCCTCGCAGTATTCAGGAATGCCTGAATCCCTGGCGAATACCTGCGAGAGCAACATTTACAAACATGGCGAGTTGGCGGTGGCGAGACAGTCTGCCTGGCGAGAAGGGCTTCCCTGCCGAGATCAGCCTGCACCAGAGAGAGATCCGCCATTCTCGCAAATATCGGCAAAAAAAAAAAATCTTTTTAATTACATTTTTATTCATAGTGTAGATGTGCAGGGGGTCTCCGGTTCTGGTATTAATGGATTTCAGCTCCCAGACCCCCGGCATCAATCCGAGGCAGGAAATGATTTTTTCTAAGTGCCGTCCCGCCGCTCATCCGCTGCCTCTCCCCACCAACTTGCCAACTTTTTCTTGCGTGACGGATTTGCGTGAAAATCTCAATTCTAGAAGCTGCTGCTCGGGCTACTAGAATTGAGCGTGTTTGAACACCTGGCAAGTAGCGGGGAAAAGTGGCTTTTCGCCGCGCCTCTGCCCAAAAAAAATTTCATGCCCAAAAATAAAAGGCGCTTTTTTCGCTAGCTTCTCGGGGCTTACTGAATCGTAGTAGGCATTTTTTGGGAGAAACGGGAGAAAAGTGACTTTTCGCCGCTTAGTGCATGACCCCCTTTATGTCTATTCCCTTTTGTCTGATATCACTACGCGCCGCACAGGAGTTTACACAAGCAACACTCCCCCACCCCACACACATACACCCCACACATCCCACACACACATACACACATACACACATACACACATACACATTCTCTTCACTGGCTCTAACAGGAGCAGGGTGGACTAGAGGCCCCGATGAAAATAATTGTATTCTTTATTTCCAAAAAAAACAAAAACGGACATATGTGCGCTTTACGTCTGGGTACATTTGTTTAAGAGTACCGATTCCCCAAAACCTTGACGCCTCCAGCCCCAGGGAGACCGGGCGATGAATGGATTAAATGACAATGTATCCCTGTAACAGGAGGGGCAGTGAGGTTACTGGGTGTCCATGCGGGCCACTGGTTTGTAATGGTGTGGGAGGGGTGGAGAGGGAGAGAGAACCTGTGGTTTGTGTCTGAAAGAGAGTGTCCTTAAATGGACAAGAGAGAGAGATAGAGGAAGGAAGAGGTCGCCCCGCTGGGGGATTGTCACTTGTGAAGGTGATAAATAGATGTATAGATATGGATGTACACACAAAACACACAGAGACACGTCTGCCCAGGGAAAAGCAGTCTAATAAGTAAAAAAGCCCAGACGTCGAATGTCATCAGAGTATATAACAGTATATATCACCTGTGTGAGTCTGTGCACGTGTGAGTGTGCATGTGCATGTTAGTGTAAATTATTTATAGATGAGTGTGTAACAGAGTTGTCTGTGTGTGTATCAGTGTGTCTGTGTGTGTAGTAGTGTATCAGTCTATTTATTTGTACCATTGTCTGCGTGTATGTAAGTGTGTTAATGTGTATCTCAGTGTATGCATGTGCATCAATCAGTGTATGTGTATGTGTATCGTGTATCAGTGCATCTGTGCCTGTATCAGTGTGTCTGTGCCTGTGTCTGGTATCAGTGTCTGTACGTGTAATAGTGTGTGTGTATTAGTGTATCCATGTGTGTATCAGTGTGCTTCTATTTATATCAGTGTGAATGTGTATATATATATATATATATATATATATATATATATATATAAAAGTGTGTGTGTGTGTGTGTATGTACATGTATTAGTGTGCTTCTATTTATATCAGTGTGTCTATGTGTATGAATATGTTTGTTTGTGTATTAGTGTGTCCGTGTGTATGAATATGTTTGTGTGTGTATCACTGTGTACGTGTGTGATTTGTGCAGAGGTTGAATAGCATATGATTCTGTAATGGGTCATCAGCTATAAATAAGAGAGGGCATCATTAACCCCTTCACTGCCAGAGGGGCGTTGCTCTTCATGATATTACTATACATTACTCTGCATGTTATTATACAACTCTTCATGTTTAAATCATGGCTCTGCATGTAAGTATATCGCGGTGCATGTTATTATACCACTCTTCATGTTTAAATCATAGCTCTGCATGTAAGTATATCTCGCTGCATGTTATTATATCAATCTCCATTTTATTATATCACTTCATCTTACTAGATATCGCACTGCATGTTATTACTTATTGTTCTGTGTGTTATACTACTCACTAAGTTATTCTATCACTGCATGTTATTATACAGCTCTGCATGTTATTATACAGCTCTGCATGTTATTATACAGCTCTGCATGTTATTATACAGCTCTGCATGTTATTATATCGCTCTGCATGTTATTATATCGCTCTGCATGTTATTATACAGCTCTGCATGTTATTATACAGCTCTGCATGTTATTATATCGCTCTGCATGTTATTATACAGCTCTGCATGTTATTATACAGCTCTGCATGTTATTATACAGCTCTGCATGTTATTATACAGCTCTGCATGTTATTCTATCACTGCATGTTATTATATAGCTCTGCATGTTATTATACAGCTCTGCATGTTATTATACAGCTCTGCATGTTATTATACAGCTCTGCATGTTATTCTATCACTGCATGTTATTATACAGCTTTGCATGTTATTATACAGCTCTGCATGTTATTATACATCTCTGCATGTTATTATACAGTTCTGCATGTTATTATATCGCTCTGCATGTTATTATACAGCTCTGCATGTTATTATACAGCTCTGCATGTTATTATACAGCTCTGCATGTTATTATATCGCTCTGCATGTTATTATACAGCTCTGCATGTTATTATACAGCTCTGCATGTTATTAAACAGCTCTGCATGTTATTCTATCACTGCATGTTATTATATAGCTCTGCATGTTATTATACAGCTCTGCATGTTATTATACAGCTCTGCATGTTATTATACAGCTCTGCATGTTATTATATCACTCCGCATGTTATTATATAGCTCTGCATGTTATTATATCACTCTGAATGTTATTATACAGCTCTGTATGTTATTATATAACTCTGCATGTTATTATACAGCGCTGCGTGTTATTATACAGCTCTGCATGTTATTATACAGATCTGCATGTTATTATACAGCTCTGCATGTTATTATACAGCTCTGCATGTTATTAGACAGCTCTGCATGTTATTATACATCTCTGCATGTTATTATACAGCTCTGCATGTTTTTATACAGCTCTGCATGTTATTATATCACTCTGAATGTTATTATATCACTATGAATGTTATTATACAGCTCTGCATGTTATTATATCACTCCGCATGTTATTATACAGCTCTGCATGTTATTATACAGCTCTGCATGTTATTATACATCTCTGCATGTTATTATATCACTCTGAATGTTATTATACAGCTCTGCATGTTATTATATAACTCTGCATGTTATTATACAGCTCTGCATGTTATTATACAGCTCTGCGTGTTATTATACAGCTCTGCATGTTATTATACAGCTCTGCATGTTATTATACATCTCTGCATGTTATTATATCACTCTGAATGTTATTATACAGCTCTGCATGTTATTATATAACTCTGCATGTTATTATACAGCTCTGCATGTTATTATACAGCTCTGCATGTTATTATACAGTTCTGCATGTTATTATACTGCTCTGCATGTTATTATACAGCTCTGCATGTTATTATACAGTTCTGCATGTTATTATATCACCCTGCATGTTATTATACAGCTCTGCATGTTATTTTACAGCTCTGCATGTTATTATACAGCTCTGCATGTTATTATACATCTCTGCATGTTATTATATCACTCTGAATGTTATTATACAGCTCTGCATGTTATTATATAACTCTGCATGTTATTATACAGCTCTGCATGTTATTATACAGCTCTGCATGTTATTATACAGCTCTGCATGTTATTATACAGTTCTGCATGTTATTATACTGCTCTGCATGTTATTATACAGCTCTGCATGTTATTATACAGTTCTGCATGTTATTATATCACCCTGCATGTTATTATACAGCTCTGCATGTTATTTTACAGCTCTGCATGTTATTATACAGCTCTGCATGTTATTATACATCTCTGCATGTTATTATATCACTCTGCATGTTATTATACAGCTCTGCATGTTATTATACAGCTCTGCATGTTATTATACAGCTCTGCATGTTATTATACAGCTCTGCATGTTATTATATCGCTCTGCATGTTATTATACAGCTCTGCATGTTATTATACAGCTCTGCATGTTATTATATCACTCTGCATGTTATGATGTCGCTCTGTGTGTGATTATGTCGCACTGCATATCATTATATCGCTCTGTGTTATTAATATTATAATATTGCTCTACTTGTCATTGTGTTGCTCTGCATGTTATTATATCTCTCTGCTGTGTGTTGCAGAAGAGAAAGGTTACAATCTGTGCTGTGCCCGCATGCAAGGAAAAACACACACAAGTGCACACGCATATACACAGGATCCTAGGAACATATGTACAGAAAAATAGTATAGAAATCAACCTTACATGCACACACATTCATTACGGTACACACAGCCATCAATATCCTTCCTGTAAGTGGCAGGATGTGTGAGTCAGCACACACTTGTACACAGGAGGAGGATATACACACCTCACCGCATTGCCCCATCCTCATACACCCAGCATAACACATCATTCTTAGGCTGCGTCCACTGTGCCGCTGAGCACGCTCATGCTTGATAGCGGTGATGTCACCAACGCTCCAAGCATGAGCGCAGGGTGTCCTGCATAATTTTTCAAGTGCGAGCAGGGGAGGGGGGGCATGGATCGGGGTTATTTCTGTGTGTAATGTGTGTCTGTGTGGCCGTGTGTGTGTGTGCATTGACTGCGGCTGAGCGTGCTTCAAAGTCAATTTTCTTTGTCTCCCAAGCGCTGAGCTTGGGAGAGCGTACGTGCCCGTGCACCAGTGCGCCAGTGCGCGCGCCGCATAAGTGTGGCCGTGCAGATTCAGATTCAGTGAAGCAAACGCGTCAAGCGCGGTCAGCAGCACAGTGGTCGCCAGCATTCCTTAACAGCTTACAATCTAAGCTGCAGTATAATGGTTAAGGGCTGATCTACCAACTATCAATTGCACCCTGCTCTGTTTGACCCTAATCAGATCCCTTTACATTCTGCATTACTCTGCATTATTATAGCACGCTGCATATTATTTTATTGCTTGTGCCCGTTATTACATTGTTCTGCATGCTATATCGTGCTGCATGTTATCATCATATCCAGTGTTCGACAAACCTATACATTTGCTCGCCCCGGGCGAGTGGATTTAACCCCCGGTCGAGTAAATATTGGCCCAAGCAGCACACGTTTGGTACTAGGTGGCGAGTAGATTTTTTGGTGATTTGTCAACCACTGATAATTTCGCTCGCGTGTTATTATAGCGCTCTGCATGTTATTTTATTACTCTGCGTGTTATTATATTGCTCTATGGGGCCTATTCACTAAACCTTGATAAGTTCTGCGCATTACCGATTGGGTTGGCATGTTCTTACCGAACGCTATGAAATTTGTGTAAGAACAAGATTTACTACGAAAAATCGTAAATTTTTTAGCGTTTGGTAAAAAAAAATGCCACATCGCACGAGTTTAGTTTGCTTAACAAGCTAAATGAACTTAAGTTTCTATTTCACACCAGCAGCCTGGAAGAGCTGCACAGAGAGCTGAATCTCCCTGCACAGCTCTTACAGGCGATCGCGCAGTTTTAATGTTAATTTAAATAACAGTGTTGAAGCAGGGGGTCTCTGGAGCTGAACCGCATTAATCTGAGCCCCGGGGACCCCCTGCTTCCCGAGTTACAGGCCCCCTTATGGGGTGCCGGTATCTCCTGTGTATTTAAATGTCCTGGTCATGCGGGAGAATTGAAACATGGCAGGGATACCAGCACCCCGGCTGGAAGAAGGGGCTCCTCGAGGCGGAAATTAATACGGTTCAGCTCCAGAGACCCCCTGCTTCAATACTGTGTTATTAAAATTAACATTAAAACAGCTTCATTGCCTTAGCAGCTAGCCGCTAAGGCAATGAAGGGGTTAAGCCAGAGTATCTTGTTTATTAAGGATACAGTGGGTGGGTGAAGGGGGTAGTTTCCCCAAGGTTTGTGTTTGGGCCTTGCGGGAGGGGTTAACCCCTTAATTACCTTAGCGGTTGTTACTGCTAAGGTAATGAAGGGTTAACTCCTACTACACCCCTTCTGCGGAGACCTAAACACCCACCGGAGGGCAATTACAAACTTCACCAACCCCCTTTACCAACAACAAAGCCATTTAACGCCTTCATTACCGTAGCGATTGATTTCTGCGTATGCGTGAGTCAAATCTACGCTTGTGATACCGGAAGCAGATCCGTGTTCTCGTGTGTTAACGGAAGAAGGGAGCAATGTTGATTGAGAAGACCCTAGCGCAAACTTTTGGAGCTGCGCCCCCCCCCTGCGTGCTCCCCCCGGTGCTCGCGCCCCCCTTACCTCGTTTTCCAGCGTCAAATGATGCAGCAGGGTAATGTGACATCACGTCGTGAACCCGCAGTGTCATTTGATGCCACACTCCCATGGCGACTGGTCATGTGATGTCACGTCGCCATGGCGACGCTTCACACCACGCATCTGAATCCCGGTAAGTGAGTTACAGGGGCCTCACGCGATCCCCCGGCACTTAATTTAAATGCCTTGTGGAAGAGCGCAGGGCCTCTGCAACCACCCGCACCCCCCCCCAGGATAATCTCCCGCCCCCCTGGGGGGACGCGGCCCCAGTTTGCACAACGCTGCCCTAGGGGGTGATTCATGACACTTGGGACTATCATCACCCACAATACCGGAGGAAGTTCATGTGCTGAACGAAACGCGTAGGATTGGTGCAGCAATCTCCAGGTCCAGGCTCCCAGCTCAGCTCTCTGTGCACTCTCCGTTTGCCCTCCATTGCATTGCATTGTGGGAATTCCATCCGGATTCCGAGGGACGCGACGTGCTGACATCACAGAGCAGACGCAAAGTGGAAGCAACTGTGCTGTGCTGATCGCAGAAGGACACAGGACCAGCAAAGGGAGCTGCTGCGAATTCTGGCTTGAAGCCAGTAACTACTGCGGACTCTGACCGATTGACATCCGTGCCTAAAACCAGGAGAGATTAGAATCTACACCTCTCCTGCAAGATACAAATCTCGAGGCTTATATTTAATCTCTGTTTGTGAGTTGCCATTTTTTTTTTTCTCCAATAAATTATTTATTTTTGATGGTATCAGACGATTGTATTTTTTCTTTCCCCATTTCTGTTACTCCACCAGTATTAGATTCAGTGGGTTCCTATATCTCATGCAGATCTGGACCCAATAGGTTCCTATAGGACTTATTCCAGCATCCAGCAATTAACTACCGTGTAGTGTAAGCCATTATCTTCATACACCTACTCACTATTGGTTTGGTTTTGCTTGCGCCCCTTATTTGCCTTTTTCGCTAAGGTAAGGAAACTGGGCTGTCTTTTTATTTTCATTACCTAGGATTGAATCCGGGGGTCTCCAGAGCTGAAAAGAATGCGGATCATCTCCGGAGATCCCTGGATTCAATCCTGTGCAGTATATACAGGCATACCCCGCATTAACGTACGCAATGGGACCGGAGCATGTATGTAAAGCGAAAATGTACTTAAAGTGAAGCACTCCCTTTTTTCCCCACTTATCGATGCATGTACTGTACTGCAATCGTCATATACGTGCATAACTGATGTAAATAACGCATGTGTAACAGGCTCTATAGTCTCCCCGCTTGCGCACAGCTTCGGTACAGGTAGGGAGCCGGTATTGCTGTTCAGGATGTGCTGACGTGCGCATGCGTGAGCTGCCGTTTGCCTATTGTTCGATATGTCCTTACTCGCGAGTGTACTTAAAGTGAGTGTCCTTAAAGCGGGGTATGCCTGTATAAAATAAACTCTGTGTTATGCAAATCGCGATTCCGATTTCACCCACCCTTAAGGTAGCGAGAAAAGAATGCGCATGTTTACCTGTGATGTGCATATCGGAGCTTTGTGAATAGCAGTTACTGGCCAAAAAATGCGATTTGGGGAATTTTTCAGCTATTGTACGGGTTGTTCTAGCAAGAGTCTTAACGCTCGTTAAAAAGCCGTTTTCGAGCGGTTTTGCATTGTTATCGCAGCTTTGTGAAGAGCTACACATGCAATATCGCTTGACAGTGTACTTAACAAGCGTTAACGCACTTATCAAAGTTCAGTGAATAGGCCCCTATGTGTTGTAGCGAGTTATAATGCTTTGCATGGAATGATATTGCTCTGCAAGTTATAATATTGCTGTGCATGTTATTTTACTTTCCATGGTATTATATTGCTCTGCATGTTATATCGCTCTGCATGTTATATATTATTCTACATATTATATTGTCGCTCTGCATGTTATTATAGCCCTCTGAATGTTATATTGCTCTGCATGTTATTATAGCCCTCTGAATGTTATATTGCTCTGCAAGTTATTATATTGCTCTGTACACTATACAAATACCCCCGCTACAGCTAAAGTAGTGTGAGTGATGGTGCTTAGAGGGGCTAGATTGATATAGGACCTAACCTAACTCTGGTCCTATAATATTGCTCTGCATGTTATTATAGCCCGCTGAATGTTATATAGCTCTGCATGTTATTATAGCCCTCTGAATCTTATATTGCTCTGCATGTTATTATAGCCCTTTGAATGTTATATAGCTCTGCAAGTTAAAATATTGCTCTGCAAGTTATTATAGCGCTCTGAGTGTTGTAACTCTGCATGCTATGATAGCGATATGCACATTATTATAACTGGTTGTTGTTGTTATTATTATTATATAACATGCAGAGAGATTATTATATTTCTCCGCATGTTATATTACTGCGTGTTATTATATCACTCTGAGTGCTATTATTACTCTGCACGTTGTTATATTACTCTGCGTATTCTAATAGTGCTCTGCGTATTCTAATATCACTCTGCATTTTATATCGCTCTGCACGTTATTGTGTCGCTCTGAATGTTTTCATATTGCACTGCATTTATTATATCTCTTCATGTTCCTGTATTGCTCTGCATGCTATCATATTGCTCTGCAGGGTATTATATCGCTCTGCGTGTTAAGACATCGCTCTTCGTGTTATTATATTGTACTGCTATTGTCGCTGACCCCTCTGGCAGGGAAAGGTTAAGAATGGCAAGAATTCCCTAGTAGAATTTTTTTTATTTATTTATAAATCTTTTTACCAGAAAGTAATACATTGTGAGTTACCTCTCGTTTTCAAGTATGTCATGGGCATAGAGTTAAGATGACAAATCATGTACTATACATGGTTATAAGTACATATTTACATAAGTGAACAGGGTATACATTATATATTCAGAATAACAGAAAAGAAATCTGCATGCAGTTGGAAGCTGCAGATTGTAAACTCTGCTCAAGCTGAGGAGGGAATCTAATCCAAACAATTGCTAGGGGAGGGTGGTGCTCACAGGGAGTGTACACAGAGTGAATATAAAGAAAGAAAGAATCACTTTAGTGTGGCACTAGAGAGGTTCACCCTAATTAAAACTTAAATTTTATTATACCTGATTAAAATAAATTGTTTGGAATAACCACATACAATAAACAAACATACAATGATATTAAAAGACGGAGAGGTGTGATAGGGTGTTTAGTGGAGGTATAATTATATATAAATACCTCTCTAATACTTAGTGGACCCTATAGTAAGGGTGATCGCTATACTGGATATGTATAGGTATATATCAGACCCCTAACCAAAAGCAATGGAAGGAGGTATAGGCAGATGAATATGCTTAGCTGTTGGATGTGAGACTGAGTATATTGCTGGCTGAGTTGAAGCAGCCACTACTCACTGCACATGGTGTCATAAAATATACTGTTGTAAGCTTTATTGTGACAGGTCTAGTATGAGGCCAGCCACATTCACTGCAGATATATAGTAGATCAACCCTAGGGTCTGAGTGCTCTTGCTGCCCACGAACGCAGTCTACGAAGCACTCAGACAGTATATCACACACACCTCACCGATGAGCCGACGTCACGTGACGGTGACGTCAGACGTATCCAGTATAGCGATCACCCTTACTATAGGGTCCACTAAGTATTAGAGAGGTATTTATATATAATTATACCTCCACTAAACACCCTATCACACCTCTCCGTCTTTTAATATCATTGTATGTTTGTTTATTGTATGTGGTTATTCCAAACAATTTATTTTAATCAGGTATAATAAAATTTAAGTTTTAATTAGGGTGAACCTCTCTAGTGCCACACTAAAGGGATATATTCAGAATAGCCTGATTAAGAAAAATATATCTATCGGTACTAATATATCCATTTGTCCATCTGTGCACCTATTTTTATTTCAGAAAAAAGAGAATCTATAGCGCAAAGATAAAAAGGACAAAAATAAACACAAGATACAGTAGTGTAATCTGTCTAAAAATAGGAACAATCCCACTTAACTGTCTATACTCGCAGGAAAGCTGCTAGTTCAGGCAAAAGGGCTGGAAATTCAATAACCATGACAGCATTACCAGTAATATCTCTTTAGTTTCTTAGTTATTGAATATATCTAATTAATGTTATTAATTGATCATTATTGGGATCACCTAATGTTTCAGTTTGGGGTCATTTATCCTCACTTTAGATTAATACCCTTGATATAGATTTCTTTATAGGGTGCTCATTCCAGTTTGATTCATACGAGAAAACACTATGGGGCCTATGCAGAGAGCAGCGCTATTTCGAAATTCGCCATTTTTTGGAGAAAATCGCGCAGAAAGCAGCAGAAAATGGCGAGTTCCGAAAAACGCGCCAATTTTTCTTTTCTATTTGTAAAACTCGCCTCGCGGCTGGCGAGAACCTCAATCTCGCCAGTTTTAAAAATATCCGTATGCAGAGAGGCGCGAACGGCATCTAGCGGCTGTTCGCGCCAATAAAATGGCGCGATTGTCTCCGTTTTGCCTCGCCAAAAAAAACTGCCGCTCGCGGCCATTGCAAAGGGAAAAAAAAAGGCGCGAATTTGTTTTAACACATTTCTGAAGCGCGCATCTCGCCAATTTAAACTCGCCACACGCATCCATGTTAAACATAGCAGAATTCGCACTTTTCTGCATATGGAGATTAAAACTCTCCAAAAAAGCTACTTTTTAATAAATTCGCCAATTTTAAAATTCGCTGCTCTCTGCATAGGCCCCTATGTTGTGTTTTTTTGTCCTTTTTGTCTTTGTTCTCTTGATTTCTGGAGTCTATATTTTCTCTTTGGGTGAGAGAGTGGACCTCAGTTCTCGGGACAGTTAAGTTATTACAATTATTCACTTACTTTGGGAATATTATTTATTTTAATAATTTGTTGAGCTGTTTTATTGTTTTTCTTTAAGTTGTGTGCTGTATCTTCATCTTACACGACTCTGGTTTGCGTAATGTATGGTCTACTACTTATTGAGATTGCTATACGTGCACATGGCTTTGGATTAACTTTTCTGTACTTGAGTGCCACGGCTCTCTCTCTCTCTCTCTCTCTCCCTCCCTCCCTCTCTCCCTCTCTCATATATTGACCCTTTCCTTCACAATGATATCAGACATATATAGGTTCTGTGTTAATCTCAGTTAACCCTTTCAAGCAGATGCCCTACTTTACGGACCGAGAAATCGAATTATACCAAGGGGCGGTAAGTAACATTTATCATTTTTCTTTTGTGGGACCTTTTAAATATGGCCGCAGACTCCCCCTTTAGCATGGGATTTGCTATTGAAAAAAAGATTTGTTTTTAATTATCTGATAGCAGTGTGCAGGCAACACGTGGTTAATCTATACAGGCTTCTAGGAAACTGCGCCCACATGTCACCTTCCTCTTGTAACGCAGTCACGGCCAGGACCATGGGGACCACCTTCCTGAAAGGTTAATGCTGCATCAGATTATCAGGGACAGCCTCAGACAGTCCTGGCCTGGGTTTGTATCTAATGTAGGGTGACCTCCTGACTGCAGTTTAGAGACAGGCTTAGACAGTCCTGTTTTATATATAATGTAGGGTATTTTTATTAGTGTTGTCTTAAATCAAATATATGCATAAATATTTACTTAATAGTGTGGGGGGAAAAGAAATCATAAACCTTTCTTAAATTCAAAAGTTTCAAACTCCCTCCTATCAAAATGAAAAACCTTTCCAAATATGTTTTTTATTTTTTTATTAGACTGACTTTAGATCTTCGTAACACTGCAAAGCTACTTCATCTGCAGGGATGTCACTCTTTCTAATTGACATCACAGAGCATGCTGTCCATAGGTGGTATATACTGTATAACAAGTGAATTAAATAGCTTGAGTGTGTCCATATTATATTTCCAAGTCATTATAGTGAAAAGGTCAAATATCTCATAAATTCGTTTTTGCATGTCTGATAATCCTCATAAAGAAGCCACCTTTAATACTAGACTTTAATACTAAAGGGGCATACCACTATGAGATGTTGCATGGTTTCTATGAGACTGCTATATCTCGATCTAAGGCAGCTTCTATCACTTATGATGGACATTTTTACAGACATACAACTTTCAATAGAAAGCCAACCATGTTGTGTCTCATTTTAAAAAGGCACTCTGGAGTCATTTAAACTTCTTGGTGCCTCTCCCAGCCTCTCTTGAGGACAGCCGTCAAACTCTAAATCATAAGAACATTTTTGTTCTACTAAAATAAGATACAGTTTTCTCCAGGAAACGATTTTTAATTCTTTCAAATATATTGTCAATTTTCTTCTGAGTTTCAGAGATCTTACTATATTCTCTGGTCAACATGGAGAAACCAGAAGAAAGCGCAAAATGCCCATAGTATAATTCCATTTAAATTCTATAAAATTCTGAGAGTAGGTAAGTATTGCACTTACAAATGGATAAAAATGAAGTGGCAGCCACCCGTTTACAGGGATGTGTGGGATCCGGTTTGATGCTACATCTGGGTGTCTCCTCCAATAAGCTGGCCATGTTGACATCACCTCTGACATGAACACAGCGCCACCTATTTTATATAGATTAAATGGAATTATACTATGGGCGTTTTGCACTTTCTTCTTGTTTTTCCATGTTTATGCATATAGAGGAGTGGAACGCCTCACTTTTGAGAGATTCGCGCATCCATAACGATGTTGAACATGAGGCTTTGAGCATACGGTATGCTCTCTCTAACAAAATAATAGCTGGTCATGACCTGTTCTTCTCTCACTCTCTTCACCTCTTTGCACTGACAGAAACTTACCTCTCACACTCGGTCTCTGCCCTGAGCCAGCGCTATCCTAAGGCGGTCTTTCCTTCTCACACATACCTTACCCCTTGGGATGTAGGGGTGGAGAAGGAATTCTTCTCACTGTAAGTTTCAGCCCCTACCTACACCTGCTTCCCTGACATTCTTATCTTTTGAAGCCCATACTATTTGCCTTTTCTCTCCTTTCTTTCTCTGCGTATTGCTGTAATCTACAGGCCACCTAACTCTACATCCTCACACTCCAATTTCCTTTCCAACTTTGAATCCTGGTTATCCTTCTTCCTCTCTTCTGACTCATCCACTCTCCTCTTGGAGACTTTAACTGCCCCATTGATAACCCCTCTAAGTCCTGGGCACCTTGCATCCTCTTTCTCACTTCCTTCTTTGGTCTCTTCCAATAAACTTCTTTCAGCACCCACAAGGACGGCCACTTACTTGACCTCGTCTTCACTAAAAAGTGTTCCTTATTCAATTTCTCTTTCTCTCCTTTCCCACTCTCTGACCATTACCTCATCACATTTTCGCTCTCTTACACTCCTCACTCAACCGCCAGCCTCTCCCTGCTATACTCACAACCTGCGTTCTATGGAAACAGTCCTTGGAATCCAGCCCAAAATCAAAGTTGTATTTACTACCACTCAATTCTTGTCACAACTTACTCTGTCCTTACCTCCTCACTTGACCAGTATGCTCCTCGTGTATACCGACACTCACGGTACTACAACCCTCAACCCTGGCTTAATACAAACACGTTTTCAGGGCCCTTGGACTCGGTCTGTTGAATACCACTGGAGAAAGTCACACTCTCTGGCTGATTTCCTTCACTACAAATGTCTTTTGTCCTGCTTTAACTCTGCTCTTTTTCATACCAAAAAGGGTTACTTCACCTCTCTTATAAACAGGTATACATCCAACCCATGCACCTCTTCTCTGCCTTTGACACCTTTTTCTGACCTCCCACCGCACCATGCTCCAGTCCTGCCATTACAGCCCAAGATTTTTCAAGTTATTATTTCAAGAGCAAGGTGGAAGGTGGAAACTATCCACAAATAAATACCCTCTGTCCTTTCCACACACCTTCTTCCTAAACCTCGTCAATTTGTCTTTTTCTCCTTCTCTCCAGTAACAGACGAAGATGTATCACACCTGCTGCTCTCCTCAACCTCCACTACATACAGTCCTGATCCCATACCCTCCCTTCTACCATGGTCCCCATCCTCATTTGCATCTTTAACTCATCTCTATGCCATGGTATTTTCATCTCTTTTTAAATAAGATATTGTTAGACCTAATCTTAAGAAAAACACCCTAGACTCTACCGCCCCTTCTAACTATTGCCCTGTCTCTCTTTTGCTTCTAAACTTCTGGAATGTATTGCCTCTTTACATATGCTTCCACTTTCTTAACTCCCATAACCTACTAGGCCCTCTCCAATCAGGCTTCCGCGTGGCATAATGTACAGAAATCAATCTCACCAAAGTAGCTAATGAACTCCATATTGCCAAATCTCAAGAAAACTACTCCATTCTGATTCTTCTTGTCCACTCCTCAGCTTCCAATACTGTTGACCACCCTCTTCTCCTACACATTCTTCACTCTCTTGGTATCAGTGGCACTGCCCTCTCCTTGATTTACCTCCTACTTCTCTCACTGTTCCTTCAGTTTGTCTTATCCCAATTCCTCCTCTGGCTCTATGGAACTCTCTGTAGGTGTAAATGAAGACTCTGTTTTAGGCCCCTTACTCTTCTCTCTATATACAATCACGCATGGTGACCTCATTGAATTCTTTGGATTCACCTATCATCTCTATGCCAATGATACACAATTATATTTATCTACACCGGACCTTACATCTGCAGTCCAGTCAAAAATGTTTCAGTGAGAATGCAACTACAAATGGGTTGTCTGAGGATAGGCTTTTATTCAGCCTAAAACCTGAAACATAAAAAGAACTTACATTCAGCATAGTATAACAATCAACAAAAAAAGTCCAGAACAGGGCTGTGCCCTTTGCCAGCCCAGTCTTTAGTTCCATTAAGGCTGTGCCCTCCGTAGGGTAAATAGTCTTGTAGGTGAAGGGGGTTTGAACGTCCAGCGGTCCCACAAAGAGTAAAGTCAAAACCATCTACATAAACAGGGTTTCCTCGTCTCCTCCTCAGAGCCCCAGACTGTGTGTGTGCCTGGTTCACCTAGAACTCAGACTCAGAGGAGAACTAGGCTTTTAAAGCCCTCTAACGAGCCACCTGAGATAAGGCTAGTTAACTCAGACTGGCCTCAGGCTGGGATTTAACATGGTTATTTCTGGACTTAGCAGCTTTACACACGTTTGATAACTAGATATGGCATCTACCTTGTCACAGTGCCTAGCAGCTATTTCTGCCTGGATAGCCCTTCATCGCTTCAAGCTTAACATGGCTAAGACAGAACTTCTCATATTCCCTCCCAAATCAGGTCCCCATGTTCCCTTCTCCATTAATGTCAATAACATTACTATCTACCCAGTCTCACAAGCACACTGCCTACGGCTTACATTCGGCTCCTCCCTTTCCTTCTCCCCACATATAAACTCTGTAACAAAATCTTGCTGCTTTTTCCTTCACAACATTGCTATGATACACCCATTCCTATCTTCCACTACCACATTAATGCATGCCCTTATTCTCCCCCATATGGATTACTGTAACATTCTTTTATCTGGCCTCCCTGCCTCACATCTCTCTCCTTTACAGTCCATTCAAATTGTTGCTGCCCCAAATTATCTCCCACTCTTCTAAGCACATATCTGCTTATGACCACATGATTAATTTAAATATAAACTACACATTTCTCCTCCTTACTTTTAAGGCTCTACAATCCTCTGCACCTCCATATATCCCAACTCTGACCTCTCATTACACACCTACTCATCTCTTACGCTTTACCCAAGGTTGTCTCATCTTTGCACCTCTTACTTCTACAGCTCTCTCCCATCTTAAAGCTTTTTCCCTAATCTCTCCCTACCTCACCCTACACTCGTCCACTCAAGATTCGTCAAGCATCTTCACATTCAAAGGCCAGCTGAAAATCGACCTCTTAAAAGAAGCAGCTCCACAAACATCTTACGCCTCGACTACGAACTCCAGATGCACTTGGGGCAGGGTCTCTGTAGGCGATGTGTGTGCAGAGGTGAAGACAGGAGACTTGTTTTGGGAAAATAAATGTAGGCTTTTATTTTGCCTAAGTACATCAACAAAAAAACCCACACTTTTCCTCATTCATGATGCAGCAAAAGACTGGACAACATAAAGTATAGGGCTATCCTAGATCAATGTTCAGCTTCCCCAGCATATGAAAGTCCATATATAAATCTATAGATGTCTATATAGATATATGGTGTCTGTTGGCATCAAGGACACATGAATATGGCCTTCATGCCCTGTTCTCCCTATGGATCAATGACACACATGCCCTGTTCTCCCTAGGGATCAATGACACGTGTGGTCTGCATGCAGACCAGGGAGAGACAGAGAAACACTTCCCTTTCCTGCCTTTTAAACCCCTGCTAGAGTCAGGTGGGCTTAACTTCCTCCATGTAAGGATTAACCACTGCCTGGCCAAGACCCAAAAGCTCAAGCTGTTGTAAACAAGCTTGCCCCTGTTACACTCTCCCTGTTTGAGGTCGTTGTTGAAGTCCGTCCTTCCACTCCCTCTCGAGACATAATTGTAGGTCAAAACAGAATGGGTGGAGGGACAGCTAGCACCCAGTTAACCTGGGGTTGGAGTCTTCCCCTTTCTTCTTCTTTGACTTCCAGTCCATTAAAGCCCCACTCTTCTCCTCAGTTTTTTCTGTGTTTTCCACATTTTCCGACTTCTCATGGGATCTATGGATCTGGTTCTCTTTAGTGCAAGGTCTTTTCGTAAGACCATTTTCACTCCTACCTGTAACTTTAAATTTCCCCTATGGGGGAATTATCTGGTAAGCACAAATAGCTTGTGGCCACTATGTGTAGTCGTAATTGGCAAGAATACCGTTGACAAAGTCCTTATAAGTTGTGCACTCAGTCAGTGTCTCTTCAAGTACTTGCTCTAGCTCGGCACGCTTTCCCCCTTTCTCATTCCTCTCTGGCTTTTTGGGCAGTTAGCTCGGCCTGCCTCTGTCGCTCAAGTTTTTTGAAGCACTGCATTTCCATGATGTGCTTTGATTCCTCAAGCCTGCATAGGGACTTCTCTCACCACGTCATCTTTCTATTTCTCCAACTCTTCTTTTACTCGCTTGGTGACCAGTTTTCCCAAGTAGCATGCTGTCTCCTTCTCAACATCACTGGCAAGACCATCTGTGTCTGGCTCAGCCTCCTTGAGCTGCAGCACATCAACCTTGGTTCTTCTACCTAGGATTCTGTGAAAAGCAGACTGTAGCACTGCAACGGCATTGCAGATGCAATTATAGGAATGCACCGCTTCTTGGTTATGACGTAGAACCTATATCTGGACTGAATCATACCAGCAGCTTTCTCTACATTCCAGTAGCGTATTTGCTCCTGATACTTTCTAACATTTGACTGGAGTGTAATCACACATTGTTTGAAATGTCTCTACTTCTTCCTTTGTCATTGCATTCTCCAAACTGACTGAAGAACGTAGGCTGCCTGACTGGTGGTAAAGCTGACGAGCTTTCAACCCTCCGTAGGTAGCTTTTATGGTGATAGTTGCGGAGCATTTACATACATACTGTAGCTTTCTTGCTCCCTTCTTTGTAGACAAGCTCTGTACCATTTCATTTCTGAAGGGTCAGAATGCTTTCCTTCTTTCTCTCACAATCCGCTCTGATCTGAGAGAGTTCCATTGAAGACATAGGGATTCGTTCTCTTCATGCTTTAAAGCAGCCTCTGGTTTTTCCAGTACTAATGGCAGCTTTGACTTTTCTTGTTCCATTTGCTTCTTCACCTTTTCCATCTTATGAAACTTCTCATTTCTTTCACAAAACAGTCAGATCTGAAACTTCCTCTTTCAGACTTTGTTCTCTTTTTACAGTCTCCAAAATATTCAGGATCTTTTTATCGGCATTCTTCAATTTACAGACCTCTGTGCTGAGACTGCAGACCTCCTTGCGAGAGATTTCCACCTCTGTGGTGAGAGTGTGAACCTCTTTCTGAGATCCTTCAAGCTTTGCACTGACACTGCAGACCTCCTCCAGGGAGTCCTAGCTCTGCACTGAGTGTGAATCTCTTTCTGAGAGACTTCTAGCTCTGTGCAGAGACTACGGGCCTCTTCTGAGAGACTCCAGTCTCTCTCTGTGCCTCCTCATACTTCTGTTTCAGGTTAGCAATAATTTTGTCGGAGTGACTCTGCTTCTGCTCCATGGTTGTAACAGTAGCGTTTGCCATCTCAAGATCAGTCGTGGCGTCGTCCAACTCACAACGCAAGCGACGCTCTTATCTCCACAGTTGCACTCTCAAGGTTAGCTTCGAACAGAAACCTCTGTAATTCAACTTTCACTTCTTGCTCTTTATCCAATCTTTCATAGAGGAGATCACAGTCATATCTGGCAGGTTGCAGTGCATTTTCAGTGCCGGTCAAGGGGCCGTCACTTATTTATTCCGGCTCCATATCCCTGGTACGGCTTGTTGAAGATTAATAGCACCAGATATACTCTTCTTCGGGTTGTACGTTTTCTGCCTTATGTCCTCAGGAAATTCCGCTATTCAGGTGACGAATCCGCCAGTGGCCGTAGATTGTCTTGGATCCTTTCTGGCATTTCAGGGTCATCTGCGAATGTTTCTGCAACTTCCACAGTAAGCTGAGAACCTCTTATCTTTTTATTTCTCTTCCGCTTTACCTTGTGAGGCTTTGATGCATCAGTAGTACTGAGCTTTGCCTCATTGCCTGAAACTTCTGCACTCTAACTGCGCTCACCATGCTTTGCTTGCGGTTGCTGTAGCTGGCGATAATATTCCTCACATTCCTGGTGCTGCTCTTGCCACCGTCATACAAATTCACAGTCCTGGGGACTCCACTCGTCTGGGTGAGGCTCACCACAGCCAAAACATACAAACATTTTGCTGTTGTGTCTTGCTCTTGCAGTCTGTACTTCAACAAACCACCAGTTAAACTTTTTTTTGGCGACTTTTCACTCCTGCCGCGCAGTAATTTGGAAATCCTCCTTTTTTCCTGCACACGTGGTGGTCAGACTTTACCACCATACTCCGTACCTCGTGTGGGTCTCCCCAGACAGACTGTAGGGTTTGTTGCTTTATCAAGCGCAGTGTACCTTGTTTTTCTGCCTTGATTTGTGGCTCTTTATTCTGGTGCTCTCTACACGTGGTTCTTCCGCTGACCTCCAGAGGCTCTATACTATGTCATCAATGTATATGCTTTCGTAGGTTGGTCTCTGAAGCATCTTACTCCTTTCGCGCAAGTTGTTTCCAGGAATTGTTGCAAAGAAAAATATTTTCCTTGATGGGCTCACGGGCCCGTTTCCAAATCCAAGTGCCACCTCTACCATCCCAATCCTAACACCAAATGTAGAAGATATGTGCAGAGGTGAAGACAGGAGACTTACTTTGGGAAAATAAATGTAGGCTTTTATCTCGCCAAAGTGCATCAACAAAAAACATAGTCTTTTCTTAGTCAAGGTGCAACAAAAGACATGACATTATACAGTATAGGGCTGTCCTAGGCCAAGTTCAGCTTCCCCAGAGTATGAAAGTCCATATATGTCAATAGATGTAGATATCAGGTGTCCCTTGGCATCAAGGACACAGGGATATGGCCTGCATGCCCTGGTTTCCCTAGGGATCAAGGACACGCATGTGTGGTCTGTACACAGACCAGGGAGAGACAGAGAAACATTTCCCTTTCCTGCCTTTTAAACCCTTGCTAGACTCAGGTGTGCTCATTACTAGTCCTGACTTCCTCCAGGTAGCGATTAACCACTGTCTGGTCGACACCCTAGCTGTTGTAGTCTCCTTTAGCCTATGTTGTCATCTACCTGTTGCACTTATTCCAATTGTATGTAATGTACATTATTTACCTCCTATTGTAATGTTGTAAAGTGCTGCGTTCATGGTTGGCGCTACATAAATAAAATGATACATGCATACATAAAATGACGCCCATATACTGTAAGAAGAAGAACAGTACAGAGGAACCTTTTTTTAATTTCCAGGGCACTAGTATAGGATTAGTATTAGACACTGCCATTCTTAGCTTTTTATGTTGGGATATTTTTTTATTTGTGGTGATCTTACAATTGTGTGTGCGGTACATCACATTTTTGTGTAACTTTTCATAACATTTTTATATACACATTTTTTCACATTATATATCTATTTTTGTAGCGCACAATAATTTAATGCTCTTCTTAGGAATTGCTTCAGTTCCTTTCCCTCTATCCATTTTAGTATAGGGAATTTCCCACTTCCCCATACAGTAGATGCCTGCCAAATACTGCCAGTATTTTTAAACAAATATAAAAAATGAAAGCACAAGAAAATAAGATTGAAAGCTAATTCTGGATTAACCATGACACGCCCTCCTTTTGCCTTACACATTTAAGTCACATTTCCTTTTTATGATATTAAGGTGACTCCCCTAGATAAGCTGGAAGAACTGACTGTACAAGATAGTAGTCATTTTTTTCGGGTGGGAGATAAACAGAACGAACATAGATAAAAACTGACGGTAGAACACCCTTCAATATTTTAACTCTCTTCTCAAAAGTAGAGATATCATCAGCATAGGCAGAACACTTTACAGACACATCTTCTCCTGTTGCTTGTCCTTTATTTTCCGTTCATCTGGTTGGCACTTATTTGCTGAAATAATTGCCAGGTCCTCCTGTGCTCCAACATTATCCGGTGAGGATAATATGTGTTCTGTCATCAGACGATGTGGATGGTATGTCCTGTATACTGGTAACAGATGGTGTGACTAGTATATCTTGTATACGGGTGTAACGGGTTTCCCCCCCCCCCCCCCAATCTCACATTGGCCCGGGTACTCTAATAACCAACCCCCATTACATGTTTGTGTTTGGTGGTGCACCTGTAGGCAACAGGACTCCTGAGTCTCCCGCTTGATGGTATTAGGGGATTTCCAGCAGGACAAGTAGCTGAGGTAGTGGGTGCGAGTTCAACTTACATCATGTGCAGCGCTTCCACCTCATCAGGATCTGTGCTTCCGCAGGGAGATGGTCCTGGTGAGGAACTCCTTCTTGGTGGTGCCATCCACTGCTGAGTAATTTCACACTCACACAGTGGGGGTATCGTTAACAAGGTCATCTTTATTGTAGACGGTGATGTAGCAGACTGCCCCATGCAGCTGCCGGCTCTAGCCGCACATCTCTCCGTGCTGTCCCTTCGCCAGGTACGCCCTCCCGAATTGGAGTGGGATTCCCTCTTCTCCTAGGGAGATCCTCTCTGTGCCAGGTCCCTGTACACAGAGTGGCTTAGACAGGCTGATTGGTCAACCTGGACCGCTAGTTACTTCACTAGGGTCACAAAGTGTTCCTACAATCCCTTATGCAGGCAATACAACTTCCCAACAACTTTCCACAGCTGCTGGAACACACTGTAACTAACTGTGTTGTGCCTTATATACTTCAGGAGGCAGGCGCATCCCTGATGTCACTAACCAGGGACTCAGAGCATACAGCCACTCCCCTCCATACATAGGGCACCTCACCATGGTGTGAGGGAAAACCTCCACAACCACTGCTGGCATACCTGCACTCACCAGGACTCACTGCCAACAGAGAGGAAAGTAATATACCATTATTATGCATGGCTATATACTCCCCCTGGTGAATCCCCACCGTCCCGGCTGGGGCCCAAATTTGGTGTACCTTGCTCCAGGAAACACTGAAAAAGAACACACAAATCAAGCGTTAAACATTATCACATTCACATAATAATGACAGAACATCCGCTCACTGACCAGCAGAGAGCATCAAAGAAAAAGGCAGACCACTCTTTGACGGGACCTAATAGTAGTGTCGAGGGTCTGGTCTCTTCACCTCCCGCCCTGCTGCATCGGTGACTGTTACGCTAAACTCTCGGGGCAAGCCTCGCTCATTACAATACACCACCTTGTGCATATAAACGCTGCGCCCGATTTTCCAGACCCGCATCAGTTGGGAGACCCTCTGCTCAGCCTGAACTCCCTTAATGGCTCCTCCCTTATTAACGATATAGTATTCGATATCATTACAAAGCCACCTTTCTCGATTGTCCTCTATTTCCCTCATCAGAGGTTCAGGGACATATGGGTATTCAAGCCCATGGGATCTTTTATATTTGACTGCAATAGCCCGTTCAGCTCGGCAGGCCCGGGTTAACTTAGTTTGCCCAGCCTTTCCCGGTAACACCCATGACAGGGGCTCATCTGACTCCACCGGATCATCTAACCCTTCAGATCCCTTTGGGGTAATAAGACCTCCTTGTATTCGGTCCCACCTTACTCGTAGCTCCTTGAGATAGGCCTCATCGTCAAAATCCCCAGGAGCCCACCAATGGTCAACCACCCCATCCCTTTCTAGAATGAAACGGGTGCGGTCTATCCAGGCGACATAACCCTCATATAATGGTGCCCACCACCTAGTTTCCCGTACCTCCCTTGAGTTGGGTTCTAGTGGCTCTTCCTCCTCAGGCCCACCCAATGATACCCCTGAAGTACCCTCAGATGGCGCAACCCTTTCCTTACGCTGTGACCAGTGTCCACCCGTGATACTCAGCATACTAGTGCTATCACTGGGTACTGACCCTCGTCGGGAAATCCTCCCTCCACCCTCCGACCCATCATCCGAAGTTCCCCAGTCCAGGCTTCCAGTCCTTTCTTCGGTGGGACCCCGGGAATCCCCTGAAATCCCCAGGCTAGAGGTTGACCCAAATGAACAGGTGACAGGGACAGGGGACTGAACTAGGGCCTTGGAGCAAACTTTGGGTATGGACAGGGTTGGGGGACGGGGCCGGACGGTAGGTACCGGCAGGGTCACGGCCTGCTCCTCCGTAATACCTGGCTCACGTCCGCCACAAAGTTCATTCTTTCATTCGGCAGCTGAGCCTCTCGCTCTCCGGTTCGAGCGCCCACTCCGTCTGTCCGTAGGGGATCGACTCCCACTGCTCGACCGTAGAGGCGTAATCGCCTCCCACTCGACACCGCTCAGGTCGTCCGGAACTGCCTCTGGACACGCACGTGCTGCGATGCCATCTTGGGTTGGGTCCCCAATTGAGACCTCTTCCTCCACGAGGACATCCGGCAACGCCCTTCTGCTGCGCGGTCCAGCCTGACCCTGGATCCGCTCTTCGTTCACATCCACCCCCGGAATCTGCGGTGAGCACGGGGTTAACCTACTGCTCTGCAGGGTTGGGGTGGATCGACCTCCTTCCGACCCGCTAGTCACCACGGCAGTGGGACTCCGGCGATCGGGTTGGCGCGGTACTGGAGACACTCGACTCTGTGTCTCCACACCACGAGGGATAGCATCTCGCCACGGAATACCACTAGTATGGTACTCCGCCAACAAGTCCTGTGCCTCTGCCAGCCTGGCACACTCCTCGTCCGAGGACTCTAATTTACAGTTCGGGCGGGGTATTCCAGTAGGGGACCGTCGATGGGCTCCTTTCCGGTCACCTCTCCGATGACTGGTTTTCTCTGCCTTAAGAACTCGGCTTGAGTCCGACTCCGCGGGACCTGCACTCACACTCCACAGTGCACCTGGAAGCTCCGCTGCCGATGTCGGGGTAGGATCTTTCATCCCCACGGCTTGTACAGGCACAAAGGTTGTCATAGGCTACATATATTGCAGTCCACAATGAGGGCATCGAGCCTCACTGCCCACGGCTCCGCCAGCCAGCCTGCACTGCAGGCAGAGACAGACCACTGTCTCCACACCCTCTACGCGGATAATCAGGAAGCCTCCTGGAGCCGAGTAGGGGTGGGTTGATATCAAGGGACTCTGTTCCACTTTCTCCGCTTGCTCAGCCATGGTCACCAACGGAAGCACTCGTTCTAGTGGCCTGTATTGATCAATGGCTCTTCGCAACTGAAGTGCAGGGGATGGTTGAGCAATCCTTCCCCCCACTTCCTCCATCGGCATCCGGTGGAACTGTAGACCACTCCCCCTGGTTGAAACTAGGGGGATGTCTCGCCGCTTTGTAGGCTGACCCAGTACAGGGGTCATAGTCCATGAGGGCGCGGCTCCAGCTTTCGCGCCAAACTCCCCAACTGGGTGGAGTTTCCTCGTTGCCGCCAATCCTGGCCAACAATTTGCAAACTGCAGAGTTGCAAGACTTTCTGCAGCTGGCCCACGCGGTGTCCCGGGAACGCGGGAACCGCCATTTTGGTAAGCGCTGTCCTTCTTTATATTTGAGGTAGCGTCTGGCTGTTTGTTTATTGGTGTGTAACAAAGTCCATTTCGTTCCTCCCATCTCGCAAGGCTGTCGTCCTCACTATTCTCGGGGGTATCTTCCCGAGAACATAGGCATGACAAACACGGCGCAGCCACGGCTTTCACGCCATTCCATAACAAACACACAAGAGTCTCTCCTGTAGCTTGTTCTCTTTCCTCATCCCGGCATCCTGGACCTTCTGCTCTTTGCAGATCCTCCATTCTGACGGTCGCTTCTTGCTCACGGTATACTGGATTATTGTACAATGAGCTCCGCTCTGCGGGGCAGCTACCAGATCCGTACAATAAACATGCCTTGTGCACCACCTTGTGTACCTAACATAGGTCTAACTCGTGTTTGCACTACCTCAGGCTAGGCTCACTCTCTCAGTGTCTACTGTATCTCCTTCCTTCCAGTCTGTGCTCCCTTCGGTAAGTGATCTGGAATGGCTAGAGTACTCTGGGGCTTCCATGCAGTACTTGGGCGTCTACCTCTCTTAGTCAGTCTAGTGCAGACCCTCTCCAGGAGTCCTGACCTAGTTAACAGGCTATCCCTTCAGACGTCCTACCCCTAGCGCGACCTCAAGGTGACTCGGACAGCTATAGCCCCTCTCCAGACCCACTAACTCCTCTCAGGTTCCCAGGGTATCCCTGCGGTTCTATCCCAACGCAGCACAAAGTGGCAGCATACACTTTCCCTGTTTCCTAGCGTGCCTAGCAAAAGCCTGTCCTGTTGACAAAAATATCTCAGCAGCGCCTCCAATTGTAACGGGTTTCCCCCCCCCCCCAATCTCACATTGGCCCGGGTACTCTAATAACCAACCCCCATTACATGTTTGTGTTTGGTGGTGCACCTGTAGGCAACAGGACTCCTGAGTCTCCCGCTTGATGGTATTAGGGGATTTCCAGCAGGACAGGTAGCTGAGGTAGTGGGTGCGAGTTCAACTTACATCATGTGCAGCGCCTCCACCTCATCAGGATCTGTGCTTCCGCAGGGAGATGGTCCTGGTGAGGAACTCCTTCTTGGTGGTGCCATCCACTGCTGAGTAATTTCACACTCACACAGTGGGGGTATCGTTAACAAGGTCATCTTTATTGTAGACATTGATGTAGCAGACTGCCCCATGCAGCTGCCGGCTCTAGCCGCACATCTCTCCGTGCTGTCCTTTCACCAGGTACGCCCTCCCGAATTGGAGTGGGATTCCCTCTTCTCCTAGGGAGATCCTCTCTGTGCCAGGTCCCTGGACACAGAGTGGCTTAGACAGGCTGATTGGTCAACCTGGACCGCTAGTTACTTCACTAGGGTCACAAAGTGTTCCTACAATCCCTTATGCAGGCAATACAACTTCCCAACAACTTTCCACAGCTGCTGGAACACACTGTAACTAACTGTGTTGTGCCTTATATACTTCAGGAGGCAGGCGCATCCCTGATGTCACTAACCAGGGACTCAGAGCATACAGCCACTCCCCTCCATACATAGGGCCCCTCACCATGGTGTGAGGGAAAACCTCCACAACCACTGCTGGCATACCTGCACTCACCAGGACTCACTGCCAACAGAGAGGAAAGTAATATACCATTATTATGCATGGCTATACGGGCATCGGACGGCACAACTTGTACGTCTTGTATCTTATCTGCCGATGGTTTAGGTAGCACCTCAAGGACACTTGTTTTTTTTTTACTTCAACTGTATTGTTTATCATCTGTGTGGATGTCATCCCCTGATTTGTTCTTGCTGTCATAGAAGATAGTGTCTCTTGCTTGTAGGCTTCAGCTGATATAGATATAACATCCTGCTTATCAATTTTCAACAGCGAAGATGTTGCCTCTTGGTCTCAGGATTACGTCTTTGGGACATGGGTTTCCGACTTTGGCATTTCCTCCTTTTTGATGAGTTATCCATTCTTTCCTAGGTTTGCTGTTATTTTGACTTGACATGTTTTCCCTTTCTTAGCTTTGCAAACTTCCCAGGGAACATTACATGTTCCTGCTGATTTTGTCTAGATTGTTCTTATACAATAGCATTTTGCCCCAACATGTGCTGTTCCTGGTTTTGTGCCAGGACAAGCACTTGCTGCTCTTGTGTAAGGTGGATCTGCTTTGTTAGGCCTGAAGGCCCAGGCTGATTATCTAATGTTCTTTCCATAAAAGTTTTGATCCATACTGATCATTTCTGTCTGTGGACTCTCTGAGGGTCTTAAAATAGCTCCCTCTCAAATGGATTGACAGACTTCCTCAATAGGGCGTTGCCGTTGTTTCTTATTTGTTTCCTTCATCCGTTTCCTCTATTTCAGTTTTTCCTTTTTTTTTTTTTCATCTGACCTCCCCTCAGCTCTCTTTTCACCAGCTCCAGCTATTGGGAGTGGGTATACAGTATGGAGTAATAGGGGGAGATATAGGGAGCAGTTATTTGTAGAAATAGGAGGAATTATAGGTAAGCGTTGTAGGGAACCGTTATATGGAGCAATAGGAGCGTTATAGGGAGACCTTATATAGGGCAATAGGAAGCATTATAGGGAGAGGTTATATGGAGTAATAGGTGTGTTATATGGAATGGTTATATGGAGCAATAGGAGGCGTGTTATAGGGAGAGGTTCTATCCAGTAATAACAGTTATGAGTGACAGGTTGTATTACATTCTGCAACTCTTATTTTGTGCCATTAATACATTATAGATAACCCCTTACCAGCCTGAATAGTTAGCAATGTGTTGCTGGCAGAAAAAGGGCTTAATGATGTCATATCTTACCTGGGTATCTCTTGCAGGCTCAGTATGAAAATCCTCCCCATATCTACGCTCTGACGGACAACATGTACCGCAATATGCTGATTGATGGGGAGAACCAATGCGTCATCATCAGGTGGGCAACACCTCTAGGGCTACAAAGTGGCACATAAGTGCTGCTCAAGGGAGTGGGAGAAGACTAGGACAACAAGGGGCAGATGGAGGAAGGCACAGGGGTTCAGAAGCTGTTACCTATCAGGCTGAAAGGACCAGGGGTACAGAGTCTGGAACATCAAGGGCAGGGATGCAGGCGTGCATCTCTAGGGCTGAAAGGGGCAGGGACACAGAGCTTGCCACCACTAGGACTGGAAGGGGCGGGAGGCAGGTACAAGGATACAGAGTCTGGATCCCCTAGGACTAAAAAGGGCAGGGATATAGGACCTGTAACCTCTAGCTTAGAAGGAACAGAGATACAGACCCTGGCATCTCTAGGGCTGTATTGTTTATGGGGAGGGCACAAGGATGAAGAACCTGGCACCTCTGAGGTTGTATGGTTCAGGTGTAGGAATACAGAGTCTGGAACCTCTGGGGCTAAACAGGTAGTGGGCCAGGCAATGCAAAATATGCCTTTAGGACTAGATAGTTTATGGGAATGATTAGTACTAAAGAAATTGCATTGAAAACAACTCTGTGCTGCCTGGAGCAAGACAGAATAAACAGTAGGAGTTTCCATGTGGACACTCTACTACAGGCTTTTTAGCCTTTCAACAGCAGCTAAGAACATAAAATGATCACTTTCACATTTTGGGGTGGATTGCACCAATAATTCTTCTTTGTTCCTCTTGTTACTTCAGCGGTGAAAGTGGAGCAGGCAAAACCGTGGCAGCAAAATATATCATGGGGTATATATCCAAAGTGTCCGGAGGGGGCAGCCAAGTGCAGGTACCCAGAATCCTTCTTATCCACTTATAGGCACCACTCTTTCACCCTCTTCTGCACCACAGAGGAGAGCAGGCAGACATGGTGAAAAAGAGGTTCTGTGGCCTAAGAAAAAGTGACCATGACATAGAAAGAAGGGACGTTTGGCCCATCTAGTTCCTTCCTCTATAAGGCGACACAGGGTGACATGAGAGACATGAGGGGGATTTTTGCTGGTGGGGTGCGGCATTGCAGAGACCCCACGCTGTTCCCCAAGGCATTTAAATTAAATGCCGGGGATTGCATGAGGCCTTTGCAACTCTAAACTTAACTTCACTCTGGCAGCTTCAGAACTCGTGTCCATGGCAACCATGACATGGTGTCATGTGACGTGATGTCACACGCGCGAGGTAAGAAGGGGGGCGCATAACAGAGGAGAGGAGGCAGGGGGGCCCAGCAAAAAGAGTTTGCGGGCCCCTGTCATAGTGTGTCCCTCTCACTTGCCTATGCTTTGTCACCTCCTACCTGTGCAACGGTCACCAGGTCCCTTTGTATTGCAGCACATCAAGGACATAATTCTCCTGTCCAATCCACTCCTCGAAGCCTTCGGCAATGCCAAGACCGTCCGCAACAACAACTCCAGCCGATTTGTGAGTCCTTGAACTACTACACCAAAGGCGCGTGCAAGCCCAGGGGGCGAACACCATGATAATACTTGGAGCAATATAATAGCACAACAGTAGTATAACATGCCGAGCAATATAATAACATGCAGTGATATAATACCATATTGTATAACTATATACAAATATATTCGGGGGCAATACAAGGAGCTTTCAAAAGTACTATTCATCCCAAGGGCAGAACAAACAACACATCCCTTAAGGTTGGAGAGATTTCACCAGCAACAAAGGAAAGGGTTCTTTACAGTAAGGGCAGTTACAATGTGGAATTCATTACCCATGGAGACTGTGATGGGAGATGCAATAGATATGTTCAAAAAAAGGTTGGACATCTTTTTGGAAAGGAAAGGTATACAGGGATATACCAAATAAGTAAACATGGGAAGGATGTTGATCCAGCGAGTAATCTGATTGCCAATATTTGGAGTCAGGAAGGAATTTATTTCCCCCCTTATGAAATATCATTGGATGATATTTCACTGTTTTTTGTTTGCCTTCCTCTGGATCAATATACTGTAAGTACGGATATAGGATAAAGTATCTGTCGTCTAAATTTAGCATAGGTTGAACTTGATGGACGTCTGTCTTTTTTCAACTTCATCTACTATTTAACTATGTATAACTATATTGAGCGATATAACATGCACAGCAATATAATAAGAAGCAGATTGATATAATAACATACTAAACTAATAATGAGGAAACCCCGCTGCAGCTTAATGTATCTGAATATGTTGGTAGGGTGAGGTGCTGTGGGTGATAAGATAGGTAGATAGCAAAGAAGCAAGAACCCAACTAAAGCACTCACTACCCTAAATGCAGTATGAGGATAAATTAAAATACATATTGTAATGTTCATCAAATTAAAATAATGGGGTTTTAAATCCAAGGATAAAACACACACATTTAATCCTATGTTGAGTGCGTGTAGCACTCTGGATTATATATATTGATAAGAACAAATGAGGGAGATTAGATCAAATGTTCTTAGGGGAGCTGGTATGCAGTATTCCCTACAAGGGTGTTCTTGGGTGAATCAGGGATGAGGAGGTGGTGTAGAAACCTGCCTATTCAGAACGGGTGTAGCCCGTGGTAATAAGGGCTAAAAGGCACTCGTTACTGGCAGTAGATAGAACAGCTTACAGATACCAAAAACGGTGTGGCTGGTTGTGTATGCCTATGCACATATTCATGAATGTGCTGAACCGTCAGGTACTGTGCTTCAAACACTGGCTAATGAGGCAATCTTATACTATATTAGTGAAAGCACTGTATGTTTGCCTGCCTGCCTGCATGCATGCATGCCTGCCTGCTGGATGTCCGGTGTCCCTAGCGGCAATCTCATTGGTCCCTTGGCCCGCCCGCCCCCGCACACCTCTCATTGGCCTCACACACTCACACCACCCCCTTGGCCCGCCCCCCACACCTCTCATTGGCCTGAGGCGGAGTGACGGGCCAAAGGTCCAAAAAAATAAATAAAACACACACACACACACACACACACACACACACACACACACACACACACACACACACACACACACACACACACACACACACCTCTCTCCCCTCTCCAAATCACCTTTTCCCCCTCCCCAGCGGCATCACCTCTTCCCCCTCCCCAGCGGCATCACCTCTTCCCCCTCCCCAGCGGCATCACCTCTCCCCGCTCCAAATCACCTCTCCCCGCTCCAAATCACCTCTTCCCCCTCCCCAGCGGCATCACCTCTTCCCCCTCCCCAGCGGCATCACCTCTTCCCCCTCCCCAGCGGCATCACCTCTCCCCCCTCCCCAGCGGCATCACCTCTCCCCGCTCCAAATCACCTCTCCCCGCTCCAAATCACCCCTCCCCGCTCCAAATCACCCCTCCCCGCTCCAAATCACCCCTCCCCGCTCCAAATCACCTCGCTTCCCGCCTCCCCGCTCCAAATCACCTCGCTTCCCGCCTCCCCGCTCCAAATCACCTCGCTTCCCGCCTCCCCGCTCCAAATCACCTCGCTTCCCGCCTCCCCGCTCCAAATCACCTCGCTTCCCGCCTCCCCGCTCCAAATCACCTCGCTTCCCGCAGCTGCCACGCGGCGCGTAAGATGGCGGACCCCCTTCCTCCCTCGCGGCGCCGAGTCAGACGGTGGCGGCGCCCGGAAGTACAGGTAGGTGTCGCTCCCCACCTCCGGCGCCAAACGGAACTGAGAAAGGGCGCATCAACTGAGGTGTGTGTGTGTGTGTGTGTGTGTGTGTGTGTGTGTGTGTGTGTGTGTGTGTGTGTGTGTGTGTGTGTGTGTGTGTGTGTGTGTGTGTGTGTGTCACTGTCCACTGCCCCCCCCTCCTATCCACTGCCCCCCCCTCCTATCCACTGCCCCCCCCTCCTATCCACTGCCCCCCCCTCCTATCCACTGCCCCCCCCTCCTATCCACTGCCCCCCCTCCTGTCCACTGCCCCCCCCTCCTGTCCACTGCGTCCCCCCTCCTGTCCACTGCCCCCCCCTCCTGTCCACTGCCCCCCCCCCCCTCCTGTCCACTGCCCCCCCCCCCTCCTGTCCACTGCCCCCCCTCCTGTCCACTGCCCCCCCTCCTGTCCACTGCCCCCCCCTCCTGTCCACTGCCCCCCCCTCCTGTCCACTGCCCCCCCCTCCTGTCCACTGCCCCCCCTCCTGTCCACTGCCCCCCCTCCTGTCCACTGCCCCCCCTCCTGTCCACTGCCCCCCCCTCCTGTCCACTGCCCCCCCCCTCCTGTCCACTGCCCCCTCCCTCCTGTCCACTGCCCCCCCCCCTCCTGTCCACTGCCCCCCCCCTCCTGTCCACTGCCCCCCCCCTCCTGTCCACTGCCCCCCCCCTCCTGTCCACTGCCCCCCCCCTCCTGTCCACTGCCCCCCCCTCCTGTCCACTGCCCCCCCCCTCCTGTCCACTGCCCCCCCCCTCCTGTCCACTGCCCCCCCCCTCCTGTCCACTGCCCCCCCCCCTCCTGTCCACTGCCCCCACCCCTCCTGTCCACTGCCCCCCCCCCTCCTGTCCACTGCCCCCCCCTCCTGTCCACTGCCCCCCCCTCCTGTCCACTGCCCCCCCCCCCTCCTGTCCACTGCCCCCCCCCTCCTGTCCACTGCCCCCCCCCCTCCTGTCCACTGCCCCCCCCCCTCCTGTCCACTGCCCCCTCCCTCCTGTCCACTGCCCCCTCCCTCCTGTCCACTGCCCCCCCCTCCTGTCCACTGCCCCCCCCTCCTGTCCACTGCCCCCCCCCTCCTGTCCACTGCCCCCCCCCCCTCCTGTCCACTGCCCCCCCCCCTCCTGTCCACTGCCCCCCCCCCCTCCTGTCCACTGCCCCCCCCCTCCTGTCCACTGCAGGAAATGCAGGGGGAGGAATCCATGCCTTTGAGGCGCCCCCCCCTCCCTTTGACGCCCCCCCCCTCCCTTTGACGCCCCCCCCTCCCTTTGACGCCCCCCCCCCCCCCTCCCTTTGACGCCCCCCCCCCCCCCTCCCTTTGACGCCCCCCCCCCCTCCCTTTGACGCCCCCCCCTCTCCCTTTGACGCCCCCCCCTCTCCCTTTGACGCCCCCCCCTCTCCCTTTGACGCCCCCCCCTCTCCCTTTGACGCCCCCCCCTCTCCCTTTGACGCCCCCCCCTCTCCCTTTGACGCCCCCCCCTCTCCCTTTGACGCCCCCCCCTCTCCCTTTGACGCCCCCCCCCTCTCCCTTTGACGCCCCCCCTCTCCCTTTGACGCCCCCCCTCTCCCTTTGACGCCCCCCCTCTCCCTTTGACGCCCCCCCTCTCCCTTTGACGCGCCCCCCCCCTCCCTTTGACGCCCCCCCCCTCCCTTTGACGCCCCCCCCCTCCCTTTGACGCCCCCCCCTCCCTTTGACGCCCCCCCCCCTCCCTTTGACGCCCCCCCCCTCCCTTTGACGCCCCCCCCTCCCTTTGACGCCCCCCCCCTCCCTTTGACGCCCCCCCCCCTCCCTTTGACGCCCCCCCCCTCCCTTTGACGCCCCCCCCCTCCCTTTGACGCCCCCCCCTCCCTTTGACGCCCCCCCCTCCCTTTGACGCCCCCCCCCCTCCCTTTGACGCCCCCCCCCCTCCCTTTGACGCCCCCCCCCTCCCTTTGACGCCCCCCCCCCTCCCTTTGACGCCCCCCCCTGCCTTTGACGCCCCGCCCTGCCTTTGACGCCCCGCCCTGCCTTTGACGCCCCGCGCGCACACACTGACTGACTGCCGCACGCACGCACACACTGACTGACGCGCACACAAAGCCTGACTGACGCACGCACACACTGACTGAGGCACACACTGACTGTGTGTGCGTCAGTCAGTCTGTGTGTGTTTGTGTTTCTGCCTCAGACTCACTGACGCGCGAGCAAACACACAGTGACTGACGCACACACGCTACATGAAGCTGTAAAGGAGGGAGGGAGGGGGGGACTGGATTGATGTGAATGGGGGACAAACAGAGAGAGGGGGGAGGAGAGAGAGGAACGGGAACATTACATCCCGGGCAACGCCGGGTCTCTCAGCTAGTAGGATATAAAAGTGAAGTATACCCCTATATGATTAAGCCATCACTAAAGTTCTACTGCTCTGGTGCTGCGGTGTGGCAATAAGTATACCTATTGTTCATATGATAAATGAACTCAACCGTGCATACCAGAGTTATAATAACATGCAAACTGATGTTAAAACATGTTGCTGGCCCTCCTGGCAGTGAAGGGGTTAATGGTACCCTCTGCCATTTGTAGTTGCTGAGCCCTAATGCACAACCTGCTGCTATTTAACACTCCACATATTCACTAACAGACAGTGATGCACATACAGACACAGTGATACACATACACACACTGACACACATATACACAGACAGGTCGGGGAGAGCTGGGACAACGGTCCCAGGCCCAGTAGCTGCACCGGAAGTTGGGTCCAACTTCCGCCCACAGAATTGGTATGGCACCAGAGGCCTCTCCTTCAAGGTGTCTGTGTTGGTTGTATTGTATATGAATGGAGGGGTTATGTGTGTGGGTGTTATTATGTGTATTGGGGGAGGGGAGCTTAGTGTTGGAGAGGTGAGCAGGACCACAGAGAGGAAGGGAGAGCCAGGACAACTGTTTCCGGCACAGCGGCTGCGAAGGGCACAGCCAGCCGTTGCTGCAAGTTAAACCTGGGCAGAGGTCATGCCCAACATCTGCGTCCGGCTGCCAGGCATCTGTTGAATACCGGGCCCCAGCTGTCCCTAGCTGCAGTGAATTTATCTCCCCTTGCTTATGGACCGGCCTCCAGCATGAGCCCCACCCCCGTGCGCCTGAAGTAGGTCCCTCCCGGAAGTATGGCCCAACTTCCGCCCGAGGGATTGGCGTGGCACCAGAGACCTTCCCCCAAAGTGTGTGTGTTCGTTGTATTGAAGGGGGAGGGAGGGGGGTTATTATGTCTATGGAGTGGGTTATTCTGTGTGGGGAGGTTATTATATGTATGGGGGGTTGTTATGTGTATAGGCGTTTTTGTATGTATATGGGGGGTTATTATGTGTATGGGGGGGGTTATTATGTGTATCGGAGGAGGGGTTATGTATATCAGCGGAGGTGGCTTAGTGTGTGAAAGGTGGGCAGTGTCGCCGAGAGGGGGAGAACCGGGACAACTGTCTCGGGTCCGGCGGCTGCGGGGGGCCAGGCCGACTGTCGCTGGAAGTTGGGCCCGGCCAGATATCGGGCCCAACATCCTTGCCCAGCTGCCAGGCCTCTGTTGATTACTGGGCCCCTTCTCTCCCCCTTTGCAGCGGGCCTCTAGCACCCTGATTGCGGCCCAACTTCCAGCATAAGCCCCACCCTCCCCTGAACGGCAGAAGTTGGGCCCATCCGGAAAGAGAGAAAGAGGTGCGGGAGAGAGGGAGTGGGGAGAGAGCGGGGTGATGAGAGAGTGGGGTGGATTGGGGGGGTGGGAGAGAGCGGGGTGGGGGGTGGGAGATATAGAGGTGGGGTATGGGGGAGAGGTGGGAATGTGCAGGAGGGAGAGGTGTGGATGTGGGAGAGGGAAAGGTGTGAGTAGGGCAGTAGGAGAGGGAGAGAGAGAAAGGTGGGGGAGAGGTAGGGGAGAGGTGAGGGTGTGGAAGAGAGGGGTGGGGGTGTGGGGGAGAGGTAGGGGTGGGAAAGAGTGGAGAGAGGAGGGAGAGTGGGAGATGTGAGAGATAGAGACAGGGTGGGGGGTAAGGCCGCCAACACTGGGGGGGGACGTAGTTAAAACTCTAGTCCTGGGCTCCCGGAAAGCTGTCTGTGGCCCTGCACACTGATACACGTACAGACATACTGATATATACAGCTAGATGATACACATTCAGACGCACTGATACATATACAGGAACTGATACACGTACAGACACACTCATACACACGCAGGCAGGTTGGTGCAACATGGACAGCTAAACACACTGATACAAGTACAGACACACTGATTCACACCCAGACACACTGATACCCACACAGACACACTGATACATAGAATACTATGCACAAACCAACATGCGCAGACACACACATGTACACAGATACAAACAGATCTACATTACATATTGTTATATACACCACTGACAGTTTCTCCTTCCCGCGCAGGGTAAATACTTTGAGATTCAGTTCAGTCGGGGTGGAGAACCGGATGGGGGAAAAATCTCCAACTTCCTCTTGGAGAAATCGCGTGTGGTGAATCAGAATGAGAACGAGCGCAACTTCCACGTCTTTTACCAGGTGAAGGGCGATCGGTATAGTGGTTAAAGGACTGTGATGGATCCCTGCTGACACTATACTATAAGATCACTCATCTACTTTGGTAACATCCTGGAGACACAAGGAGATGAATGTACTTACCCCAGGAGCAGGCACCCACTATAAATACTACCTCCCCTCCTCTGGGCCGCTCAACAAATTAGATTTTAAGCTCTTCGGGCTACAGGTGGGCTCTTAGGTGTAGCTTGTGCACTATAGCCATTATAATAGGGTAAGCCTGTAAATCCTGGGGTCAGGGAATGATGGTTCATGGAGATTAAACATGGTCTTCTCTTAATCCCCCCATGCCCCCCCAGCTGATAGAGGGGGCATCACAGGAGCAGCGTCAGAACCTGGGCATCATGACAGCTGATTACTATTATTACTTGAACCAGTCAGACACGTATAAAGTGGACGGGACAGACGATAAGTCCGATTTCTATGAGATGCTGGTGAGTACTTTGCAACTTTGTTTCACTACAGCTCTTACTGCCCCTATGTGTATTACACTGCCCTTCTGAATACCATATTGCCCTTCTGTGTACCACATTTCCTTTCCGTATACCACACGGCTCTTATGTATACCACACTGCCCCTTCTCTCTCCCCTTCGCTGGCATCGCCCTGCCTCTGGGATCTCCCTGCCTTGTGGGTAAACAGAATGCCATGCAGGTGATTGGCATATCGGGGGAGGAGCAACAGCTGGTCCTGCAGATCTCAGCTGGCATTCTGCACCTGGGGAACATTAGCTTCCAGGAGCAAGGGAACTACGCCAAGGTGGAGACCACTGACCGTGAGTAACACTCTGCCAGGGGAATGGGAGTGCATGGCTCCCAATGAGTGCCCTCCAATGAGTGAGACGCTGCCATTGGATGAGGCTGTCAATGAATGTGAATGCCCTCTAATGAGTGTCCAATAATGACTGAGACAGCCATTGGCTGAGTCTATCTACCAATAATTGAGACTGTCTTCTAATGAGTGAGGCTAACCTACAATAAGTGAGACTCCCAATGACTGAGACTACCTCCCAGACAGTGTGTGACTGTATCTCAGTACAGCAGATTATTTAGACTTCCAACAGCTGATACTCACTCCAATGAGTTACTCACTCTGTCATGTTAAATACAGAGTCGTATGAACACTGATAATTGCACTATATGGAACACTGACCATCCTGTAACCTGTGCCCCCTCTCCGTGTTCCAGTCTTGGCCTTCCCTGCCTACCTGCTGGGCATAGACAAGGAACGTCTCCATGACAAAATTACCAGTCGCAAGATGGACAGCAAGTGGGGTGGACGCTCTGAGTCCATCACCGTCACCCTGAATGTAGAGCAGGCTACCTACACCCGGGATGCTCTATCCAAGGGTCTATACTCACGGGTCTTCGACTTCCTGGTGGAGGTGAGCAGATAAGGAGTGAACATGTTCTGGAGGTGATGTCACAGGAAGTCGCTGGGAATATTAAGATACAGTGATAAGTGTATGAAAAGTATGATATGAAAGTAGAAGAGGTAGTGGCAGAGAAAGGGACGGTCACTGTGAGAGGACCAAAGGGGATAGTGACAGAGTATCAGGACAGTTGTTGTGAGAGAGCACAGGGAGCAGAGACGAAAGTCCACTACAAAAGGTCAGTGATATATGGGTTTCAGTTAACCCCTTCAGTAACAAAGCCCATAACACATCTGTGGCCCCTCTATCCTTGAAAGGGGTTGATATATTTCAGGGGGGAAATATCCTTTTGATTACACAACACTGTTTTGGGGTTGTCATCGTCCTGCACCTCTCGCCCCCTCCCCTTCTGCACTCTCTGCATCCTTCACTCCCCTCTCTCCATCAGTTCTCATTGTCTGCTTTAAATGGGATTATTGGCATCATTATGCTCATAAATTAGGGTCTTCTGATTTTGTTTCATCAGTCGATTAACAAGGCCGTGCGGAAACCCCATGAGGAATACAGCATTGGGGTGCTGGATATATACGGATTTGAAATATTCCAGGTATGTTGTATCATTATGGTAACAGAAGCTCATATCTGGATCCCCTAAAATCCATTCCCAAAAGAGAGAGATACTACCTTCCAGTGATTGAGACTGTTTTCCATTGAGATTGACGGTTTTCCATTGAGATTGACGGTCTTCCATTGAGTTTAACTGCCTTCCAGTGACTGAGAATGCCTTCCAGTGAGTGAGAATACCTTCCAGTGAGTGAGAATGCCTTCCAGTGAGTAAAAATGCCTTCCAGTGAGTGAGATTGCCTTCCAGTGAGTGAGATTGTCTTCCAGTGAGTGAGAATGCCTTCCAGTGAGTAAGAATGGTTTCCAGTGAGTAAAAATGCCTTCCAGTGAGTGAGAATACCTTCCAGTGAGTGATAATGCCTTCCATTGAGTTTAACTGCCTTCCAGTGAGTGAGAATGCCTTCCAGTGAGTTTAACTGCCTTCCAGTGAGTGAGATTGCCTTCCAGTGAGTGAGAATGCCTTCCAGTGAGTAAGAATGCCTTCCAGTGAGTGAGAATGCCTTCCAGTGAGTGAGAATGCCTTCCAGTGAGTGAGTCCCTTTGAAGAAGACTGCTTTTTAATGAGTCAGTCAAACTGCCCTCCAATGAATGAGACTGCCCTCCAGTGACTTAGACTGCCCTCCAGTGACTGAGACTGCCCTCCAATGACTGAGACTGCCCTTTAATGAATGATACTGCCTTTCAATGATGAAACCGTTTCTACATTAAAGGAGTTTGGTCCTAAAGAGGGAATCATTATTTGATGGCAGCCCTACAACCCAGTGACATGTACCAATAATTGCCTCTCAGTATGTCAATCAAATGGCTTCAGTTCAAAGGTTGCCATCAGGAGGTTGTCACAGATAGGTGACAGTGACACATCTTTATGTAACCACTTCCTAACCTCTCTTGCTCTTAGAAAAATGGCTTTGAACAATTCTGTATTAACTTTGTGAATGAGAAGCTGCAGCAGATCTTCATCGAGCTGACGCTAAAGGCCGAGCAGGTAAGGTGTCAGTCCCAGCAACATCAATGAGGTCCATGCAACGCATTATGGGCAATGTTAAGGCACGGTACCTCCTCATACGCTTTATTCAAGACATTATGGGTAACAGCAGTGGAATGCATTACTGGCAACATGCAAGAGTAATTAGGTATGCAAGGCATTATGGGGGATTGGCAGTTGCCATAGCTAAGGGTTCCAGAAGGCATTCTGGGTAATGCTGGTGCAGAGTGATGGGGTCAAATTACCCACTGCAATGCTGGTAGTAAGTCTGTCATAGCATAATCCACTTCATATTCGGTACAAGATAAAAACTGTGACTTCTATTTAGCAGAAGAGTTATATTAACCTGTTAGATGCGGGAGATGCAATGCATTGTTGGTCCCTCAGGCTCAGTGTGTAATGCTGTAAGTATCTTAAACTAACCCTGTTATTTTTCTCCAGGAAGAGTATGTGACTGAAGGCATAAAGTGGACCCCCATTGAGTATTTCAATAACAAGGTGGTGTGTGACCTCATCGAGAACAAGCTGGTACGTGATGTCACACAACAACGCAGCTATACTGGCAGAAGGGAAAGAGGTTTAGGGGCATGGAGACTGTCACTCCTATTGCAGGGTGACACAGTGACAGAAAGGACCAATAGCCAGTCAATCTGTTCTCCTACCACAGCGTGGCGCAATGACAAATGGAGTCTATGGCCAATCCATTTGTATATTCATAGGACAAGGAATATGATATATATCATTGTGATATAGGATGTCATTATATGAGGAATATGTTTATGGGTTGTGGGATACCTTTATGGGACAGAACGTGTGTATATGATTAGTGTGAGTGCATGTACCAACCTGTAACTCCCAGAACCCTTCCTGTTCTCCCAGAATCCCCCAGGCATCATGAGTGTGTTGGATGATGTTTGTGCCACAATGCACGCTACGGGTGGAGGAGCCGACCAGACCCTCTTACAGAAGCTCCAGGCCGCCGTGGGGACCCATGAACACTTCAACAACTGGAACTCGGGCTTTGTCATTCACCACTATGCAGGAAAGGTATGTGGCACCACTATATAGTGTGTAGAAGAGAGAGGAGTCACAGAGAGGTAATTGGAGGGATATAAGAAGAAAGACAGAGTTAAAGAAGGAAAAGAAGCAGAGGGATATAGTGGTAAAGAGAGATAGAGTATAGAGGAAGACAGGTATATACAGAGATTGACAGACAGGCAGATAGACAGAATTGACCCCCGCACACCTCACCCTGACTTCCTCTTCTCCTTTTTCCCTCCTCTACTCTCCCACTCTCTCCTCTCCCTCCCTCATTTGTTCATCTCCCTCTTCTCTCTCATATTTCTCTCCCTCCTCTGCCTCCCACAGGTCTCTTACGCGGTGGATGGCTTCTGTGAGCGGAATAGAGATGTCCTGTTCATTGACCTCATTGAGCTGATGCAGAGCAGTGAATAGTAAGAGGGAGCGGGAGCAGGGAACATACTGTACTTTCCTCCTCTCTCCAGAACTTCCCTCTCTCTCTTAATGTATATCTTTTCACTCCTCTCTGTTTCCTTTGTCTTTTGTCTTTACATCTTTTTCTCTTTCTCTCTATCCTTCTTTTCACTTACTCATCCTCTTCCTCTCTTTCTTAATATATAGATTTAACACTATCTCTTCAAAAACTCACCCCCTTTCTCTCACCTTATCCCCCTCTCTCATTCTCTCCATCTTTTTTCCTCTGTTTTTATCAGTCTCTTCAATCACTCATTCCCTTCCTCTGTATCATTCTTCATTCTCTCCTCTCTTCCTTTTTCTCTTTCTGTCTGCTTTTAGCCCTCTCTTAGGTAATTGAGTCACTTCTCTCTGTGTCTTCCCATCTCTATACCCTTCTTTCTCTTTCTCTCTGCATGTCTCACTCTTTCTCTCTCTCTCGCTCTCTACACTTATCTCACTCTCTCTACTATCCTCTCACCTTTTCTGTGTCTTCCCCTCTCTCCATCCTTCTCTGCGAGTCTTCCCCTCTATTCTTTTTTTTTCTTCCTCACTGTCTTCCTTTCTTTCTCGTTTTCTTTCTCTCTGCATTGCTCTCACTCTTTACCCTTCTCATTCGTTCGCTCCCTTTTTTTCTGATTAACATTCTCACTCTTTTCTTTCTCTTTCTAGCCAGTTCATTCAGAGTCTCTTCCCAGAAAAACTGGATTCAGACAAGAAAAGTCGCCCAACCACATCAGTCAGCAAAATTAAGGTACCTCCACCTTATCTATTCCAATCCCCCAGGGTGATATAGTAACACAAACATGAGAGACCTGTGCCCGATCAAGTCCGTCTATTGCAAGGTGACACAAGTCCCTCCTAATAGAGTGACACTGTGACATGAACAGTGGGATCCACAACTTGGGTGACCCCACAAACATTGATGTTGGGTCACCCAGTAGGAAGCCATTGTGTATTTTTTTTTATGTCTAGCCTGTTTAAAATTAAATATCTCTGCAACTTTGGGCTCCCAAGAGCTGGGATCATATGTCTATAAGTAACATTTATATAATGTGAAATATACATGTATATTTATATAAATATAGACCTACGGTGCAGATGTGGTCCAGCGGTCAGAGCAACACCACAAGATGATTAGGCTTCTAACTGTAGATTCTGACCTGGGAGCCGACTCCACCTTAACAAACTGGGAATTTATTGAACAGTCGGTAAAGAAAACAGCTTTCACTTGGTCTGTCCAGTCCTGGGCCAGGCTGTCCAGGGGCTCAGTCTTTAGGGTTGCTGAGTAGATACGTATCCTGTGGATTGGAAATCGGCTATCATTCTTTATTGAGCTGTGGCAAGGGCCTATTCACTCCAGGTCCCATCTACTTACAATATTCCCTCTTACACCTCCCATTGTAGTTGTTAGCTCTCTTGGCTTGTGGCCTTGCTGGCCAACTACCCTCAATGCTTGAGATAGTTGGCTTCCCTTTAGTTGTTTCGAATTACCTAATGAACATTGCTGTTTATAGTTTAGCCTAAAATCACTCTCCCTCTCCCCCCCCCCCCCACCCTAGCTAGGACTTGCTACGAGCTTCTGCGGGGTAGGACAATTCATTCCATTTCTGTTTGAATGGCTGGTTACATGTATATATGTATGTCTTTATTTATATAGCAAAGGTATGTGGGTATGTAGCACACCAAAACAGTGCAAATAAATGCAAAAAATGCGATACTTGCGCACAATGCCGGAGCTCCTGGTTCAAGGATGGCCTATCTGCAGCAATCCAAGTATACAGCAACAGGGAAGATGATCCAGGGCTCCACGGGTTTTTAGCAAAAATCTTTTGCTATAAATCCGTGGAGCCCTGGATCATCTTTCCTGTTGCTTTATTTATATAGCGCCATTAGTGTACATAGCGCTTCACATTAGTAATACACGTATATATTGTATATATACATAAATACGTTTCCTCCCCATACTGTACTGTTTTAACATCTATAGTTTTTTAAACTTTCTTTTTCCTCAAAAATGAGCCCAAAGCCTAAGTTAATATTGCTACTAAGCCCCTCCTACTTATTGATATCACTGGACTTCAACAAACCTTATCAGAGAAATTCAGGATAAGACAGCTTTCCTGATAAATCTCATTGAAGTCTGCTAAGGTGGAGTAAGTGATGTGAGGCCTTTAATAAAAAATAAAGATCAGTTTGGTAATCTGCCATAAAGGATCTCTGACTGAGTTTGCTTTCAAGATAGGTCATTATTGGGGGGTGGGGGCTGCACCTTCAAATACCTGTCACACCTGAAAGTTAAAGGGACAGAGTTCACCCTGATCCCCTCTGTCCTGTTCTTCTCTGCAGAAACAAGCCAATGACCTTGTTAGCACTCTGATGAAATGCACTCCTCACTACATCCGATGCATCAAGCCGAACGAGACCAAAAAGCCTAAAGACTGGGAAGAGAGCAGGTCAGGAGCTGCATGTGAGCAGAGGGATCTCTCTCTTTCTCTCTCTCTTTCTGCATTGAGGTTAGATCTAGTTTAATCTGCACTCAGTGGTACCAACCCTCTATATTCCAGAGCCAAACACCAAGTGGAGTATCTGGGCCTGAAGGAGAACATTCGCGTGCGCAGGGCTGGATTTGCCTATCGGAGAGTGTTTAATAAGTTCATGCAAAGGTGAGATGTTAAAAAAACAGAAGAGCAGGTTTATACAATGCTGGGCCAATATGGACCTCTCCATCAACTCTTCTGTCATGTATAATGCCCAAGAGATACTAGTTGGAGATATGCCGAGATCATGGGAGGCTAAGCTCTTCATCTCTATCCTTGACAGGTATGCCATTCTAACCAAGGAAACATGGCCGAGATGGACAGGAGATGTTCGTCAGGGGGTGCAGCATCTCTTGAAGTCGGTGAACATGGATTCAGATCAGTACCAGATGGGCAGATCCAAGGTGTTTGTCAAGAATCCCGAATCGGTAGGTTCTTGGAATACCTCCTGTTACGGTCACTGTGTGGTGGGAATCCAAATGGGTTATTCATCCATTATTAATGTATATCTTTATTTACATAGCCCCTTTTTTGTACATAGCGCTTTACAGCAGTGATACACAGGACATAATAATATAACACATAATGGGAATAAGCACTTGAGACATAAAAGTAACATTAGAAAAAAGGAGTCCTTGCCCCAAAGAGCTTACAATCTAAGTGGTGCGTAGGAAGAACATACCGAGACAGTAGAAGGGTGTTCTGGTAAATGAATCGCAAGGGGTCTTAAAGGTGGATAGAGAGAGTGCTAGTCAGATATTGAGGGGAAGGGCATTCCAGAGGTGTGGGACAGTGAGTGAGAAAGTTTTAAGCGGAAGAGGGCTTTAGATACAAAGTGGCTAAACAGAAGACATCCTTGAGTAGAACGCAAGAGTCGGGACGGTGTATAGCGAGATGCTTTATGTCATCTTCTTGGGATGGGGGGAGCAGTTGAGTGAGACAAAAAGTTACATCTGCATATGTCATGCTGCAGTGGGAGGATCAGACTGGACAGGCTATTCATCCCAACTGTCTGCGTTGTGTCACTCTCCAGGGAGAAGGACAAACTCAATGGGCCATAAATCCCTTCTGTCTGTTGTCACAGTGTAAATCTGTAGTGAAACGTGTAGCCTTAGATAGTTCTCATGGGGCAAAAAGGACCAAAGAGTACAGCCAACACCGAAACGTAATAAAAAAAAATGTTCAAGTCCCGATGCAGAGATGGACCTGAAACATTGAACTCTCGGACTGTTCACCAATAAAATACAAGATTCGTAAGTAGAGCGCTATGAAGTTTTTTTTAATATTTAAGTTTATTTGAATTCTGCATAAGGGGACTTGAACATTTTTGTTGCATGTTGTCACAGTGAAACCCTGTAGTGGGAGCCGCAGCGTTCACGCCCCCCTATCCCGATGGCTTGGCGTCAAATGACGTCGCGGGTCATATGACGTCACGTGACCCCACCACGTCATTTGACGCGCGTTGCCATGGCGATGCATGATGTAACATGACCCCACAACATCATTGAATGCCGCGTTGCCATGGTGATGCGCCACCGAAGACCCAGCTGGCAGTAGGTAAGTGAGTTACAGAGCCTCACGCCTCAAAGAGTGAGGAGCCTCTGTAACCGCCCGTGCCCCCCCTACATATTCTCCCACCCCCCTGGGGGGCGCGCCCCCCAGTTTGCGCACCGCTGCAATAGGGCATAAGTCCCTTTTGTATATGTCACCATGGGGTGCAAGGAATAGACTGTCTTTAACAACCTGTGGTTATAATTAGCTGATAATCTTCAGTACTGCTCTTCCACAACTCATACTGTATCTTCTATATTTAGTGTGCACTGCCTCTGACCTTACACGTGTATCTCTCCCCATTCCAGCTTTTCTTACTGGAGGAAATGCGGGAGAGAAAGTTTGACACTTTTGCCAGGACCATCCAGAAAGCTTGGAGACGATACATTGCTAGAAGGAAGTATGAACAGATGAGAGAGGAGGGTAAGAGGAATGAGCACCCCATCCTCTGGATCATATTCTTACCAAACAAATCTGTCACATACACGCTCGTTTACGTAGACATGTGTGTGATAGAGGTTAACAAAAAACTACCCCCCCCCCCCCCCCCCCAATTATCTCTCACCTCCCTGTAGGGCAGTATGATGTGCACACACTCCAAAAATATTAACACAACACCCCAATTTCCACCGCCACCACCAGGATTATTTTTAGTGCGACCTTTAGTGCTTACACAGTACTCCTAAGGAGTCCTCAATTCCCTTGTTCCAATAAAAATTTAAACATTTAACAAAATCCCGATCCCAGAAAACGTATACATTACCAAATCAGACCTTGTGAACAGGTTCTCCAGATGCCTTATAATAGGATCATTACGAGAAAATGTGATACGCATTCAAGTGTTTTCACAAGATGAATCCTATTTGTGAACCTCACACATTTAATCTTTATACTCAACTCCTTTTTAATCTGTGCTACAATCCCAGATCATAACATGATCTGTAGGAGCGTACCCTGACAGTCATCTGTAACTCCACCCTTGAATCTTTGAAGTCACAAACACCAGATAAGCATCACCATCATGGTACCTGCAAGAGCCCATTAGCTCAGCCAAATCTTTATTCCCATGAAGCATAGAGAGTTGTTTAACCTCAGAATCCATACATTTATCCTGCTTATACAGGCATCCAAACACTGCACAACATTAAAACTTTTAATATATGCCCAGAGATGGGATATGGTGCTGTAATGCCAGGTTCGCACAGCATATTCCCGCACGTCTTGCGCCAGAATAGGCACTTACGCACTTGCAACCCCGCTTTTTTTCTCCCCCACTCCATATACAATACCACCCCAGCCTTCTCATTTCTACCACCCTTAAATCCCTACTCCCCCCGCCCGCCCTTCCCCAGTACCTACACACCAAACAGACTACTGCTAAATGCCAGCCCAACCAGACAAAAGCCTCGTAATAAAGGGTTCCATAGCTCCACTACTGCCTTATAATGACCCTTAGAATAATCTCTCAAAAAGTGAAAGGGTTTAACCGTCCAAAGAAAAGGCGTAAGGCTATGACTGATTTAAAAAAAGAAAGGTTGAGATGTTCTCCTCCAAGAAACCCACTTTAAGATCTCTGACACCTCAAAGTACCTTGCAGAGCCTACAGGGACTGTTCTTTTCCTACGCCCCAGAAAAAAGAGAGGAGGGGTGATATTCATAAATAAGAAGATCCCCTTTAAGCTTAAACATAAGAGATCCGACAGAGATGGTCCCTTTCTGATTGTGGTGGGTGAACTGTTGGGTAGAGATGTGACCTTTGCAAATGTACACACTCCAAACGAAAAATAGCTCCAATTTCTTCAACTCCTTTTTTTGCTATCCTGGGGAGTATAGCAGAAGGCCAAATTATATTAGGAGGCGACTTCAATCTAGCCTTGGACGTGGCCATGAATAGGTCGGGCACCCCTGGTCTCCCTCCTAGCACTACAAGACGTCCAGAAGTCATCAAAAAATGACTAGAATCCCTATAATTAGCGGACAGTTGGAGAGAACTCCACCGCCAGACAAGGGATTATACTTTTTATTCTAACCCCCACCAGTCCTATTCAAGACTGGATTATATTTTTGTGAGCTCCAGAATGCTCCCCCGAATCCAAAGCTCTAAAATCCACTGTATCTCATGGTCTGACCACGCTCCAGTAGAAATTATCTAATCTAGATATCAGGGTTCCTGGTCCAAATTGGAGACTGAACAAGTCGCTGTTAAAACTCCCTGAGGTAGTCAAAGTTATTGAACAAGAGCTAGAATCCTTTTCTCAAGTTAGCTTTGGAATTGTAGTCTCCCTGTCGGTACTATGGGAAGCACATATGGCTACAATAAGAGAAAGAATTATAGCGATAGACTCAGGTAGAAAGAGAGAGAGACTCATGACTGAGAGACTAATGATAATTACGCGCCTTCAATACAAAATAGAATCCCTCTCTTCAATCCACAAAAAGACCCAGTCTGATACAACTCTGGAAACCTTAAAAGAAGCACAATCGGAGGTCAATATTATTCTTGCATCGAGAGCTGAGCAGTTAATGAGGTGGGTGAAAAGGACATTTTTTGTAAAAGCCAATTAAGCATATGGCCTTCTAGCTGCCAAACTAAGAAACAAACAACCAGTAATTGGCATCCAATCAATTAGACAGCAGTTGGGTTCCTTAACGTCCAATCCAGACCCAATCCTGAATGAATGCCACAAATTTTACACTAAATTGTACAATGGAAAAAAGGTCCTCCATGACTCTCATTGTAGAGGGCGATTAAATACATATCTCACCTCAGTTGACCTCCCGAGGCTATCTACCTCACAAAAATAAATACTCAACCACACAAATCAACCCGGCGGAGCTACAACTGGTCATTAAAAATCTTAAAAGGTCTAAAGCCCTCAGCCCAAACGGTTTCACCACTATTTTTTATTTAAAAATTGCCAAAATCCTCTCTCCCCACTTGTTGAATCTGTTCAACTCAATCTTAACAGACTCTTCCCTCCACCCCAACGTGCTGCAAGCTTCTATGCTTCTATCTCCTTAATCCACAATGTGGGTAAGGACCCGACGAGCTGCGGGAGTGATCGCCCAATCTCATTTATCAATTTGGACATTAAAATATTTTCCAAAATATTAGCTAAAAGACTTATACAAGTCCTTCCATCCCTTATTCACACAGAGCAGGTGGGGTTCATTCTGAGATGACAGGTGATGGACAACATTCGGGCCATTGTGGCTCTGACAGCCCATAATCAAAGAATAGTCACTCCCTCACTGCTGCTCAGCCTCAACGCAGAAAAGGCTTTTGACCATATAGATTGGGTCTACATGTACAAGACCCCGAAAGCATTTGGGGGGGGAGGGGGAGAGTTTTTCAAAGCAATGTGGTCTCTATAATGACACCACAGCTTGGGTGAGTTGTCGAGGTATCCCATCTAAACAGATCCAAATTAAGGTTGTTATCTCTCCCCCCTTATATTTGTTCTTTGTGTGGAGCTACTGGCGGCCCATATTCAGAGCAATGTAAATATCTCAGGTATACAGGTTGGTCATCAACAATATAAGCTGGCTCTTTTGCCGATTATATTATTCTCACATTCTCTAGTCTCTGATCTCCCTCCCCAATTTATTTAACGATCTTGGTCAGTTCAACAAACTCTGAGGCTTTAAGATTATTAATAATAAGTCTGAGGCTCTCAGCATCAACCTTAAAAAAAGAAACGACTAAGCTAATCGAACTTAATTTTGACTTTAAATGGCAGCATTATGCAATAAAATACTTTGGAGTGCACATAACAAAGGATTACACCTCCCTATATAAAGCCAACTACCCCTGTTTATTGAAGACTCTCTCAACTGACCTCCAAACTTGGACTAAGTTTAATATCTCATGGATTGTAATTTGTATGTACTGGCCTTTTAGTGATTTTTAGCTTAAAGAACACACTGATCAAAAGGTCCGTGGCCCACTGCCAGAGAAAGGCAACCTCTTGGTTGCCGTATTGTAGTTCCATACACTTATCTGACTATATGACCTATAGTATCTTCTCTTCCTCACCTTCCTGCTGCAAAGAACCAGGAAGAACCATATTATATAGATCATCAGTCATTGGTTGAATAGCTAATAGCTAACTGAGTGGAATTTTTTTTAATAAGCACATGCTTCCCGTTGATGACTACAGCCTCTCTGGGTTGACTTAAGTGAGTAAACCAGGTCTTTGTTGGATTTATCAAATCCTTGGTGAATTCATCAGCATTCTCTTGGGTTGGCTAAATCCTGGTCGAGTCAACCAGAGCTTTGCTGTGTCATCCTTATTGAGCTGACCAAAGTCTTGTTAGCTTGCCAAGAACACTATGCATTGACCATAATCTTGGTGGTTTGGCCAAAACCTTGACCATAAACTAATTGTATATAGTATAGCCATGTCAAGATGAGCCTTGGGCTGTTCATTTTGATATGTATACCCTTGTTCATGACCTCTTCTCACTCCCAGCCTCCCACATCCTGTACGGCTTCAAGGAGCGCCGGAGTAACAGCATCAATCGCAACTTTGTGGGAGATTACCTGGGCATGGAGGACAAGCCGGAGCTTCGGCAGTTCATGATCAGACGGGAAAGGATAGACTTTGCCGACTCCGTTAACAAATACGACCGACGGTTCAAGGTAATTGCACTCATATCCATTAACTAATACGCATGATGATTCACAGTACAGGATCTAATACAAAGAGCTCATATTCATCAACAAATGCAGTTGATGGTTCAACTGATAGAGTTATTTCGTGTCAACCCTTGTGTCCTTTAACAATTGCGACTGAATGTTTGAGGTACTATCTTGATTTTATGGATTACTGGAAATGTGCCCTGCAGCAGTGGAAATGGTACTTAATAAAAGATGTAGTTAGACAGGTAGAGTAGTATCTCAGCTGGCTTTCTGGAGAGGAGTCCTCCAGAACTGGACACAGAACTCCGGAAAAAAGTAGATAGATAGGTAGTGCAGTGTACAAAGTGGGTAGGTAAATGAATAAGAGAAGTTGATAATAGGTCGACAAATATTGAGATAACTGGTGATGTCATGGTGACGCATGTGTGCAGATAGATACAGTAGGTGGAATAGTGTTAAGGAGGATGGGTAGGTAGATTGCAATAGAAGTAGGTGGTAGGATAAGACAGTTGTAGTACAGCTTAAATATGGTACCATGGTCCATCTTCTTATCTGCATCTAAAAGGAATCTTTTCCTCTACCAGACTATAAAGAGGGATCTCATACTCAGTCCCAAATACCTTTACCTGATTGGGCGTGAGAAGGTGAAGAAGGGACCTGAGAAGGGGCAGATCAAGGAGGTCCTGAAGAAGAAAGTGGAGATCCATAGTATACAGAGCATCTCACTCAGGTGAGCTGGGACTTAATTTCTCTACATTGGGACTTCGTGTGTTCAAATTGCAATCCAACCTCTGAGGTATTCTAATAGAAATTCAAGAGCTATATGATTTGCTTATAAAGAGATTTTCTTGTAGAAGCATTACCACCATAGACAGTGACATGGTGGGGACTTTATGGAGATATTCTTATAAGGAGGGTGTTCTTAGGTGTTCCTCCTATAGAAAAAAGGATGCTGGGTTTGTGGGAAGATGTTCTTTGAAAGGGGGTACTCATAAAAAAGAGGTATCTCCATAGGAAGGGTCACATCAGGGCTGTGAGATATTTTTATAAGAGTAGTGTTACATTATCAAGGGTTCCTCTTATAGTGGGCCTGTCACACATGCGACAAAAAAAAAAGAGTATAGGTTCAAGTGGGACAAACGACCATAAGATGGTAAAAATATATATAATGTAATTGGCGGAGCACAAACCGGGTTGTGAGGATACTCAGTGCGGCTTGAAGAATATACAGAGATAATGAGAGGCAGGAGGAGACATATACAAAAGGGTTGATAGATATGCAAATGAGTATAATACCCTGAAATGGCTGGCAAATGCCACACACGGATAAAACTCACAGACTGCAACCCTAAGTCCCCGGGATACCCGGTGTGGAGTAGCCGTTACTCACAAGAAATCACCGTCCTGCATCTCCTGCTGTGTATGAAACACTGCCTGCTGCACGAATTCTCCAATGATCCCCCGAAGCCATCTCTTCAATCGATCAGGTAAGTAATGCAAAAATAGATTGAAGTAACTGCCGCTCCAAAATGAAAAAAATGGGGAAACTCACCAGCCAAAAGGGATTAAAAACAATTTATTAAACTACATAAAAGACGTGCAAACACATAGAACACTCCTCCCACGCGTTTCACACCCCGTGGCGCTTTTTCAAGGAGTAAATCATTGGGGGAGGTGAATAGTATATATACCTCCCACCACCAGCAATCACACAACTGATATCAATTAATGACAAAGTGCAAAACGAAAAAATCAAAAAACGGAGAGAAAGAAAAAAAAAAAGAAGAGAAAAGACTAAAGTAAAATACATGACATACAACTACTTTATGTTTGAGGGGGATTTCTATCTGCAAACACGTGGGACCGCAATGGGAACATGCTTTGCACCTTCCTATGCCAACCTGTTCATGGGCTCGTGGGAAGAATCCCACGTGTTTGGAGATAGAAATACATGCAGACATCTTATCACTTCTTATCAACGCTACATAGATGACCTTCTCATCGTTTGCACACGTCTTTTATGTAGTTTAATAAATTCTTTTGAATGTGAAATGTTTTTATAAGAGGTGTGTTACATTATCAAGGGTTCATTTTTACAGGGTGGGGGGTCACACTGGTTCTGTGAGGAGTGTTCCTTTAACACGGGTTCCTCTCAAAGGAAGGCGAGCTTTGAGGCTATGAGATGTTCTTATAAAGGCTATTCTCCTATAACAGAGGTTCCTCCATAGGAAGGGGCATGTTGGGGATGTGAAATGTTCTTTAAGGGGGGTGTTATCACAACAAGAGATCCCCCCAAAATACATTGGGGCTGTGAGAATAAAGGCAGTGTTCTTTTAACAGGGCTTCCCTCATTGGCAATTGTTCTTACCAGAGGGGGTGTCCTTGTAACAAGGGTTCCTCCAATAGCAAGAGGCACATCTGGTCTGTAAGATGTTCTTGTAAAAGGGGTGTTCTTATAACATGGGTTACCCCATAGGAAGAGGCATTTTGGGGCTTTGAGGTGTTCTTCTGAGAGGGGTGTTCTTATAGAAGTGGTTCCTTTCAAAGGAAGGGGCCTGCTTGGACTTATTTAACCAGAGGGGAAGTGTAACAGGGACTTATCCCTGTTTAAATAAAGCAGCCTCAGAGCTCTGAGAATCCAACAGAGATAGTTGATTCCAGCCACTCAATTAACTAGTCTCCACCTGGACTAATGAGAGCTCCATAAAAAGCCTCATGTGAGACACAGGAGAGAAATTCCTTAGCTCACATTTGGGCTGACAGAAGGAGAGCAGAGAAGCCTGCACACAGACACTGTCTTGAGCACAAAGGCTGTGCTGAGATCAAGACACCCAGAGATCTATATTTCCTGGACACAGAGGACCCAGGAACCTGCCAGGGACTGACATGGAGGGCCACCTGCTTTATGTACTTCCTGAGACTTTGGGGTGATAGGCTAGTAATGGGAATATCCCTCCAGTCCTGCAGATAGGGTATGGGGAAGTAAGTTAGCCCTTACAAGGGGATAGGGGTTTGTTAGTTTGTTGTTTTTGTATGTTTTGCCTGGATAAAGGAACAGGCTCAATAAAGCCAAGATATAATTTCACCCAAATCGGTCTCCATTGTATCTACCTCTGCACACGTCTCTTACAGGAAGATCATCACCACTTGCCCTGCTAATTCTCCATTTTGCCCCCACTCAGCACACGCCAGGATGACTTCTTCATCCTGCATGAGGGGAATCAAGACACCCTCCTAGAGTCAGTGTTTAAGACGGAGCTCATTAGTCTGATGTGTAAACGCTACGAGGAGTCGGCCAAGAGCAAGCTGCCCCTGAACTTTGTTGACACGTAAGAGGCACAAGGGAGTGTGTGTGTGTGTCAGTGCTGGAATAGCACAGGGGGAAGCATTGATAGAGATAGTGTGTGTATCAGTGCTTAAATAGCAGAGGCAGCAGCTGTGACAGCGCTGTGCCTGTGGGGGGGATGAGAACAGGAATATCAGAGGGTACAGCAGGGCAGGATAGAAGTGGTGACAGCTCTGGAATAGAAGATTGGGAGCAGTGGCAGAGCTGTGTGAGATAGTCAGTGCTGGAAAAGTAGAAGTAGAGGAACCTGCAGGGCAGGATGGAGGTGCATTGACAGAGTTCAGTGTGCTTAGCATTAGAGCTGGAATAGTAGAGTGTTGCATTTGAAAACCCTTTTTTCCCTGAACTTTATTGCTACATTGGTGATTGGGGGGAGGAGGAAACTGTGTTCTGAACAACTATTCACTGCAGTGTCTTATTGTCCTACGCTGCTCTCCTCAGACTACAGCTCCAGGTGAAGAAGGAGGGCTGGGGAGGAGGAGGAACTCGGAACCTCCAGTTCATCAAGGGGCATGGGGGTGTCGCTCTGCTTAAACCAGGGGGCAAGACCCTCACAGTCAGCATCGGGGATGGGCTCCCCAAAAACTCCAGTGAGTATGCTGTAGGGAGGCAGGGGAGAGAAGTTGGTGGCAAGGAATATGTGGGGAGCACAGTGAGTATAAGAGGGCAGGAGGAGTGAATCAGAGCAGAGCAAGAATTAGGACGATAAATTTGGGAGGGGGTCAAAGGGGGTGGAGGAGAGGTGAGGGAAGATAGTTCATCTGGGTACAGAGATAAGGAGAGAGAGCAGGGGGGGAAGATGAAGAGATGGGGTTATAGAGGAAGCAGAACGAGGATAGATGCAGGAGAGAAATAAGAAGAGAGAACGGAGAGGAGATGGAGGAGAGAGGGAGTCAGAAAGAGGAGACACCAGGGAGGGAGGAGGGAAAGATGGAGAGAGAGGCGATGGGGGAAAGAAAGAATAAGAGGAGGTGGATGAGAACTTGGGGCAAAAAGAGGGGAGAGAGAAGAGATGGGGCAGATTAGAATGATGATAGTCTAAACTCTGATGCTTCTTCCACCTTCCCTCCCCCCCCCCTACAGAACCCACCAAGAAAGGAGCCCCTAAGACCCATGCACACAGACCTCCTCCAAACCGCTCTGCTCCTCCTCCCCCTTCCGGTGAGTGCCTGCTTCCCCAAGATCTCTCCTCGCTCCCCCTTACCCTAACACTCTCACCTCCTCTTTCTGTCTTTTTCAGGATCCATCAGAAACGGGAATCCCAAGTTCCCTATGGGTAAATCAAGGGACCCTACCTACACTCAGGCCAACAGGCAAGCCCGAGCTCCTCCTGCCACGGCACTCCCCCGCCACTCTGCCCCCAGGAGGAACCGGCAACCCTCTGACAACAATATGGAGTTCCTAAACGTGCCCGACCAGGGGGTTGCTGGGTAAGAGGCGGTCACCTAACCCCTGCAGTGCTTTAACCCCTTCAGTTAATACTTTTAATTAGAATCTATTAGAGATATCTTCAAATATTATATATAATGGATCATGGTGTGAGAAGAGTGTTGGAGAAGGGAGAATAGGGGTGTTAATCTCTGTTTAAATCCACAATAAACGGTGTATAGGCCAAGATATGCAAACACACACACACAGATATGTTCTGCATAAGGACCTAGGTGCAAGAGGTAGGGAAGGAAGAAACTAACTGGTGTTGATAGTCTGAATATTAAAAAAGGGGAAAACTATGCTATGGTGGCACATTCACAAATCATCCACTTGTATTTCTAATTTGGTAGATGGTGGCAATCAGGGTTATTGTGGGTATAAGGTATGATATGTAGTATGACAAATATTATGACAATATCTCCTAAATGAAGGAGTGAAACATATATAACACAGCTGAACCACGTTATAACGTGGTGCTCAGGGTTCACATAATGAAACCGCGCTATAACCGGGATCGCCGAGAAAAAATGGCCGCCGCAATCAGGGGTTCCGCATCCGCCGGAGGGGGAGTGTGTCTGTGTCTGTCTCTGTGTGTCTCTTTGTGTGTGTGTGTGTGTGTGTGTGTGTGTGTGTGTGTGTGTGTGTGTGTGTGTGTGTGTGTGTGTGTGTGTGTGTGTGTGTGTTTGTGTGTGTGTCTGTCTCCATGTGTGTGTGTGTGTGTGTGTGTGTGTGTGTGTGTGTGTGTGTGTGTGTGTGTGTGTGTGTGTGTGTGTGTGTGTGTCTGTCTGTCTCCATGTGTGTGAGGGTGGCGTAACTTAGCAAGAGCTTGAGCAGGGATGCGGCCAGACGAAGGGAGACATAAGGCAGTCAGCAGGGGACCGGAGGAGGCAGCGAGCAGAGGACCGGCGGAGGCAGCGAGCAGGGGACCAACAGGCGGGGGCAGTGAGCAGGGGACCGACCGGCGGGGGCAGCGAGCAGGGGACCAGAGGAGGCAGCGAGCAGGGGACTGGAGGAGGCAGCGAGCAGGGGTCCGGAGGAGGCAACGAGCAGGGGACCAGCGGGGATAGTGAGCAGGGGACCGGCGGGCGGGGGCAGTGAGCAGGGGACCGGAGGAGGCAACAAGCAGGGGACTGGAGAAGGCAGCGAGCAGGGGACCTGTGGAGGCAGCGAGCAGGGGACTGACAGGCAGGGGCAGTGAGCAGGGGACTGACCGGCGGGGTCAGCAACTTTTGAAAAACTGGTTTACAGCTCCTGCGGCAAAGAAGGTATTCTTATGGTTACCTCAAAAGGTTACAGGATTTCCAAGGTTTTACAGTCAGAGGGAGTGTGTGTGTGTGTGTGTGTGTGTGTGTGTGTGTGTGTGTGTGTGTGTGTGTGTGTGCGTGCGTGCGTGCGTGCGTGCGTGCGTGTGTGTGTGTGATAAAGCATTGTATATTTTAAAAAAAAAGTAGATGTTCTAAAAAATATATGCTTTTAAAAAACGAGAGCCACGCTCAGACATGTTATTTGCGGATCCGCGTTGTAGCGAATTGCGCTATAACGGAGTTGAGCTGTATGTATACTGTATATATATATATATATATATATATATATATATATATATATATATATATATATTGTTGAGGTATCTGTACCGTGTTAGCCGAGCTTAATAATAAAAAACAAATAGTCAATACCGTTCTGTGGCTTACTAAATGCTTTTATTTGTGCGAGCATTCAAGATACACTGATCTCTTCTCGGGCGATGTTACCATTGATTAAGCCAAGAAATTTACCTTCAAACAGGACAGCGGGGAATGCTATCTCTGTGGGTGAAGCCTAACCCTCCCCCCTGTGCAGTATACGATTTATCACTTAAGGTGTTAAATGGTCCCGAAATGTTTTTGATGTAAGAGTTTGTGTATGAGTGCAAATCTTTATTTATAAAGCGCCCACAGTGCATACCGCACTTTACAAAAAGTGTATGTAGAGGGGAAGAGTATAACAATGGTTTGGGTAGGTGTGGAAATGTAAGAGGGTGTTGCATTCCTGTGCATGTGTGTGGGTAATATGTGGTCCCTATTGGTATAAAGGGATAGAATTACATTTGTATGTGTAAGAGGCAGGTGTGTGTGCATTCATACACTCACTTGAAACCCCTTACATACCTTCGGTACATCAATGACATCCTCCTGATTTGGACCTCTTTTGAACAGGACCTCATACAGTTCCATGAGACCTTCAATACATTCCATGCCTATCAACCTCAAACTCACCCATTCCCCAGATGAAGTACATTTCCTAGACAACACCATTATTATAAAGAACAACCAACTACAGATCTCTATATACCGCAAACCTACAGACAGAGCCAGCTATTTGAGGGACAACAGCTTCCACCCCACACACAAGGCATGCAACCATCTACAGCCAAGCCATACGATACAACCGGATATGCTCCGACACAGCATACAGAGGCAAGCGGATTACAGCCTTAAGATCAGATTTCATAAACCGTGGATACAACCACAGAATTGTGGACCAGCAAATCCACAAAGCCAGCAGAATATCAAGAAGTGATTCCCTTGAATACAAAATGAAGAAGAGAAGCAACAGGGTTCCTTTGGTGGTCACATATAACCCACACCTAGAAGCCCTACTCAACATCGCCAGGGAACTACAACCCATTCTCCAGGAAGATACAAGACTGACGCAGGTCTTCCCTGAAACACCTTATTATCATACAGACAACCTCATAATTTCAAGGAAATTATAGTGAGAAGTAAAGTATTCAACAATACAACTGAATGCGGGACAACACCATGCCAGGACGCAAGATACAAAACCTGCGCAATGCTCCTCACAGCGGGCACAATTCAAATACCACACAGCTTTCTGGAATACAAAGTCAAAGGAAGGTTCATCTGTTCCTCCAGCAATGTCGTGTACGTCATTATGTATGAAATGCCCAGGGGGCTGCTACTACATAGGTGAGACGGTACAGGGGCTAAACAAGAGAATGAATCTGCCTCTCCACAGCATCACACGCGGAACAAGAGAAAGTCCTATCGGCGAAAATTTCTCTGACTCTGGCCATAAGATGAACGATCTCAAGGTGGCCATACTCAAATGTAATCTCAGAACACCGAAAGAAAGACGGTTGCATGAATATAAATGTATTAAACTATTTGGGACACTCACCGGTGGCCTAAGCCGAGACCGCAGCTTCATGAGCCACTACACAGGAGAACTCTCTTCCCATGGCCCATGTCTATGAATACTGCGCTGTATGAATGCACACACAACTGCCTCTTACACATACAAATGTACAATGTAATTATATCCCTTTTATACCAATAGGGACCACATAAAACCCGCACACATGCACAGAAATGCAACACCCTCTTACATTTCTACACCTACCCACACCATTGTTATACACTCCCCCTCTACACACACCTTTTTGTAAAGCACTGTATATACTGTACTGTGGGCACTTTATAAATTAAGATGTACACACATACCCACATACACATATATACTTACTCTAACATCACAAACATTCAGGGACCATTTAACACCTTAAGTCATAAATCGTATACTGCACAGGGGATAGGGTTAGGCTTCACCCACAGAGATAACATTCCTAGCTGTCCTGCTTGAAAGTAAATTTCTTGGCTAAATCAATTGTAACACCGCCCGAAGAAGAGATCACTGTATCTCGAAAGCTCGCACAAATAAAAGCATTGAGTTGGCCACAGAACGGTATTGATTATTTGTTTTTTATTTTTTATATATATAGTCAATGTTAGCAGATGACACTCACGTGTATCGTAGTTATGGTTGGTGCTTGTCCCATAGTAATAAGATAAATGAAGTATCCTTACCGGGCAGACTCTTTACAGAAGACTGTTCAGCAAGAATGAGGCAGCACACAAAGTAATCCAATTTCAAGATGTATTTCAGGTAAACGGCACACACACCGATGTTTCGGTCCTCCAAACAGGACCTTTCTCAAGGGAGTGCTCAGGCGCAGTGACAAAGACACACACACACACACACACACACACACACATATATATATATATATATATATATATATATATATATATATATATATATATATATATACACCTACTACCCAATACAAGACAAACATAACAATTAAGCAGTCAATTAAAAGAGCGCAAACCTGTACAGCTGCTTGAGTAACAGCCTTAATCAAAAAGGGATGAAATTAAACAATAAATCAATCAAAATAATAGTAATACTTTCCCACTCTGAGCTAGAGGATGAAAACAATCATCACTCAATGGAGAGTGACAAAATTCATAAATATCTTGAATACTTTATTTGATAGGATCCATATTAATAACATCGACTTGCCACTAAAAAACCACAAATAACCCAATTAGAAAAACAAGAAAAGGGATGGGAGAAAATAAGATAAAAACAAGGATTCTTATCTTGAGGATTCTGATGTTATGCAATATACTATAAACCAGAGGTGTGCAAACATTTCCCGCTGCGCCCTTCTGCCTGCTCTCCCCCCTGCTCGTGCCCCCCCCCCCCCCCTCCTTACCTTGTCAATTTGCCATGGCTTGGGTCTAGTGGCAGTAGTGGATACCAATATATCTGAAGTCCCCCTAGTCATACTTTGGGGCCAAAACCCCTTTGAGACTCGTGGCTCTACTGAACCGAATCCTGGGTTGACGAGGTAACATTTTCCCCAAAATGGTGTCCACCTGAAAAATATTCCAGTGTCGAGCAAGAATATTCCTGATTTTCCGATGTGCCCCATTAAATTGGGTTATAAATGATGGTATCTCAAAACTAGTACCCTTTCTGCTATCCATTGGATCTAAATGAACAATATTTTCCTGTCACTAGTGGGAGCAGTAGACCTCCGTTGGATCTGAACAGCATGGTCTATTTTAAAATGTTATTACTTTTGTATTTTTTTGTAAGCCCAGTATTAATATCATTACCCTCATAACAAGATTATCCCTATCCTGTCTATATGCTTTCTGAAAAGCTTCTTCTACCATTTTAACATCATACTTCTTATCCACAAATTTACTTCTAAGTATTTGAGCTTGCTCCAAAAAGCCACACTCATCAGAGCAATTCCGCTTTATGCGTACAAATTGGCTATATAGGATGTTATTGATCCCTTCCGGGAGTTTAGCGCAAGTGACACTATATATAATATATATATATATATATATATATATATATATATATATATATATATATATATATATATATATATATATATATATGTACACACCTCCCCGGCTCCTAGGGAGTTTACATTAATGGTTCTTATCTTGGTTACCATGTTGGGATGCTGGATTTGTGTGGCTGGGCAATGAAGTAGCAATAATGCACCAGGAAATGTATTCATTTAAACAGCAGCTTTATTGTTACATCAACATTCACATGTATGTTGGTATGAACATTGTGACCTTCTCTCTTTTACTGTCTGAGCCCGGTCTTTCCTAGCTGCCCCTTTCTCAGCCTGCTAAGGAGGTGCTGAGACTTGATCCCTTTTTGTTACCTAACAAACCCTCTTCTGGGCAGCTTCAGTAGAGCTTCATCTCTTTATGGCCCCTGGGCCTTGTGCTAATCTGTCTCAGTGTGATTAGTGTCCCTCTCATGGGCACAGTATGCCACCTCGTGGCGATCTGGAGTAGTGACAGATATGGACACTGATGGGGCTGATCCACCTATTCTGCAGGGCTGTGCGCTGTGCCCCTCTGGGCATAGGTTGGCACTATAGAAATGCAGAGTAGCAAGAATCCATTCATACTGCCACTATCTAACTGGGGCACTATCCCTAACTATTAAACAATAGAAAGGGGATCCTTTTCCTATGCTATCTTTACACTAAAGGCGTAAATACTATTTACAGTGAGATCCCTCTTCTGGGTCTCCTCCAGGGATCTTCCTTCCAGAAGAATCCCCCCACACTATACAGTCGCGAGCAAAAGTCTTTGAACCCCTTAGGATTTTCACATATTTCACATATTTCAAACCTAAAATGTTATTAGACCTTAATCTACGTCCTAATAATAGATAAAGATAACCTGATCAAACAAATGACACAAAAACATGATACTATTTCAACATGTATTTATCCACAAATGATTCAACATTCAATATCCATGTGTGAAAAAGTATGTGAACCTTTAGATTCAGTACCTGGTGGCGCCTCCTTGAGCAGCAATGACGTAAATTAAGCGTTTCCTGTAACTGCTTGTCAGCCTCTTAAATCGTTTTTGAGGAATTTTGGCCCGTTCCTCCTTACAGAACTGCTTCAACTCAGTGACATTTGAGAGCTTCCTTACATGGACAGCTCGATTCAGGTTCTGCCACAGCATTTTTTTTGTAGATTCTTTATTTATAATCCACTTTTTTTTTTAATAACATTCAACATATACAAAACATTACAACACAACTTAAAAAGAAACAAAAAAAGACATATCAGAGTTTTTACACTTTTTCACTCTTCTGTCTACAGTCAGCAATACTCAGACTTATTGTATAATATCATACTGCCACAACATTTCAATGGGGTTTAGGTCTGGACTTTGATTAGGTCATTCTAAAACACAGAATTTCTTCTTCTGCATCCATTCTTTCGTAGATCTGTTTGTATGTTTAGGATCATTGTCTTGCTGCATGACCCACTTTCGCTTCAGCTTCAGCTCACAGACGGATGGCCTGATATTCTCCTCTAGAATCTTCTGATACAATGCAGAATTCATGGTTCTGTCACTGATGGCAGGCCGTCCAGGTCCTGGGGCAGCAAAGCAGCCTCAAACCATCACACTGCCACCACCATGCTAGACAGTTGGGATGAGGTTCTTCTGTTCGAACGCAGTGTTTGGTTTTCGCCAAACATAACGAAAAGGCCAAAATGTTCTACCTTTGACTCGTCTGTCTAGGGAACAAAGAAGTCTTGTGGATCATCTATGTGCTCTTTGGCAAACTTCAGATGGGCAGCAATGTTCTTTTTAGAGAGCAGTGGTTTCCTCCATGGACAACATTTTTGTTCCGTCTTTTTCTGATAGTTGAGTCATGAACACTCACATTAGCCAAAGCGAGAGTGGCCTGCAGGTCCTTGGATGTTACTCTGGGATTTTTTGTGACTTCCGGGATGATTTGCCAGTTCTTGGCAAGATTTTGGTAAGGTGACCACTCCGGGGTAGACTGACTGTGGTCTTGAACTTTCTCCATTTGTAGACTGTCTGACAGTGAATTAGTGGAGCCCTAAAACCTTAGAAATGGTTTTGTAACCATTTCTAGACTGATGAGCATCAATAACTGCATTTCTAAGGTCCTCAGGGATTTCTTTTGATTGTGGTATGACATGTTTCTATACATTTGTATGGTGAAGACAAAACTCAAAGTTTTCAATCTTTGTATACTGTAGGGATGAGCCTCCCAAACTCACACCTGAAGATCTACCTAATTAAGTAAACACCTGATTCTAATTATCCCCTTAAATGTGATGGGGAGGGGGCTTTACTCTGTGTTAACACACAGTTAACCCCTTAAAGTCATCATAATCCCAAAGGGGGATTATATATATATATATATATATATATATATATATCTGTGATAGTGACAAAATATAATAGCTCATAAGAAATATATATTTATAGGACGCATCATAGGAAACACAGTGTCTTCCTTAACCATATATCATAGATGCACGTGAGTTTCAGGTGTACTCCCAAAGGCTGATATAAATATAAAAAAACAATGAATAGATAAATAAGGTGATGCAATAATTTCAAGTCTTGAGAAAATGTGGAAAACCTCGCTCAAAACTCCTAGATAGAAACGGCGTGCTGCCTGGGAATGAATGGAATAGGTCTGGATTAGTGTACTATGTTATACATATGTCATCGGCAGTATTAACTGTTTCATATATGATATCTGTATATAATAAATACACATTATCATCAAGATTATAGCATTGTCTCCCATATGCCAATTATACACAGCTATATACAAATAACCGTTACCCTTATATATATTTTTGGGGACAGGATCTGTGTATATACATATACAATCTTACCATCACGCAGGAAACCGAATACGGAATCCAACGCACATGCGCAGAACATCTTCATGGTCTACATTGGCCCAATATACCAGTGAAGATAGCTAATGGTTACTATATGTGGATACAATCTACCAGACATCCTTTGGCATTTTTCTGAGTACTTACTGTAGTTAGAGTATATTTAGACCCTATACACACTACATCAGTAGACGTAACTAATGACCTGAGAAGTCACGATCATAGTACATCTACAGTGACAGCCACTAACTAATATTGCTGCACAATGTATTTAACATGACTGTACAGACTACATACTAGGGGTTCATTAAAACTAAGCAGCACTTCCTTCTTACAGGAGAAATCCATCTCCCCATAAGAAAATGCTCACCATACACCTACTAGAGAGTGGCATATAGAGATCATTCATAGGAGGTACCTTTATTGTTTTCCCTATACAGATATCTACAACTGAATATAGGGTTAACAATATTCATATGTATTTGAACTTTGACTTCTTTTGACTGTATACACAGACAACCAGGTATATACAAAACTTCACCTAGGGGACTTCATATATATCCTATTCCTCTGAATCAGGATCTATATTTTCATTTTAACAATTATGTTTATTAATAAAATTATTTTAACTGCTTTTATTTAGTCGAATATTTTGACCTTAATATAACAATATTCTGGTCTGCAGTGCGCCATTAATTGGGACCATTTAAGTGTGCTTTGTTTAGCCAACATAGTACACTAATCCAGAATAATTTCAAGTCCATACAAATAGTCCAGTCTTGGCGTTGCAGTATACAGAAGGTGTTACATGCTGAGTGCTCCTACTTCTTGCTGTGCAATGCGCGGTCTCTATATAACACCCCCCACCTCACCCTGTATTGCCTACTCTCTGATGCCCTCTTGTTGTTTGCAGGATGCAGAGGAAGAAGAGTGTGGGACAAAGACCACTTCCTGGTGTGGGACGCCCGAAACCTCAGGCCAAACCTGCGGGGCCCCGCTGTAGGGCTATCTATCAGTACCTGGGGCAGGATGTGGATGAGCTCAGCTTCAATGTCAATGATGTAATCGATATTCTGCTGGAAGGTGGGTGACATCATTCAGAGCACTGAACCCACGTGTCACTGTTTCCCCGTGTCGTAAAGGGAGAGACCCAATGGACCAGACAGCCCTACTGCCTATGTTACTGTGTCACCCTGCGGAGAAAGAGACAGATTCCATGGCAGGGGTCATAGCTCCACTCTGTCTGAGTCACTGTGTCACCCTGCAGTGGGAGGGACAGATTCCATGGCATGGGTCATAGCTCCACTCTGTCTGAGTCACTGTGTCACCCTGCGGAGAAAGAGACAGATTCCATGGCATGGGTCATAGCTCCACTCTGTCTGAGTCACTGTGTCACCCTGCAGTGGGAGGGACAGATTCCATGGCATGGGTCATAGCTCCACTCTGTCTGAGTCACTGTGTCACCCTGCAGTGGGAGGGACAGATTCCATGGCATGGGTCATAGCTCCACTCTGTCTGAGTCACTGTGTCACCCTGCAGTGGGAGAGACAGATTCCATGGCATGTGCCATAGCTCCACTCTGTCTGAGTCACTGTGTCACCCTGCGGAGAAAGAGACAGATTCCATGGCATGGGTCATAGCTCCACTCTGTTTGAGTCACGGTGTCACCCTGCAGTGGGAGGGACAGATTCATGGCATGGGTCATAGCTCCACTCTGTCTGAGTCACTGTGTCACCCTGCAGTGGGAGGGACAGATTCCATGGCATGGGTCATAGCTCCACTCTGTCTGAGTCACTGTGTCACCCTGCAGTGGGTGGGACAGATTCCATGGCATGGGTCATAGCTCCACTCTGTCTGAGTCACTGTGTCACCCTGCAGTGGGAGGGACAGATTCCATGGCATGTGTCATAGCTCCACTCTGTCTGAGTCACTGTGTCACCCTGCAGTGGGAGAGACAGATTCCATGGCATGTGTCATAGCTCCACTCTGTCCAAGTCACGGTGTCACCCTGCAGTGGGAGGGACAGATTCCATGGCATGGGTCATAGCTCCACTCTGTCTGAGTCACTGTGTCATCATGCAGTGGGAGGGACAGATTCCATGGTATGGGTCATAGCTCCACTCTGTCTGAGTCACTGTGTCACCCTGCAGTGGGAGGGACAGATTCCATGGCATGGGTCATAGCTCCACTCTGTCTGAGTCACTGTGTCACCCTGCGGAGAAAGAGACAGATTCCATGGCATGGGTCATAGCTCCACTCTGTCTGAGTCACTGTGTCACCCTGCGGAGAAAGAGACAGATTCCATGGCATGGGTCATAGCTCCACTCTGTCTGAGTCACTGTGTCACCCTGCAGTGGGAGGGACAGATTCCATGGTATGGGTCATAGCTCCACTCTGTCTGAGTCACTGTGTCACCCTGCAGTGGGAGGGACAGATTCCATGGCATGGGTCATAGCTCCACTCTGTCTGAGTCACTGTGTCACCCTGCGGAGAAAGAGACAGATTCCATGGCATGGGTCATAGCTCCACTCTGTCTGAGTCACTGTGTCACCCTGCAGTGGGAGGGACAGATTCCATGGCATGGGTCATAGCTCCACTCTGTCTGAGTCACTGTGTCACCCTGCAGTGGGAGGGACAGATTCCATGGCATGGGTCATAGCTCCACTCTGTCTGAGTCACGGTGTCATCCTGCAGTGGGAGGGACAGTCTCCATGGGCCATGGCCATGTCTGTCGCACTGTCCTGGGAGGCACCGATTGCCTGTGTCACAGGTCTCGTCTGTCTCACTGTAAACATGCAGTGGGAGGGACAGACTCCATAAATCATATCTCCCTTCTAACCTCTGTCATGTTGCCCCTGCAGTACAAGGGACAGACTCTATGGGTCTCTGTCTGTGTCAATGTGTTACCCTGTGATGGTAGGGCAGACTCTCTTGGGTCGCAGGTCTTTTCTGTGTGTCACTGTGTCATCCTGGGGTGGGGATGAGGGGGGATTTTGTCTGTCAAAGACTTCACGGGTCATAGGTCCCTTCTGACGGTGTCCAATTCAACACAAGGTAACACAGTGACAGGCTCCATCGGCCACATGTCCCTTCTGTCGGTATCACTGTGTCAGGCTGCAGTGGGAGGGACACACTCACTGTACCATAGATCCTTCTGTCTGTATCACTGTCCCCCTGCAGTGGGAGGGACACACTCAATGTACCATAGATCCTTCCGTCTGTATCACTGTCCCCCTGCAGTGGGAGGGACACACTCAATGTACCATAGATCCTTCTGTCTGTATCAGTGTCCCCCTGCAGTGGGAGGGACACACTCAATGTACCATAGATCCTTCTGTCTGTATCACTGTCCCCCTGCAGTGGGGGGGACACACTCAATGTACCATAGATCCTTCCGTCTGTATCACTGTCCCCCTGCAGTGGGGGGGACACACTCAATGTACCATAGATCCTTCCGTCAGTATCACTGTCCCCCTGCAGTGGGAGGGACACACTCAATGTACCATAGATCCTTCCGTCTGTATCACTGTCCCCCTGCAGTGGGGGGGACACACTCAATGTACCATAGATCCTTCCGTCTGTATCACTGTCCCCCTGCAGTGGGGGGGACACACTCAATGTACCATAGATCCTTCCGTCAGTATCACTGTCCCCCTGCAGTGGGAGGGACACACTCAATGTACCATAGATCCTTCCGTCTGTATCACTCTCCCCTGCAGTGGGAGGGACACACTCAATGTACCATAGATCCTTCTGTCTGTATCACTGTCCCCCTGCAGTGGGGGGGACACACTCAATGTACCATAGATCCTTCTGTCTGTATCACTGTCCCCCTGCAGTGGGAGGGACACACTCAATGTACCATAGATCCTTCTGTCTGTATCACTCTCCCCTGCAGTGGGAGGGACACACTCAATGTACCATAGTTCATTCCGTCTGTATCACTGTCCCCCTGAAGTGGGAAGGACACACTCAATGTACCATAGATCCTTCTGTCTGTATCACCGTCCCCCTGCAGTGGGAGGGACACACTCAATGTACCATAGATCCTTCTGTCTGTATCACTGTCCCCCTGCAGTGGGAGGGACACACTCAATGTACCATAGATCCTTCTGTCTGTATCACTGTCCCCCTGCAGTGAGAGGGACACACTCAATGTACCATAGATCCTTCTGTCTGTATCACTGTCCCCCTGAAGTGGGAGGGACACACTCAATGTACCATAGATCATTCCGTCTGTATCACTGTCCCCCTGAAGTGGGAGGGACACACTCAATGTACCATACTGTAGATCCTTCTGGCTGTATCACTGTCCCCTTGCAGTGGGAAGGACACACTCAATGTACCATAGATGTCTGAATCACTGTCCCCTGCAGTGGGAGGGACACACTCAATGTACCATAGATCCTTCTGTCTGTATCAGTGTCCCCCTGCAGTGGGAGGGACACACTCAATGTACCATAGATCCTTCCGTCTGTATCACTCTCCCCTGCAGTGGAAAGGACAAACTCAATGTACCATAGATCCCCCTGCAGTGGGAGGGACACACTCAATGTACCATAGATCCTTCCGTCTGTATCACTGTCCCCCTGCAGTGGGAGGGACACACTCAATGTACCATAGATCCTTCCGTCTGTATCACTCTCCCCTGCAGTGGGAAGGACAAACTCAATGTACCATAGATCCTTCTGTCTGTATCACTGTCCCCCTGCAGTGGGAGGGACACACTCAATGTACCATAGATCCTTCTGTCTGTATCACTGTCCCCCTGCAGTGGGAGGGACACACTCAATGTACCATAGATCCTTCCGTCTGTATCACTGTCCCCCTGCAGTGGGAGGGACACACTCAATGTACCATAGATCCTTCTGTCTGTATCACTGTCCCCCTGCAGTGGGAGGGACACACTCAATGTACCATAGATCCTTCCGTCTGTATCACTCTCCCCTGCAATGGGAGGGACACACTCAATGTACCATAGATCCTTCTGTCTGTATCACTGTCCCCCTGCAGTGGGAGGGACACACTCAATGTACCATAGATCCTTCTGTCTGTATCACTGTCCCCCTGCAGTGGGAGGGACACACTCAATGTACCATAGATCCTTCTGTCTGTATCACTCTCCCCTGCAGTGGGAGGGACACACTCAATGTACCATAGATCCTTCTGTCTGTATCAGTGTCCCCCTGCAGTGGGAGGGACACACTCTATATATCATAGATCCTTCTGTCTGTATCAGTGTCCCCCTGCAGTGGGAGGGACACACTCAATGTACCATAGATCCTTCTGTCTGTATCAGTGTCCCCCTGCAGTGGGAGGGACACACTCAATGTACCATAGATCCTTCCGTCTGTATCAGTGTCCCCCTGCAGTGGGAGGGACACACTCTATATATCATAGATCATTCTGTCTGTATCAGTGTCCCCCTGCAGTGGGAGGGACACACTCAATGTACCATAGATCCTTCTGTCTGTATCAGTGTCCCCCTGCAGTGGGAGGGACACACTATATATCATAGATCCTTCTGTCAGTATCACTGTGTCACCATGTGCAGCAGCACAGAGATGCAGTAACTTTGCTCCAGTTACTGACCCCTGTGCACTTCACGTTTCAGATCCTTCGGGCTGGTGGAAAGGACGACTTCACGGGAAAGAAGGATTATTTCCGGGAAATTACGTACAGAAGATCTAATGCCACATTATTATTATTGTTTATTTGTAAAGCGCCAACATATTCAGCAGTGCTGTACAATGAAGAAAACTCAACAATCTACCAACGCAGCAAAGACGCAACTGGGCAGTTCTGAGTAAAGTAACTCATAACATGACTTGTCTCTGAGACAGATTTAATCGCCCATCAAGCTATTAAAGTGTCACGGAAAACTGCTTTTTGCACATTACGAAATTAAAGATGCAGTCCGGTCTACTATAAAGAGAAATGTCTTGAATATCTCCCCCCTCCACCTCCCCACCCCCACACACACAAACTTCATTACACCCGTATATGGGGCTTATTCATTAAGACCTGAAGTGCCCGATCCCATCACGAAGAAGGCACCTGAAAATCTATACCTAGGGCTGTGCATGTAATTGGCTGCTTATAGCAAGTGTTTAGCATAAACACACACACATATATATATATATATATATATATATATATATATATATATATATATATATATATATATATATATATATATAACATGCCCAATATGCCCAATATATCACGCATCTCCTTCAGTTGCCTTTTTTCATCTTTATCACACACTCCAGCAGATGTTTTTTGGCAAAAAAACAAACCACTATATGATTATTATTCCATAGGACTTTTAAATGACCAACAGCCCTATCACTGTGGCACTGAAATCGCAGCAGCGGCCTTTCCTAAAGTGTAGTATTGGCAATTTTGTGGTGTCATGTAACAAGATGGATGGAGTTTTTAGGTCTAAAACCTATTAAACATGAAGGATGAAGACATTGTGTGGTTAGCTCTTTCAGTAGATGAGAACCCCTTTGTATGTTGCATGTTATTGATAGAACATGGGTATTAGGAGGTGGGGAGATGTAGGTGTTATTAATGTCTTTGCATCAGGAGGCAATGAGAGGTATGTGTCCCTGATGTCTGCGTATTAGGAGAGAGGTGCATGTCACTGATTCCTGTGTATTAGGAGGAGGTGAGAGGTACATGTCCCTGGTGTCTGTGTATTAGGAGGAGGTGAGAGGTACGCGTCGCTTGTGTCTGTGTATTAGGAGGTGATAGATGTGTGTCCCTGATGTTTGTGTAGTAAGTGGGGGTGAGAGGTATGTGTCCTTGATGCCTGTATTAGAGGTACAGATGTAACAAGCCTTATTGTCTCCGGCACTGGGGCAACCTAGGTGACCGCAACTGCCCCGACAGTGGGGTGTCCGATCCGGATACATGCCCAATCTCGTGGCACCATTATCATAAGAGCCACAGCAGTGAGACAGTGAGTCCTGCTACATCTGTATGTGGCCGTGATGATTCGGGCCCATGTACTAAAATTATCTTTGTCATTTTATTTGTGTCAAAAAGTGGTACAAGTCCTTAAAATAAGTGTGGTATGCATAAAGGTTGTTACGTCTTGTGTATATGACAGTTATTTTTCTCTTAAATGAGGTTCGTCGCGTCGTCTCACGTGCCTGCTTGATACAATTTTAAGTCAAATGATGTATATATTTTTTATTTTATAAGTAGTATTATTAAATATCATGCTATTAGTTTGCTACATTTTAGAATACCATACTATGAAAATATGATATTTTGTTAATGTACATAATGACATTTCTGTGCTGCGTCAAAAAAACATGTTGTTGACATAGCAACTTAAGTGATTCTAATTCTGCGCTAACACTATAAACAGACTTTGTAGGATTTATGCCAGGTTTAACATACCATTTACAACTGTTTGTCTTGGGCATCACCACATTGCTACTTTTTTTTTTTTACTGTTTATTTAGGATTTTTAAATAAGAGTTGAAGACATATACAAACAAAAGGAATAACAAAGAGCTAAAACAAAAAAATCACATGTGATAATGCATAGTGTCAAGAATTGTATCATAATGAATATAATATATATTTTTAAACCTTAAATAACCCTATATTTCCCCTATACTTGTTGAAAGACAATTACCATTATATCGTTGTCACGGTAACTTGTGATAGGATATAATATACACAAATAACTGGGTTGAATTGAACACGACTTAGATATAATAAAGATAGTTTATTCCTTAGCTAGGTGAACACACAAGATAATACAAATAACAGACAAGGTATAACACTTACTTAGGGGTTGGGTAATGAAGCAAACAGGTACAGGATTGGCAATTCATAGAGCAATCAGGCATCAAGTAGTTGGTAAAATCGAAGACTGTGAGCATAGGGCTGACACTGGTTTATATGTGATTTCAGTCCTATACACTGTCATTGAGTGCAAGTCATTGGAGGACAATTATCTGCACCCAATCTCTCCTTGCCAGCTAACGTGGGAACATTGATAGATCATGCCCCCCAGCTAGTTGGCACATGCGTACTTCTGGCCCCTTGGGGTCTCATTTCTTTAGCCCCACACAAAAGTCAGGTCGCCTACATGTCTACCAGACCTGAATTTGGTCAGGAAATCCTTTGTCTGTAAGTGGGAATTACAGCACTTACAGACCACTCAAGCCCTGCGTTTCTCCGCCCTAATGTATACAGCCAGAGTGGCTGAGCCTTTGATCAGGGGGTCTGTTGTAGACAATGGGTCGCCCCCCTGAGCATTTACATTAAACAGAGCCAGTAACTTTCGCAGGCTTTTATCCCCGCTTTGAAACACAGTACATTTTTCAATATCTATATATATTAAAATAATCCGTTCGGCTGGGCCGAGCGGGCTGAAACTTTCCAGACCCTCATGCCGGAGGGGACTCTCCATGGTGGCCAAGTTTCAGCTCGCTGCGACCCACAGGACCGGAGATACAAAATTACAGTTAAAAAACCTTTTGGAACACGAGGCTTTTTTCCGCCATGCAAGTCAATGGCAGAAACCCAAACTTTGCAATTACCCTGACTCCGTTCTGTTGCCCCGAGAGGGTCGGTATTTGCCATGCAATCCTGCCGGAACTAGGACTACATCGTGGCCGAATCTAAGCCCTCTAGGTTGAACAGAACCGGTGTTATGGGTTCTGGGTTTCTGCTCATTCTGACTTAGCCGTTTTTACTCGCGGCTCTTCCCTCCGCCATTAGAGTTAATGGCGCGACCCTCGTGGTTAGCGCGACCCTTTACGGGGGTCCTTAATTTTATTCCTGGGTGCCCTAGAACCTAAGTTTCCCACGCCAATTGTACGTGAACTTGACTTAGTGTGATCAAAGCTCTTTTTTAGATATTGTATCCGCTTCTGCGGTCTGCGGTTTGGATGGCTGCCAACCCGTTCCTGGAGGTCGGCGTCGAGCAATCCCCATTGAAATGAATGCCTCCATTGACTTACAATGGGGAACCGCCGCTCCTCCTCTCGGGCGCCACCTGCAGGTCTTCTACTGAAACGGGCCCAAATTGCCGGATTCGCCATAGGGTTGTATGGAGCTGCCATGGCGACCTATGGAGAGCTGCAAAATGGAGCCTGTAAAGGCGGGAAAATGGAACAAAGGGCTATAATCACTTCCTAACTATTAACCCTTCTCCTCCCGAACGGATCCCAGTGTGAGTGTTGGTGCAGACACTGGAATGGGGGAAATGCATTGTTACAGGGGAATACACATTTGGGTGCTGAAGCAGGGTAAAAACACATTACTGGACCGCCGTCCAGTTAACCCCTTGCCTCCCAAGTGAAGTCAGGGGGTGGCTATATGGGGGTGCAACCCCTTTAATCCCCCTCTCCCTCTACAATCGTGCCAAGATGTAATAATTCCGCATTTGGGTTTTCACATTGTAGGAGATGTGCGTAGAGGGTAACACACCAGAGATGTTTTTAGGGGAAAATAAACGTAGGCTTTATTCGCCAGCAGATTTAAACATAAATCAGCTTCATATCAGCAAAACAAAACCAGAGTAGAAAATAACAACCAGGCCTAACCCATCTAGGGACTGACCAACATTCAGCAGTCCCTATCTGAGGTCTGGAAGGCTAGGCCTCTTACCAAACTTTTGACACTAGTCCTAATAGACTAGAGGTACCTGTAGGCAGGGTGTTCTACATGTCAGTCCAGCGTCTGTGGTGGTGTCTGTGGGGGTTCCCTCTGGGGAGTTCCTGGGACCGATGCTGTCTGGAACAGAGTCTCTCTTCCTCTGGGATCTCTCTAGCAGCACAGACTCTTCTGTGCTAGAGATTCTCCCCTGTAGTCAATGCTGCAGGTTTTTTACAAGACAGCTGAGCAGGTTAATTAGGTCAGTTTCCTCTCAATACACCTGATCAGTGGTGCCCAACACCATTTTATGTGTCCATTTTATATGTACACAATATAAATTCTGTATTGGTCTGCACAATTGGTCTTTTCCTTTTTTCTGTTTCCCTGAGACCTGTTATCAACACTACATCCTGATCCAGCTATCCAGAGACTATCTCTCTCCGTACTACACAGTACGTAGGCATTCTGTAAGAGCCAAGACTTCAATTCTATCCAGACTGTACGACAGTAGTACACTATATTTGTCCTTTTCTTTTTGGGGTATTCCGGATAATTACGCTCCCTTTGAATCCTGGACAACTCTGCATTCTTAAGGGAACCCAAACCATTCCCATCAGAGGTTGAGATAATATCCACTACCTTACACTTATTTGCTATTTCTTATTTTATACACTAACTATTTTGAGCACTAAGATTGTTTTATTTTCACATTGATTAGTAAGCACACTGGTGTTTCACAATATTTACATAAGTGTGTTTAAGCGCCGTCCGAGTTACTTGGGTGCCTGTACTGGTAGACAAGACTACTCATATATTCCCATTTAAAATCGCATATCCATATCTGTGGCAACCTCTGGGAGGGTAGTCTGGTCAGCAGAAAGCTCTCAGGAAAAGACATAGGACACCATAGGGTAGACTGTACAAAATTTTGTTTATATTTCCAGTTTTAAAGCCCATAAAATGCGTACTCACAAATTGAACAATCTTTAAAACATATAATGGTATAATCAGAAACCCCAGAGATTTGAACAGGCTGCAATCTCACCGTCTCTGTGTGTATCGGCGTCACACATAACTATTTCGGCCAAACTTCCGGTATGGTTCTCCGGATGTTAGACAGTACTGTAGAAGGACGCGTCTCACTCGATTCATTTCCCCATAAACAGCATCCTCAGGAGTCAATACTCACTGACTGTCAGACTCCTCTCATATATACCCCTAATGGTAATTGTCAATCAACAAATAGACTGAAAATCCTACGTCATAACCAAGAAAGCTATGGGTTGCTATAAACACTTCCGCAATACCGTCTCAGTGCTAAAAGAAGAACTGAATTAGGACTGAGAAATGCAATACAAATCCAGTCATGCTACCACGTGGCCCGAACCAGATTCCTCACTATGAAAGCAGCTGCTATAGAGCTGGCCTAGCCCGTATGGGTGGCAACAGCCACTGACTGGGGGGTGCAGCCCCTCCCCCTAACTGTCATGATGGTCGCGTGAGCGATCAGGGTGGCAGTTAGTTTGAAATTAGAACCAAGGAACAAGCAACTGTCACTTGTTCCTTGGTGTTGCAGAGGTTTCCCACCCACCCATCCCTATCAGTTAAGTTATTTCGGGTGATTTTATTTCAATGTTAACATTTCTTTATTTTTGCAGATATTTAAGTTAATCTTTTTGAAAACAAAGAAGAAAAGATTGATGGAGGGGTCAGTGGACCAATTGCTTTGTTGCGGCGGCAGTTGGGGGGGGGGGTAGGTGCTTGTCCCGCCAGAAGGGGCTCGGGGCTGGTAAAGCATGGAGTTGAAGCAAGGGGGCAGGTCATCGGGACGTACTTCCGGGTGCCCCCTTTGCGTTGTCCAGCCCTGAGCATTCTGGTGAGGATAGGTTGTACGCTATCCCCAGTTGTTATTAATAAACAAGCCACGGCCGTTTTACCTCCAAAACGGTGTCCTCTCGTTTATTTGTATGTTTTAGGTAGATGGGTATTGGGAAAGGGGGGGGGGGGGAGCTCGTGCCTCCTTGGTCATAAAGATTCAGTCTATGATAAAAAGGAGTCAGAACTATGTCTGTGATCACTCCCATAAAGAGGCAACACTGAGTGCACAGGCTACTAGGACTTTGTCCCCAGTGTCCTCTTTAACCATGGCTACACATTATGATCATGAACTGATTAAGAGGAAGCAAGCCACTGTACTTCATCTCCTGAGTACCAGATAAGTGCCCCAAAGGCGAAAAACAAAACTACTGGTAGGAATGGAATTCGCCTTGAGAAAAAAATTTGCTCTAAGGAAAACCATGAAGGTTCAGAGGCAGAATGTTCAAAGGATGAAAATGAGAAGCGACGAACTTCAGCACCAGCCTTGAACGGTTCAATTCTCACAACTCTTTGTCTCGAGATAAAAATGAAGAGACCCAGGTTCACAGGTGTCGTCGGAAGCCAAAAACACTGTCCGACAGTGTGGAACATACTGAAGGGATTTAAGGGAAGTTTGTGGACTTCATTGACTTGAAGTCAAAGAAAAAAAAAGGAAACCTCCAATGCCAGGTGAACTGGCAGCTATGTACCTACGTTTAGATCAACAGGGGGAGTGGAGTGACTGGCTTTGGCCGCGAGTAGCCCTAGCTACCCGCAAACCGGGGAGTGTGACAGGGTGGATCCCCTGTCTAATAACGACACATGAGAAACCAGTGTATATCGAGGTTGAGCCCAGCAATGAGCAGGTTAATCCTAGAGCAGGCTGTCTTTATTAGCCTGTTCAGATGGCTTGTTACAGAGCTTTAAAAGGCTACAGCTCTCCATGCTCCAGGCTCTCTGATCCAGGGAGGTATGCACCCTGGACTGTTCTAGAGCAAGGGTGTGCAAACTTTTTTTCCTGCACCCCCCTGCCTGCTCTTCCCCACTGCTCGCACCCCCCCCCCCTCACCTTGTATCCAGCGTCATTTGACGCCGCGTTGCCAAGACGACTCATCACACCAGCCGTCTCATTCAAGGCAAGGGAAGTTGCAGGGGCCTCACGTGAACCCCCGGCATTTAATTTAAATGCCTTGGGGAAAAGTGCGGGGCCTCTGCAACCGCCCGTACCCCCCCAGAAAAATCGCCCCCCCTGCTCTAGAGGCCACATCGCATTGGGACTCACCCTCCCCTCATACCCCAGGCAGGAGGAAGCCGGGGCCCCTGAAGGTAAACTTACCTCCCACTGACTTTGTGTGTTATCGTTGGTAAGGGGCTTAGCCCTGTAACCCAGTGGTGCGCAAACTGGGGGGAACGCCCCCTGGGGGTGGAGGCACGGCTCACTTACCCAGCTTCAGTCCACGACTCGTGAAATGACGCCGCGGGGTCATGTGACGTCACATGACCCTGCGCATCATTTGACGCTTCATTTGAGGTAAGGGGGGGGCGCGACGCAGGGAGAGAGCAGTCAGGGGGGTGCAGCGCAGGAAGTTTGCGCACCCCTACTAACCTGTAGATAGGGACAAAGCACTGTATTAGTTAGTGCTCCAGATAAGACTTTTGTAAAACAGGATTCCCTACCTCCCCATTAAATATATGCATGTATGTTTGTATTATTGTTATTCTGTATTTTATTTATATAATGGGTGGGTTGTCACAGTGGTGGGATTCCTTTCCAGCTAGAATGGAATGTTAAGAAATGAACGTGTGGTTTGGCCCCGGTGGCGTCCAGGAAGGGAATAGCAACGCATTAGCTGACGCGGTGTGTATTGCTTGAACCTTTAGGTTTATTTTGGTGAACGTGCCCGCTTGTCGGTTGCTGGTATATGATTTATGGTTATGTTAAACATGTTACATGTTAATGTGCGAAATTGCTGGCAAGGATTGGAAAAGGTTAATAAATGATGTGGCCGTTTTTTTATCGAAATTAGATTCAGTGTATTATTTGGTTTGGGTGGACTTTGTGAAGGTTATGAAAGAATCCGATGGTCAAGTCATCTGAACCCTCCATATATCTCTCGTGTACGGTCAGCACTTTGCACCCCAGAGGTGGCTGCACCTACAATATATTAAACAAATCCCTCCTTACATCGCATGCCCGGTCAGCACCTTGCACCCCAGAAGTGGCTGCACCTACAATATATTAATCAAATCCCTTCCTTACATCTAATGCACTACCAGCATTTACAGCTCTCACTCTCTCTTTCAATTCATCTCCCCCTCCCTCCTCTATTCATACACATTTCCTGTCTCTAACCCCTTATAAAATCTCGCGATACCAACACACCCAAAATGGCTCCCTTGTAACATCTTGGGATCTTTAACTTCCGTGGGAGACAAAAACAACTGATCATCCGCTCTTATGGTAGGTAGGAGCCTTGCAGTTGGGATCAGGGTCACGTTAAGGGATCCCATATGATTAATAGGAAGATCCTTCTCGGTTCTCCCCACCCCTGCCCTATTTTTCAGTTATACATTGAAATCTCTCTTTGCATCTGTGCGTGTATGTATATATATATATATATATTTTTTTTTATGAAGGCATTATTTGTGTAGGGGATTTTAAGAATACTTTCATATAGGCATATTTTTAAATAACTCAATGTGATGTGTCTTAAGGCGGGCACTGCCATAAATAAACTTTTTTTACTCCATTTTCCTTTTTTAATTATTTGTCATATTTTATGTACTATATATCTCATATTACTTTATGGAAATGGACATATTTAGTTTAAAACAAAAAATATTTGTGTGTGTGTGTGTGTGTGTGTGTGTGTGTGTGTGTGTGTGTGTGTGTGTGTATATGTGTATATATATATATATGTGTCAGTATTTTCCGTAATATTTTAATTTAGTATATATATCGATCTCACGTGTGTATTATACATATACTTCCTGTTCCTAAGAGAATACAACCAGCCAGTATATTTTATTCCTCCCGTGCATTAAAATTGTAATAATTGTGTTCGGCTCACGACCTGTGTCCTATGTCCCCAAATAAAGTCAGACAGTATGATTGGGAAGTCGATTATTATCCATGTTCTGTGCTCTGCTGGGAAGGCAGTGAATGGGTTAATGGGGCTTGTAAAGGGGGGGGCGGGAATGTTTGCTTTTATAATAGGGATGTCTAACTTGCCAGATACCCTTGCACCCCAGAGCTGGCTGCATAGTGACTTCTGTGCTTATGTAAAAGCTCTGTGGGCCACATGACTCACCTGAAAATCAGATTTGTCGTTTTCGAGTATCAGTTTGCAGAAAAGTAACAGATCTTTTCCAAACTATGTTGGAAGAGGTGTTGTATGGCTCATCGCAGGTACAGGTGTAAGTGAATTGATGCACTGACCTAATTTTCAGCATCACAACCAGGACAGTATCAGGGCTGCGGTGCTGGGAGGGGAGCCTCGGCCCGCGAATCGTGGCCCCTGCACTGCGCTTTCTGCATCCTCCAGAGCAGTCAGAACGGACGCGAGAAGAACGAGGGATGGGGAGGGCGCACGGATCCTCCATACAGGCAGTACGCAGCTCTTCCCTCCCTCTCTAATTTGCTTGTTTAGCTATCTCCCCCTCTGCCACCCTCTTTGTTGTCATCCTCTTTGCTTGCCCCATTCTCTCTGCCCCTTCTTTCCCTCCTGTAACCCTAATTACGTCTCTGCTCTATCTCCTGCAGGAAGGAGTCACCGCTGCTCCACCTATGGCTGTAATCGGTCATTCTTCAGTATGCAGGAACTCATTACCCACGTATCGGTCCACTTCAAGCCCACACAGTCCTTGAAAGGTAAAGACACACGGGACGTCCACCCACCCTGTCCCAATCCATAAACGATTCTTCTCTAACTCTCTCTGTCTCCTGTAGTCTCTCCCATGTTCACATTTCCCCCTCTCTCCCTCAGACTCCCCATTTCTCTCTTTGCATCCCTTTTCTCCCCCCTTGACTCTGTATCTCTTCCTACATCACTACCGCCATGATGGACCTCCGCACCCTCCATAGGCTCTCCTTTTTCTCTCTAGCTCCCCATTTTCTACTATACTTACTTTCTTCTTGCTCCCTTCTCCAGAGGCTTTCATTTTTATTTCTTTTTTCTCTCCCATCTTCTTTCTCCGGGTTACCTCTTCCTATAAACTTTTTATTTTTTTCACTCACCTTTATCGCTCTGTAACTTCTCTCCCCACTTCCTTTTTACTCTGCTACCTGCTCTCCTTCTCCACATTCCCCCATATAATTTCTTATTCTTTCCACATAGGTTTTTCTCCTACCCTTTTTCAGCCACTGTAACTTCAGCTGGTACTCTGCTCTACCACATCATCTCTTCTCCCCTCCACATACAGTAGGTTCCCATTTTCCTCACATGCTCTCTCCTTTGCATTGTCTTGTCTCCAGATAAACGTTTCCTGTGCTCGGTGACTGGCTGCAGAGAAGAGCTGGGCAGCATGCAGGACCTCATGTGCCACCTCAAGATCCATTACAAGCCTAACCGCTACTTCAAGTAAGTGGCATGTATGGCCAGCGCCTCCCTTCATGGTTGGGTGGGAGGAAGCCACATTACTCAATGTTTCATGACCGTGCTGCAGTAACAGGGTTAGTCAAACTTGACAATAAGCCAGGAGGTGGCAAGGTGGTCCATTGGATGACCATTGCAGAAGGGACTTATGGACAATAAATCTCCCCTCTCCCCACTGCCAGATGATATGGACTCTAGATCTAGAATATATTTAAGAGTGTTTCATGCAGCCACCGCTGGGGTGTTGTCTGAATGGGGGAGACATGAACAATAGTCCTTCTATGCAATTGCAATGTTTGGGTATGAAGTACAGTAAAATAAAGTGCTGGGCCCGAAATCCACGAGCTGAGGCAGGAATCAAACCATGTGTATTTGATAGCAACATTTTTACCACTACACCACACCATCAGCAGCCTCTATTTTGTAGTCTTAAGAGCTTACAAAGTAATTGCTGGTGTCTGAGGCACATAGGAGATATAATTTTTATCAAGGAGCTGACTCTAGGCAGTGAAGTAACAACTAGGGTTTCCATTAGGGAAACATAATGAAGATGTTTTGAATGCTGTTCGGTGACTAGTAGAGTTGATTGATTATCTTCTTCTCTGAGGGACCTCATTCTGTCTCAACAGGTGTGAGAACTGTATGCATCACTTCCGCACGCACCGCTCCCTCTTCAAGCACCTCCACGTGTGCTCCGACCTCACCTCCCACCCCTTCCCGCAGAGTGTCGACACCCACTCCATCTCCATTGATCCCAAAGCCCCAGAGGAGTCTGTGAAGCAACAACAGAGCGTTATCCAGCGTGTCAAGAAGGAGCCTCCACTCCCAAGCATCAATGATCTCCCTATGGTGCCCTCATCCTCCTCCCTTCCTCAGGACATCCACCCGTCCATGAGTTCCAACCCCTATGCTCTTCTTGACCCCTCCCTGTTCGTAGCTCGATTTCCGGGCCAACCCCCATCTGTTGCTGGGTCTTACCTTCCCTACCTCCACCCTTCAGCCTACACCTTACCTCAGTCCTCCGTCCCGCAGAGGCTCAGGCCCTTCCTGGGGACCCAAGGCCTGCCAGTCTCCAATGCTGTGTGGAAGAAAAACCAAGGTCAGGTGGAGGGTTACACACATTTTTACAGCTTCTAGGTCTCGACCAATCAGAATGCTCCATTTGGCAATGTTTGCATTGAATGCCTTGTGCACTTTATGCAATGAAGCACCCTGATTGGCTTGGGTGGTTTTCATGGATAAACCCATTGCCTCACCTCTTCATGGAATGTTCCATTCTTTGCTCACTTGGGATGGGGGGGGGGGGTCGGCGCAGCTTCCCTTTAAAAGGTGCAATTCCTGTGAGCTGGTTTAAAAAAATTAAAAAATTGAATTTTATAGAACAAATTTGTTAGTTTCTTTAAACACATGTAACACGACTTAAAGCAAATATTTGGCTTTAAGTTTTTAGACATTTAAGTATGTTCTTTTTATCGGGGCTTTGAAAAGTTGAGTGCTAGCCAAGAAAGTGTTACTTACCCGTAGCCCACACTGTCCTTGTTAGAAGCCAATAAAAATAAGGTGATGTGTGGGTTTTTGGTTTTCTTTTAATTATTTTTATTTTTTGCCTGCAAATAATAACAAATGGGAACAGTAGGCAGACATTAAACAATCCCAAGCCTGGTCACACCTTTGCATATTAACTTCCATAATTATCCCGAAGTAATTTTTGATCAGGTTTTTGTTTTATTTAACGGTTAATACCATTTTTAATTTGTTTTAAAGCATCCTTTTGATTTCTATAACTGGTTTTAACCCACCTCCCAAGCGGTGCAAGAGTTTTTTTGCAACACTTTGCTGTTTGGGCTAATTTGTTGCAAATATTCCCAGCAGTTTGAGTAGTAAACTAACAATAGATAATGTTACCGTAGCAATATAAGGATACATTGTAGCTGCTAAGTTACACAGACGGAAGCAGCCATTATGTTAGGCACACGATCAGGATTTTGACAGAATTTAGAACAGGAGCACCAAACGATTGCCAGCGTAGGTAAGAATGTAAAGTTCTATACATCAAAATAAGGAGAAAAACAAAGTTGGAAAGTAGTATTGCTGCTTTAAGTATCGGTGCTATTGGCAAATTTTGGTCCTAGGAGGGACTGCACCATTATATCCTACAATTACTTTAGACAGATGTTATATAATGATTAGATCGTATATCTTATAGGATGAGGGGAGGTAATCTGTCTTCCACTAAACCCTATCTCTTTGCACTTACTGCGTCCGTGCTTTTTTTCATCGAGTTCTTTAAAACCAGTCTTTCATAATATTTTGAACTTACAATTGTTATAACATCAAATGTTCAATTTGCATTATAGAGAATATAACACTGTACAGGCAACAATTCTTAATTAAAAATATGTTAAAACATGTTGGGTATCTGTGCCTTACGTTGGTGAACAAGTATTGTGACCCTGCTTTTATATAATGTTAACTCGCAGTGTCGCAGTGCAAATATGGCCTTGTTGTATTGGTCTTGTAGAGGTCTAGAATTGTGATTCATGTTAATGATCCAATAAGGGAGTTCTTTGTAGATGCACTAGTACAGATCCCTTCTGCAACATTACATATGAAATTGGGACGTGATGTTTGAAAATCTCTGTACTCCCTAAAAACACCTGTAAGGCTTGGAAACCCTCTGTACATGGGAAAAAGAGACCTGTGTGGTATGCAAAGTTCTGTACATGCAAAGAAGTGACCTGTTAGATTTGTGAAGCTTTGTACATGGGAAGAGGAACATTGAGGTTTGGGGGGAAGAAAAAAAAAAATCAATGTAATGTTTACAGTCTTGTTAGTGTATTAAAATGTACCTGGCAGTGATACATTTCGGACAGAATGAGGGTGGGAATAAGTGTACAACAGAGGGATGAGGTAATGCAAAGACTGAGAAGGTGCAGAGAGGGGGCTCTTACTCCCACCTATGCAACTCCACAGGACACTGCTTATAATCAGTTTAGCGCTTCATTGCTTGGAAGTCCTGTTCTAGACCAAATGTCCCGTCTGTGTGTCACCCAGCAGTGAGGCAATCTTCACCACTTATAGATCGCACTTGTGTTTTGAGTGGTAGTAGATCCATGCACCATTTGATCCATTTATCATTTTCTTTTCTGCTATTGGTTGTACTAATTCCGTTGCTCACAACGTTGAAAGGGACAGACTTGATGTGTCTTATGGTGCCCTTTTGGTCCTTGGTAGGGACAGAGCGATTCAGCTATAAGCTTCATCTCCCTGGCACAGTTGTAATGCTTTGAGATGAACAAGCTCAACTGGTCTCTCTAAGTCTGTGGTTCTCAACCTTTTTTATATTATGAACCCTCTGCTAGAAAATATTTCTTCTGCGAACTCCTAATTAATAAATGTTATTGCCCTTGTTATCAGATGATTGCTAACAAAACAATTTGATCCCACACAGTAGTGTCCTGAGCTCATGGGCGGAACACACACTTAAGGCCCCACCCAAGCTGTACCTCTGTGTGCAGATAGTATTGGTGGTATAGCTGTCGATCACTGCAGGAACTTACAAAGTCACCTCCCATAATGTCTTGCAGCTGTGAATACAAAGCCTTGTGGGGAGCAACTTTGGATGCTCTTGCTATAATTGACAGCTATACCCCCCACCCCCCAGTAAGGTGTCGTTTGGGGCCTTACTAAGTGAGCAGTCCCCCCATGGGCTTAGGCACCCACTCTATTGCCTGGGATCCCTCATTACATAATTTTTATTGATGAACCCCTTGGAGACACAACATGCACCCCTATTGGTTCTCAAACCCCCTCTTGGGAATCACTGCTCCAAGACATTATCATTCGGCATAAGTGAGACTTGATTAGGTGTATGGTTAAGATATTGCCTGTTGGTCAATTTTTTTAATCCTTAGCCTATAGAATAGAAATAATTCATTGATCACTTATGTCACCAGTTAAGTCTCTTCAATACTTTCCTCCTGTCCAATAAGGTGTGCAAACAATTATTGCAACAGACATATAGTGATCGATGTGCAGCATACATCCAGTGTTTCCACTATGACAATTCACCGTTTGGCCAATGGGCATCATTCATTTAATTAGTTAAGACATTTGGCCCATGGGCATCATGCGTACTTTCTTCAAAAGACCGCAGTTAGCAAATGGGAGTCAAGCATTCTATTATTCCATCAAGTGCAGGCGTCTTACAGTTAGGAAAATCATTGATCCATCATGAACAGATACAGAATGTCTGGTGGGAACCATGAAGTGCACCTCATCATAAGCAAACACCAGTTGAGTTATACAGTTCCATCCTAAGCAGATACCAGGTGAATAGGAATCCTGCATTCCATTGTTCTACCAAACCCTGAATGTCTTTCCTTATCCATCCCACGTGATGTTGTTTCTTTTGCAGGCCACTCCACCCATAGCCGCATTGTGTGGGAGCACACACGAGACAGCTACAACTGCATGCAGTGCACCTTCTCTACCACCTCCCGGGACCAGATGACCAAACACATTGAGGAGCTCCACAAGAACCCTCCCACTCGATTGCAGGGCGAGATGGGTAGGTCCTACTGGATATGGGGTTGGAATACTTCAAATACGGGAGGGGAAGACATTTGTCATCACTGACGTTCCATACAAACCTTCCGGGTACCAGTTGCACAATTATCTCTAATAAACCTTTTCCCAGTTTGCGTCCTCTTTACAGAGCTGATGGTGCAAACCACCTTCCCCGTACTTACCACTTCCTGTTTAGTGGAAAGTCCATTTGGACTGAACATGTACAGTATAAAGCATATGAATGTCCCAACCAACTTGAGTTAGGACATATACTACAGGACAGCATAGCAAAGTTTTGCAGTTGATAGAAATCCAGGGTCCTCCTTTAACGCCTAGGCTTAACTTTTAAAGAACAGGAGTAAGGACATATGAATATTTTTTTTGTTAATGGTCCTCCCACTCCTATTTGCAGCCATATTCGTCTTGGAGAGGCAAAGGTTTGTTACAGGTCATGATGGATCAACAACAATTCTTGATGGGTGTACTGTTGTAGAGATCTTTGTCAAGACTATGCCTTGATATTGGATAGACAGTTTCTTATAGTCCATGCAGAAAGGATCTTTTTGGTTGGCTAACAACATAACTCTAAATTAAAGTGCCAATCTCTCTCATGCCCTAATTTCTCTCACGTTCCTCTTTGCAGATTATGACCTTGACCTGCTCCCCTTCCACTCCAAGATCTCTTCAGAAATGGAATCCAGCCTCTTCCCACAGCTCTGAAGAAACTAATCTATTCCCCATAGGCCATCTCCCAAAGCCAGTCATCCTCTCCTGTGACTCTGTCCCACTTTTGTAAAGCAAACATGGGACTTCACTTTCAGGTCTATCAAGGGTCTGTGTGACCAGCAGCATGGAACTTGAATGCAAAGCTTGGGATTTTATTTATTTTTCATATGAAGAATTTTGACGAATACGGACTATACGTCCAAATCTGAGCCAGTGAGCAATACATAGGTGGACCCCTGGTTTTCAAAATCCAGGTGCCAAACTGGGAAGCGCTTTAAAAGGTGGAGTTTTCCCTGAACGTTTAACGATGTCATCCCCATACTGTTTTCACATGCCCCCATAAAAACTAAATGGTATGGCGGCCTTGTTATTATAGGCTTTAGTGTCTAAGCATTTGTAATTTAAAAAAAAAAAAAAAATTGTGTTTTGATTGCATTCATTTTGTGTTTTACAGGAAAAAAGTTCAGGGAACAGTATTAATGAATGCAGTACAACGTTTATAAAATAGAGCATCTGGCTTCTGCATCTGTTCAATAACAATGTTGTGTAAAAATGCCATATTGTGTTAATTTATATTTCCAGCCTTTTTCCTATGCAGCTACTTCTTGTAGAACTGATGACATCACACACCTGGGGAAGGCCAGTGCCTGTCTGAGTTGGCGTGATTTTCCATCCCTATAGGAAGGGTTCAATTTGGGACCAAAGCACAGAAATAAAAATATGTTCAAAAATTAGCACAGCAGCACTTTTTTTTCCCTCTTAAATTTTAAACAGAATGTTAAGTAGAAGTATGGCTTTGGTGGAAATATAGGTGAAAAATAGCGCTCATGCAAACAATAATAATTACAAAACCTGTGATATAAAGTCCAAAAGATAGTCCTGGAGCTGCCCAAAGAAGTTAATATGGTATCTCCTAACCAGACCTGGGAATGTAGAAGAAAAATACTGCCTGTGGCGCCGAGGCAAGGATAGGGATGGGATTGTGGACAAAGTTCTTCCGATTGATAACCTCAAGAGAAAAGACAAAAGATGCAGACAGCACAAAGTGACTAGGACATGCGCATTTGTTTAAGGGTCTTGTCAACAGGTAAGCCGCTTGCCGTGGGGTGAATTGCACCAGTCAACGAAGGAGGATCCCCTTCTTTGCTCGGAGTCCTACTTGCTGCCAGAGTCTGGTCGATCAACTCCTCCTCTGACGTCACCACTTGGATGTTCACAGCTACGGTGTCCCTGCGATGCCAAAAAAACCTCCTACGCGTTTCGAAACTCCAATTAGTGGGTTTCTTCTATCCCTGACGAAGAAACCCACTAATTGGAGTATCGAAACGTGTAGGTTTTTTGGCATCGCAGGGACACCGTAGCTGTGAACATCCAAGTGGTGACGTCAGAGGAGGAGTTGATCGACCAGACTCTGGCAGCAAGTAGGACTCCGAGCAAAGAAGGGGATCCTCCTTCGTTGACTGGTGCAATTCACCCCACGGCAAGCAGCTTACCTGTTGACAAGACCCTTAAACAAATGCGCATGTCCTAGTCACTTTGTGCTGTCTGCATCTTTTGTCTTTTCTCTTGAGGTTATCAATCGGAAGAACTTTGTCCACAATCCCATCCCTATCCTTGCCTCAGCGCCACAGGAGGTATTTTTCTTCTTCAGAAGTATGGCTTTGCAGAAGTTACCATTGAATGCATAATTCCCCCTGCATGTATATTACTGTACAACATTGCATTCTCCTTATGGTTTCCCTCTGACTAAAAATATTTTTCAAATGAGCCCAATAACTAAAGCAATATGGCTCCCAAGCCCCTCAATTGGTGACAAGTATTCTTTACGAGTAGTAAACCTAAGTCACCTAAGTCTGCTTGGGAAAAGAGCTGTGCTGCCTGGTGAAGGGACCGTGAGCCTGCATAACTGAAATTGTTATGTTGACACTGCTATAGGCCTTGGCCCTTGTTAAAATTAAAAACAAGCTGCTTTGAAGAACATTACACAGCTCACTCTCAAAGAAGAGCATATTGGAGGAACGGAACCTTTATTACACAGTAGGTTTTGATAAATAGAAATTAAATTGATACCAGAAGCAATTGAGAATCTTCTGCAGTTAATCAAAACCCCTCTGTATAGTATATGCCATTTTATCCAATTTAAAGAATAGGCAAAACACCCAGGAACAGATAATCAGGAGTAGTAAAAATAAAACACTTTGGGGAGAAGAAAATGGCTTTCCTATGCAGCTACTTCCTGTAGAACTGACAACACGCCCCTAGGGAAGGCTACAGTAAACAAAAACAAAAAAAAAATGCTGCGCTAAAGTATTTTTATTTTCCCTAAAACTCAATCTGGTCCTTATTTTAGAATAAAAATATATATTTTTATTTTTTTTACTCACTAATGCAAATATTTTCTTTTTACTGGAAAGGTTTCCTGACCAATTGGTACAAGTTAAAAATTTAAAAATAAATAAATAAAAAACCCACACACCCTGGAATATTTCTATCAAACTGCACATCCACCCAGCAAAAAATAAAATAAAAAAAAGAATCCATATTTAAAAATCCCAAAATCTTTTTATTAAAAGGTTTATTCAAATTATGTAACAACTAAATACAAAAACGTTGGAGTTTTTTTCTTAAATGGGTCAGAAAGTTTCTTACCCAGAGGAAAAAACAAAAAAAAAAATCCCTCCCCAACAGACAGCCAAAAATAAAGTAAAGTAAACTCATTTGCTGCTGGCTGGGCCTGACACTTTGATAAATGAGCAAATGTACATGGGGCAAAAAAATAAAAAATAGTATATTTTAAACAAAAAAAAATTTCTATTAAGTTGAATAAGACAGGACAAAATAAAATGTAGGGCCATTACAAATGCACTTTTCGCCCGCCAGTTCACTGCCTTTCTGTTACTAGGTGGCTCTCCAATGTATTCACTGTTTCTCTTCAACTGTATGCACCGGACACCTCTTCCAGTCACTGATGCTACCAGCACATTATACAACAGGAAGTAAACTTTGGTAGCATACAGGATGCTGTGAGGAAGAAATCTTTAATTCAAAGCAGCAATCCTGCCATTTTTACCCCCCCCCCCCCCTACTTTTTTTTATATTATTTATAATCAAGCAGGATGGGAACCAGGTGTCCAGAGCTGAACCCCACCAGTTTCAACTCTGGTGACTCAAATAGAGATACTCAGCAGTCAAGTTACCAGTGGTTATGGGGGGGATTTAAATGGCTGTAGAGGAAGTCTCAACTGAACAAGATTGGTGGCCATTTTGTTTTCCTATGGCAGGAAAATGTAATACCGGTAACATCACTCCCCTAGAACTGAAAATTGGTGTTCAGCTGTGGTGCACCCGATTCCAATCCTGTAAACAAACTAAACAAACACAACATGTAGCAGCCAGGATTGCCGTTAAGGGAATTGTGGCCAAAAAAAAAAAAAAAGACTGGAAAGAAATACATTCATGTTATCCAAGTTGTGTGTAAAAGCAGTGAAAAGTAGAAAAAAAAATATTCTGGAAAACAAGGACATTTGTGGTTAAAAACTGAATTTTAGCAAGGGATATGACAAAGGATACTGTCAATGCACAGCAGATGTCAAGTTACACCTACACTTTTATATGAGAAACTGTCTAGAATAGCTTCCTATAACCATCATGGTTTTTCAATAGTCTTCCTGGTAAAAAGTTCCCTCATCCCAATTAGTCATATATGGAGGTAATATATTGTCACAAGATGGTAGTTGCAGGCATAAACGCAATAACCAGTTGCCATATCTACAGCAGCCATTTTGTTAGGTCAAGTCACAAGATGGCCACCACACACAAATGGTAAAAACAGTGGAAGGTATGACGACTGCTTCCTGAGGAAGTACAGAAAGGGTTAAGAGGAAAAAAAAGGCAGCCATTTTGTAGAATTAGACAAAATGGATCCACTTCTGTCACTAAGTTAGACAGGAAGTCCACTGCTCATGCACAATATGGTTGTCAGCCTGTCGCTCATAAATTTGAAATTATGCCTGACTTTCTGACCCTAATCCCACAGTGCCTTCTTGTTTACAACAGACCAGCTTTAGAGAATTGAAAGTCCAAAAATGGACTGGTTGGTTCATGACAGACGCAGGTGACCAGTGAAGAGCCCATACACCAACCTACCAGATTCCAGTATGAGAGAAGAGAAGGGGGGGGAGAAAAAAAAAAAAAAAAAAAACCCCCACCAAGCTTACTACCAGAAATAAAAATGTAAGATTTAATAAAGCAAGTCATGTTGTGTGATGTCACTTAGGCCGTCGTATCAAGATTCATTGCCAACCCCTCCAGCTGCTGGAACAGTCCACACCTGCCAATTCCCCTAGTCTTTACCTCATGTTTTAGACAGAAAGGGAAGGACAGATCTGTGCTTCTCCAAACAAACTGAAGGACATGGTTTCCATTTCCATGACCCAACCTAAATGGGGGGGTCAGGTGAACATCTTGTGTTGTCTATGTAGAGTCGGAAGTTGACCAGAGCAGTAACCCAAGTTGAGCTAATTTGCCAATTATTGGTTTTAGAGAGCATATTATCCAAGGGATAAGTTCTGCAAAAAGTTTTGGTCACCTATATTCTGCAATTATTACAGCAACGCAAAGCCTTATTAATATATCATGTAATTGGGGTAATCTGGGGTGAATACAGCAGGATTTGTCAATATTTTGGCCGAGCAGACAAAGAAAATGCCATCAACAAGGAGGGTGGGAGAAGGGGGCTTTGGAGTCAACCTGTAATTTAAACACCCACACCCACCATTCACAGATCAGAGCAACCACAGAACTTTCACAGAAGATTCCAGGGTTTTAACAGCCTACGATCTGATCAAGCGAATAGCCCCAGGCTGCCATCTTTTTAAATAAAGCGGCAAACAAAAAACCCTCTGACCAGTACTGAACTAACATCTCATATCAACCCTATACATCTACATGTGGGGGGGGAGGAGGCAAAAAAAATAATTATATATGTGAACGGGATGGCTGCCAGATGTATGCGCAGGGGGCGTAGATTGACACTGCTGCGCACACGTGCAATCGGGGCCAGCCCAGACACAGTCCATTAAAAAAAAAAAAAAAAAAAAAAAAAAATCCAGTAGCCTGTTGGGTCTTATTCATCGTCATCCTCATCATCATCGTCTTCATCTTCGTCACCCTCATCTTCCACATCCCTTTTCCTCTTCTCGCCCTGGGGCACTTCTGTGTGAAGGAGAGAGAGAGAGAGAAAGGTTAATACCGCAGCTGGGGCAAAACCACAGGGCCCTCCATTACCTTTCAGTATCCATTTGTGAATGGATGTCCATATTTACATGCATCCATTTATGCAATCAAGTCTGTACCCCCATTGTACTACGCTGTGGAATATGTTGGCACTATCATTTATTTGTAATGTCGCCAACCCCCCCTCTTAGTCTGCTCTCCTTCCTGCTGGGAAACTGTAAATCCAATAAGCCGCTTATACGCATAGTCTTCACTGTCTCCCAATTTGTGTATCCCACTCCAAGCCATCTACCCTCCATATTTAGAGCATAACCCTCTTGTTGTAGCACCTCTGTCTACCATCCTGCACGTCAACGATACATTTGACTGATGTGGAAGCAGTCAGGATAAAACCAGATCCGAACATAGCACCCATACTAGACCAGGATTCTAATTTAGTAGACGGGGTCCTAAATACTTCAGTATTAGGAGAGATAGATATATGGGTAGTAAGGGTTCTTTCAGCATTGCAAATTAAGCTCCTTATGGTCAAGCCCTGCTTAATAAATGTGGTCAATGCTAATGTGCAGCAGCATGTCCTGTCCACCATGAGCCCTATGAATGAACACATTTGATGCACAATAAACTCATGAACAATGTGCGCATTAGGCAGAGTCCATGGTCAGCATTTGGCGCTGACCCATGCCGACGCTCGTCAGTGAGCCCCTGCAGCCGCAATTAGAGCGGCTTTAGCAGGGGCTCGCGCACGCTTCTGCAGGCGTAGTTCTTAAATTTTTTCGTTTCGGCGCTCACGGGAGCGGTTCACCCAACGAGGGCAAACCAGCTCCATGACGTCACTGGCCCGCCCCCCCGACGGCACGCAAACTAAGGCCAGGGAAAGCGCCCCCGCTTAGCCTCAGCGCGCCTCCGCACTGCTGGAGTCACCATGGACTCAGCCTTAGTGGGTCTGTCTTTACGAGCGTTTTATCAACTTGTGTAGTGGTGCATTCCTATATTGATTGGCAAACCACTGCAACCCAGTCTGCCGGCACTTAATTACTCCGCTAATGAGCCTGCAGCAACAGTACCTGCGGGCTGAGCTCCAGAGCAGTCTTTGACCGACCCAACCCCCCACAATCCCCTGTAATAAGGGACATCCAGGCTACAAACCTCCTTCTTCCTCCTCATCATCATCATCTTCATCCTCCTCTCCCTCCTCCTCCTGCAGGAAAAAAAAATACATCAGTTAGAAATGAGATCTGGAGCAGGAACAGGTGTCACAGCAGAAAAGCTTGAGCAGTGTATGCTTTTAAAGTGGTGATAAAGCATCTACTTCCTATGCAATCTTCTGCCAGGAGGCACCTTCCAACCCATTTGAGTGAATAGGGCTGTAGTGTCTTCCAGCACAAGAAGTGGTCTTGTGGCAAAACACAGCTTAGTATATATGCCCCCAAATCCTTTAGGGGTTCAGTTCTCAGCACTTTATACAAATATACAGTACATTTTCACATCTCAAAATCAGTGAGCGAAAAAATAAGGGAGTTTCTCTTCAAAAATGAGCCTAAAAACAAATTAAAATAACAGTTAATCCCGCCATCGCAGTGACATTCCTGGACTTCAAAGAACGGAATCAGAATATGGGGGGGGGGGGATTTGCTAAACTAGTCTTTAAAGTGTGCATCAGGGAAGAAAAAAAAAAAATAAGAAATGTGCTCTGCGCTGGATTGAGTTATAGTTTCAAACGCTTCTCATCTGGCTACACGATATCTGCATGGCATGCATCATGAGGTGGCAGTAACAGCACCAGAAAGGACTACCAGGGCCAGCTGGGAGTTTTATCTACTCCTGCTAACCCCACTTTTCCGCCATCATTTGATGCAGCCTCGTTATGGTAATGTGTCATCGCATGGTAACAGGAGATGCCGGCACTTAAGAGGCCCTTCGCTGTCCCCCAGCAAATCAGTTTACAAATGGTGGTTAATTTAAACACCACATAAAATGCAATTGTGGAAGTTGGGGCTGAGGAAGAACACAGAACCTAAAAGTATGGGGTCTGGTGCATTTGCACCATCAAGACGGCCCTCAAGGTTGGTTCTTCACTGAAACATTGATAGTTTACCTCATCTTCTACGCCATCCTCCTCCTCTTCTACATCAAGCTCATCCTCGTCTTCATCTATATCTTCATCATCTTCATCCTCCTCATCCTCTTCTCCCTCTGCAGAGGGAAAGACAGCTTGTTACAGATTTTTAGCTTGGCTTTTAAAAGGGTCAGCGAGTCAAGGACAGTGGAAGGTTCAATTGGTTAAAGAGCTATCTTACACTGGAACATCCAGCCAGTGGGCCATAGGACATCTGTCTCGTTGACACTTTGCACGAGAGCATCAGACTTAATGGACAAACATTCTTGTTGGCAACACCTTACACTGGAAAGAGCACTCCATGGGGCACTTCTAGGCCACCATTACTTTGCACTCAGGAGGTAGAACCAATGAGCTACAGGATGAATGCCCTTATTACATGCAAACTCAATGCTTACAATGCAACAGATTACCTTGAAAGTCAATGCCCAGCATCCAGGCCACATCATGGAGATACGCATTGTAGCCCTAAAAGTCCCTCACCTTCTCCGTTCTCATCTAGATCCTCTCCGTCGGCTTCAGGATCAGAATCCGGAGCCTCCTGGTCATCAGCATCAAAACCGTCCAGAAAAGAGAGATGGGGCAGCAGCTCAAAGACGCTCTCTCTATAGTTATTCAGCATGGTCACCTCGCAGTTGAACAGGTCCAAGCTCATCAGGTTGGGAAGTTTCTTCTGCGGGTGGACAGAGTGAGGAGATTAAAGACTTATGTTGACCAGGCATAAGACACCTTCCATCTCACTCACTCCAATAGTTTGTTCTGAGTCTTCCCTTGTGGGAGAAGACTGCTTTGTAAGTATGGATTGTAACTCAATATAAAAATATATATTTCACCAATGGTAATCCTTAATTGGTTCTTTAAAAACAAAACAACAATCTTTCATCGTAAATGCAACAGATAGTCTCAACTGAGACGAAACGCGTTAGAGTATACACTACTTATGTGTTCTTTTGTTTTTTTCATGAATATTATTTTTTATTATACTACGCTTGGTGATTCCTGATATCAGAAGCCAGTGACCACCTCTAACATTTTTTTTTTAAAATGCAACAGATGCAGAATTGGGGTCCCATAGAAAAACTTGAGGGCTCAGCTTAAAAAAAAAAAATTAAAAAAGGATTGTTGGGTGAAGAGAACTCACGAGTGGCTCCAGTGTGTTGATGTCTTTAATCTTGTTCCCGCTGAGGTTTAAGTGCGTCAAATTTGAGGTCCGCTCTGCTAGAACCTCCAGTCCTCCTGAGATTCGATTATCGCTAAGCTCCAGCTGGGGGAAGAGGGAGAGAGGGGTTATCAGGGGTGTCAGACAGGGCAATCGTTCCTTAAGCACAAACAAACACCTTCACTGAGGAGGTGGGGGGGGGGGCAAATAAAGCAATGCAGAGCTACACAGGAAGGGTCATGTGTTGCCATCCACTGGCAGGGAAAAGGTCAATGTTGCCCACTGCTGGCCTCTATTGCTCTTGAACCGCTGCACACAATTTAGCAAAAACGTGTGGGAACACTGCTACATTTCTTTGTATATTTTATATGTATATAAAAAAAAACCAATATACAGATTTACAATGTTGAAACTCAGGGCAGAGATGAGGCATTTCCTACAAAAGTGGCCATATTTAATTAGCCCATTAAGACAGAACTTCAATATTTGCAATGAAAACCAGTTTGAAAGGGGGGAGACAGGAATAGACAATATTTAAAGTTATTTTCATCTAGAACTGGAAAACAGATTGGTTAAAGCCGTTTAAAAATCGCATGGGGAGCTCGAGCAAGCAACTCACCTTCCTCAGCTTCCCGAGCTTGGGCAGGTTTGAGACTGACACTAGGTTGATGTTGATCATGCTGAGGAATTCCAGGTTCTCAAAATCTGGGGTCAGGCCAATAATTTTCCCGTCATCTGAACGACAGTTATCCAAAACCATCTCCTTCACCTGGGGAGAAGCAGAAGGTGGTTAACCCTACTTGAATGTTCGCCTCGCCTCCACCTAGACCAAAACAAGCATTGATTTAATTAAATTAGGACCAAAGTGACATGTTTAATGGGTCAACCCCAAATTAAAACACCTATATGTATTTCAGTTAGTAAGACTTGGGAGAGGTTTGACCTCCTCTGCCTGCTCCCTTTTGTCTGATGTCAGTGTTCAACAAGAGTTTGCACAGGCAAAGCCCCCTTCCCTCCCCTTATCGGCTTTGATCAGGAGTGGGCCAAGGGTAAAGAAAAACACTTGATTGACACTTCCAGAGAAACCAATGTAGCCACAGCTTTGCTTTTAGCACAGTTAGATTAGTTTACTTTATTATTAGCAACTTTAACCCTTTGCACTGTATAGCAGTGCATTGCTAAGGGATGAAGGTGAGACGGGGATGTAGATAATCAAAGCTATGTAACAGGGCGTGCAGGCTGGGTGTAGCAATGCCGTCCGTCCAGTTTCAGTAGATTCCTCCCCTCTCTGGGAGGGGAGACTTCTCAGGACTGTATTCTCAGACAGCACTGAATCTAGAGATCCTGTAATGACCACACAACACTACTCCTGTAAAACCCCCCTCACCCCTAACATACAGGAATAGTAGAGGGTGTAGTGAGGGCTGTATGATCGTGGTGGCGTTACAGGAAATAGAATAGCGACAGCTGTAACACCCCCTCCCCCATACAGCCGTCACTACAGCCTCTGCTACTCCTGCATGTAATGCATCACCATAAACAAGCCCAGTGCCAACGGTTGTAGTGGTGATAAATGCAGAGCACTATCCCTTTATTGGTCAGGAGTTTTAAAGGGGTAAGGGGGCAGCCCTTACATTTGATAACAGGCAAGAGGAAAAGTTAAACCCCAGACAAAGCATTTAGGGAACCTCTGCTGGGCTCCGGCAAACAAGGGGTAAACCGCCGCCATCTCTTGGATAAACACCCACCCCTTCGCTATACAGGAAAAACAAGGCGGTCACTGTTATAACAGCTTACTCCTCCCTCGACACAGGCAGGGGAGAGACAAGCGCTCACCCCCGCTAGGGCCTGAGAGGTTACATGAAAACGCTTAGTCACGCAACAGCTCCACTTCCAGCTACTTGTTCCAGAGGCCTGTAAAGTTTTCCACGTCTAACCTGCAAATGTATCTGTATAAAACGCCATACACTAGGGAGTAGGAGCGGCCCAGCGAGTAAAGGCACCGACGTTGTAAACAAGGACACAGAATTTGAATCGGGGAAGCCTGGTTCAGATTCCGGTGTCTGCTCCTTGTGACCAGGCAAGTCCCTATGTTCCTGTGCCTCGGGCACCATAAACAGATGGCGAGCTCTACGGGGCAGGGACTGTCTAAAAAAAATTGTGTGCTGTGTACCGCATACTAAAGTAATGGTGAACCGCTTTCAGTCCCATTGGGAGTAATGCGCTATACGAGCTAAAGTTATTACTACATCCATTACATACACATGGCTGGAAACGTATCACTGGTTCAAGCATGAGAGGTTACTACTCTTCCACTGCAGGATCTGGAGGAGAGCCTGCAGTCGGCAGCAGGGCTGTCAACCAGTGCTATGCTTCACGAAAACGCACCCCATTATGTTGCTCTGCATCAGCAATCCACATGCAGTCTCCCCCCCTTCCAAAGAGTCATGTCTTATGATAGTGGACACACACAATTTCATAAGGTCACACCTATGTTGCTACAACCTACACACGCCTAGAAAACATGCAAAATTGCATTGGCGTATGTACACGTGTATATGTACTCATACACTATGAGTTATACAGGACTTCAAGTGCATGCATATTATAATTCTTAGACATTTAACTGCCCAAAGACAAAAATATAAACTTTAGAAGATGGTGTTCTGGCCTGGAACACTTGCAGAGGCTGCCATCTTGTGTCACAGCCTGTGACCCGCCCCCCTCCCCCCCCACCAGCAGAAGGGGAGGGAAAGGGTTACAGGACTAACAAATGGCGGTGGAGTCATGTGTTTGCCATTAACCCCTTCACTGCCACAGGGGCAGCAACACATTGCTTTTCTAAATGAGGTTAATCAAGGGTCAGGGAAATACAGCATTATATTCACCACTCATACAATATGTAAGGGAAATATGCTCACCACAGGATCTACCATCAATTCTTAAAATAAATAAATCTATCGTTTTAAATAGTTGCATATGTTTTAAATAGTTGCATATGTATATTACACAATTATATTTCATAAAGCGTTTGTATTTATATATTTTTTAATACACACACCAAGCGCGATTTACTTTAGAGATCTCTATCCACACAATTATTTGTGCTCGTCTGGGTGGGTTAAATATGCAATATTAACTTATAGAATATAAGGCCGCGCTTATAGTGCCGGCGACGTCGCCCCAAAAACAAATACATTGCCGCCGCCCCGTTCGCTTATAGTGCACGCGACGGCGACAAGGCGAAAACCTGACGCCAGCAAAATTTGATTTTTCAGGGGCCGTCGCGTCACGTGACGACCCTTGAACAAATCAAATTGCCGGAATCCCGCGATCCGGCCGCCCGTCGAAAAATAGCTTTCGCCGGTGGCGATGTCACCCGCCGTATCGCCAACGACAGCAATATAGGAACGGCCTAAGACATCCTTCCCTCTCTGTACAGTACATATGTACTCTCGTCATACAATGTTATTGTCCTCCATCCCACACCGAAATACGTTGGCCACACAGACACCAACTAGTTCCCCAAAGGGACCAGATCAGAACACATTTTGGTGTAGAAGAGCCACAAGCTTATTGCCATTTCAGGCAAGATACATTTAAAATTATATTTTTAACACTTTGCACCCACGTAAAACACGGGCCTTCGTGTGGCCCTTGGGACTTTCCCCGGTACTGTAATTTCATACCAGTTGCTCGAGTAGTTTTTTTAATTCACTTGTAATTTAAGGTTAACATAAACGTACATAGGTACAGATTGTCTCAACACTTGGAAAATGTTTAAATAATCATTTCATATCAAATTACAATGAGCTTGCTCATCTGCGCCTAAATCCCTTTGGAAAACTAGCTGCAGAGAATCGTAACATCTGTACTGTATATAGTTACATTACCTTAATGCAGGGGTGCTCAACTCCATTCCTCAAGAACCTCCTCCCCCCTCCCCCCCCATCCTCTCAGACAGGTCAGGTTTTCTAGATATTCTGTGCTGAAGCTGGGATATCATGAATACCTGAGCTGTTGGGGGCGGGGGGCGGGGGGCGTGAGGACTGGAGCACCCCCTACCTTAATGTCCATGTGACAGTGAGAAAAATTACACTTTGGTCCTGTTGATTTCATACTAGTTTAGGCATCGGGCCGCCAGTTGAAAAGCCCCAATATATACAGCATGTTGAAATCATATTGCAATCACTATTAATTAAAAAAATATATATTTTTTTCTTTTAGAAAGACAAACTACAGTAAGGTTTTGTAGGTTGGCATCAATTACTGCAGGAGTAACTTCAAAGACAAGCACATGCAGCTACGGATCCCATCACATTCAATGTTGTGGTGGTGCTTTAAGGCATAGAGGGTTAAATGAAGCCGAGGAAGGTCGGTCTGGCTATGCGGGGATTAAAAGATTGGTGTATTAAAAAAAAAAAAAAAAAATTATAACATAGGAAGTTCATAAAGTCTTATAATAATTACATTTTTACAGTTACACAAAAATAAGTTTTAAAAAAAGCCAAACTAATGATATGCAGTCCCCATTAAAAAAAAAAAAAAAAAAAATAGTGTTTAATCACCTTAGAAGGAAATAAAGGGGCTGATGAAGACACTCCAGTTTTATTTAAAACAAAATCCTGCTACAGGTATGGCAAGAATACACTTGTATATTAAGACTAAATATATAAACTAAATATAGCCATGATCTGAAGATCAAATAGGCAATCCAGGATTACTAAAGCCAGGAGGCAAGAACTGGAAAACAAAAAAAAGTTTTGTATCCACTTTTTTGTATTTATTTATAAAAATGTTTTACCAGGAAGTAATGTCCTACGTAATAGGATTGCAGCCCAAAACAAGGATATTAAGGAACGTGTAAAAAAAATAAAAAAATTTTTTTAAAACAAAGCAAAATTCTGAGTACAGTAATGCTGTGCAGGCCTCCACAGTAATGGTAAAAAAAAAAGACCATGAGGAAAGGCTTAAGGAAATTTATAAGGCATAGAGCTACAAAAAAACAAACAAAAAAAACACCCTCCCAAAACCTTTTCCCCGACCCAAAGAAAATTTAGGGTCACACCGAGCAGGAACCCCCTGGCTTTAAAAGGGTTTCTTGAGAAGCCAGGAGGGATGGTTGAGCATGGGGGAGGGGTGTTAAACCACCTTTATTTTTTTGTTTTTGTATACATCCAAACCCTAAAAAGACGGCATTTAGAGACTAATACATGGTCGGCAACTCTATTAGTTTTTAAAGTCAGCATGAGATGGTATGGGGTTGGGTACTGCAAGAAGGGAGAGTTTAGCTGGATATTACATAGCCAAAATACACACACAAAAAAAAAAAGGTAGATTTGATTGTCAACCAGGGTAAAATATAACCATTCCAGGTTTGGGTTTTAGTGAGAATAGGAACCAACACATACAAAATAGTTCAGCCTCCACCCCACAAGTTTTAAACAAGCATGGAGTGTAATGGTGAGGCTGCTCTCATGCTGGCCATAGAAAGCATGGAGGACTTGCTGAAACCACTTCATTACTAGCCAAAAAAGTTACACAACAAACAAATATAACACAAAACAGCCCTTCAATAACCAAAGCATGCATGGCGGATTCAGGTTTTCAAAGCGTATGAAGAGGGACAAAAAAAAAAATCATGAAGTTATTGCAAAGTTTTAACGTCCTATTACTAAACACTACCCCACCCATTAAGCAAAGCCACAGCATATGCACAGACCAGGAGCCTGCATTACTAGGACCATGGCAGGGGAGAGGCAGATATTACCACAGTTACAGAAACAAAAACAACAGGGAAGGAGCATTTAAATAATATATATATTTTTTAATGTGAACAAAAATTATCTAAAAAAAACCACATACGACTGCGCAATATTTGTAGCACTAGTAAAAAAAATATCTATATCAAAATATTACACTAGGAAATATATTTAGGGTGTTTTGTTTGCATCAAATACATTTTGTTTTGAAACTATGGTTGAAGAATGAAGGCGTTTAATTTCTACAACATCCAAATAAACCGGAATTTTTTTTATTAATTTTTTTTAAAGGAAAGCAAATCGGTCATTTTTTTTTTCGTTTAGGGAATATTTTAAGGCGGTTTTAAGTAGTTTGAGGTTTTCAATGTATAGTTTGGGTGAAAAATACAGAAGGTTTTGAGTGGAGTTTCTTTTTAGGACAGCACTGCCAGCCACGTGTGAACTGTAATGGCTACACACACCTTCCCCTATAGCCCTACAGAGATGATAAACACTTCATTCTCTGGGGTTAAGTGTATGAGGAACAAGGAGACGGGGATTGAAACCGACCACGTGTCGTGTCCCCCCCCCCGCACCCCACTCCGATCCCTTTAACTCCCCTATTTCAACGCAAAGCGAACAAAACCTACTAAAAAAAATACCCTTTTCGAAAATACGATCCGAGTTTTTTTTTGTACTTACATCTGCTGCTTTCCTGTTCCTTAACTCCAGCGTGAGTCTCTTTTTCATCTCCATAATGGATTTGGGGGGAAGTGATAGGGGGATTATAGGGGGAAAATGTTGTCGAAGAGTCTCTAAAATGAAGAAATAATTAGGACGGGGTTCGTTCTATCCTCTTTATATAGGATGGCGCCAAAGCAACAAAGGAGGAGGGGTGGATGGGGGAGGGAAGGAGGTTTTGATTGCCCTCTTGAGGGTAGATCCTATAATTGCAACTCACCATACATACTGAAATAGCCATATACAGTGAAACATACAGGAAGACATTAAATAAAGCAGATGCAGACCCCTTTCCAAAAAAATTATAAACATAATGATGTCACTTATATTATAATTCTATAGAAATTATTACATAATAACTAATAATTCCACTGTAATATATTACGCAATATTCTATATTATAATTGAACAATAATAATTAATGATACTAAGTTAAGAAATACAAATAGAATTCCAATATTATTATTACCTTTTACTTGGCATATTCCGCAGTGCAGTAAGTCGGTAAGGACATGAAGAAAACATATAATATATTGAAACATATATTAGATTGTATATATTAGATTGTAAGCTCTTCGGGACAGGGACTCCTTTTCTTAATGTTACTTTTATGTTTGAAGCGCTTATTCCCATGTTATGTGATATTTCTATTATTATGTCACGTGTATTACTGCTGTGTAGCACTATGTACATTAATGTGCTATATAAATAATGATATACATATGTAGCCCTGCTTCCTATACTAGCAAGCTGCTACTATGTGCTGTGTTACCTGCTGGCTCACAGGGCCTAAATCTCTGCCACGGAGAGCCTGGGGTGCGCGCAATATATATATCTGGTGCAGCGCCTCCACCTGCGACAGATCCAAAGGGGGAGTGAGTCTTCGCAGGACGTATATGCAAGAATTACACTTACACAGCCAAGTTCTAAAACTAATCTCTTTTACTGCCAGGTCAAACTCACGGTACATTACATGCCATGACATTCCGGTATACGGGTACACATTATATAACACGCCACGGCGGACGTCACCATCACTTGCGCCTCGGCGGACGGCAACAATAATCCCCCTATCCCGCCACCGGGTGAGCCCACCCCGTGTCCAATCCTACTGCTCAGTCCTCCCGCTCACAGCAGGCCCTAGGTGTGTGTGTATGGGTGACTGCGCAGCCACTATGTCTCGGGTGAATGAAAGATACAGTTGGTGCACTTGATGAAATACCTGCCGAGCACTCCGGTGCTCGGAACTGCCACGATCTTCAAAAAGGGTCTCTGTGTGTCGACACCGCTCTATCTCTCTCTTTTCTCCCTAGGGTCCGGGGCGCTCCCTCTCGGACTCTGGCAACTCCAAAGGGGTCTGAGCCCAGACCTCCCTCTCGACAGAATAGTCCCGGTCAAAACTAACAGTACGGGGGCAGGAACCTTACTAAGGCGGTCCCTAGCTCAGATTGTCTTTAAGGTGATTCAGGGCTAGCTGGGCCTGGGGCACGTGGCCTGCGCCGGGGTAATACAACCTCCCCTCGCAGTCTCTCCGTCTCCTCGCCTCTCCAATCAGCTCTGACTCCACGTGCGCGCAACCACTGCCTATATTTCTGGCAACTCCTCCGCCCATAGGCTAGACGCTCTCACCTGACCCTCCCCGCAGGGCTGCTGGGTCAAGGGACTGCTTCTCTCCCGCTAAATGCACTCTCCTCCTTCGCGGGCTTTTGCAACTACTCTTTGATAGCGCAACCTCCCGTTCTTTGGGGTGAATCAGGGGTCACGGCTACATCCTCCCCCCTGTGGATTCCAACGACCCCGCTTGGAAAATGATAACAACACAACCATTTATATAATGAAAAACACTAATACATTGGTTTCTCTATCAACTTGTACATTTCACTGAACATGATAATCACTGATTGAACCCGGCTGCGAGCCCACTGCTGAGACTCATAATGGGGTGCCCCGAACTTATCATAAGCCAAACCTCGTGGGAGGTTGACCAGCTCTTTGGCTTCTGCGAATTGGCTCTTCCGCTACCTCTTTGGGAGAGTAGCAATTCTCATCGGGTATTTCCAACTCGGCCCTTGAGGGGTGGGGTATGTCAGTACAGTCTCTTTGTGACACAAAGCACGGGCTCTGGGGATCTAGCTGCGGACTCACTGGAGTCAGTGTCTCTGTCATGGGGCCAAGAGGCTCTTTGCCCGTGGCTCCTCCGGGAGATGCCCCCGCAGCCGGAAGGCCCCTTTGAGAGGTTCCTTCCTGTGAATCGTCCAGACTTTCCTGTCCTGATGACAGTTCCCCACTCAGGGGAGATGTAGGCCACTCTAATTCTCCTTCTTCTATTTGGGGAATAGGGAGCAGATGATTTCGATGCCACGTCTTTATCCGGCCCTCTGAGTCTTTTATCCGATAGACTGGAAGGCCAGGCATTTGAGAAACTACTTTGTACACCCCTTCCCGCCAACGGTCAGCCAACTTATGTTTTCCCGGTACTCCCAGGTTGCGGAGCAGTACGGCATCGCCAGTTTTAATGTCTCTATGTTTTACTTTGTGATCATAGCGCCTTTTGTTCCCTGCATTCAATTTTTCGTTGGATCTCTCGGCTTGCCGTAGGCCTTCTGTAGATTCTCTTGCAATCTTTGTACATAGCGAAAATGGGTGGAATTGTGCACCCCATCGGTGGAGACTCTTAATTGTATATCCACTGGTAGACGGGCTTCACGGCCAAACATAAGAAAGTAGGGCGAGAACCCGGTATATTCGTGTCAGGTGCAATTATAAGCATGGACTAGAGTTTCCACATGGCGACTCCACTTAGTCTTCTCTACACCTGTTAGCGTGCCCAGCATGTCCAGCAGAGTGCGATTGAAACGTTCGGGCAAAGCATCCCCTTCTGGGTGGTAAGGAGTAGTACGGGACTTTTTAATGTGCAAGAGGTTCAGCAATTCTTTTATTAGTTTACTTTCAAAGTCCCGTCCCTGGTCGGAGTGCAGAAGTTGAGGTAGCCCATAATGCATGAAATACTTCTCCCAGAGAACCTTAGCCACCGTAATAGCTTTTTGATCTTTGGTCGGAAAGGCCTGGGCGTAGCGGGTATAATGACCAGTGATGACCAGCACGTTCCCTATACCATGGGTGTCGGGTTCGATGCACAAGAAGTCCATGCAGACTAAATCCATAGGACCCGTACTCTTTAGATGGCCCATGGGGGCAGCTCGGGTGGGTAGAGTCTTGCGTTGGATACACCGCACACACCTACGACAGTGATGCTCCGTGTTCATCATGGAGAGCTTTCAACACTAAGTATTGTAGTCGTTTTGCCGGATGGTCATGATACTTCACCACTCGGTACAACAGCCGATCTTGGATTTCAAATTTGTCCGCCTCCCGCATTAGTATACCTCCGACATCCCCCGGAGTCTGGCGAAGCAGGCCCCATCGCTTTTGTCGAATGGCATCCCGGATAGTCCCTGCGACCGGATCTTGTTCTTGGTAACGTACCATGTCCTCCCAAGCAATGATCTGATCGGGGGTAACATGCATCCCACTCGGTCACGATAGGCTTCAGGTATAGCGGTAGGGGAGCACCCTAGGGAGTCAGCCACCCGTAATTCCGAAAAGGCTACTTGCTCATCTATGATGGCTGCCGTGCCACAGAGTGCTCTTATTCCGGGCCCGGGGATCTCCTCCCATTGATCTTCGTCGGTGGTAGGGATGAACCCCGGTCGCCTCGACAGGGCGTCAGCCCCAATGTTCAATGGCCCAGGTTTGTATTTCAGGGTGAAGTTGTAATTGAAAAGCGCGGCCAACCAGCGATGTCCGGTCGCATCAAGTTTGGCTGTGGTCATGATGTAGGTTAGAGGATTATTGTCGGTGCGTACTTCGAACGACACCCCGTACAGATAGTCCCGAAGTTTATCCACTATGGCCCACTTAAGGGCCAAGAATTCGAGCTTGTGTACCGTATAGTTCTGTTCACTAGCTGTGAGACTGCGGCTGATATATGCTACGGGTCGCAACCCCTCGGGATATTTTTGATGCAACACGATTCCTAGGCCGCTCAAGCTGGCGTCCACGTGTAGGATGTAGGGTTGGTCGGGATTGGATTAGGCCAAGACCGGAGCAGCCGTTAGGCTCTGCTTCAGGTCGTGGAAGGCTTGGTCACACTCGAGGGTCCATTTATCCCCGAAGGGCTGTTTGGCAGAGTGGGTCTTTTGGCCCGTTTCAGACGGGTATATGCGGAGCAGGCTGTTGAGGGCTTTGGCCCTACGTGAATACCCCTCCACAAATCGCCGATAGTAGCCGCAGAAACCCAGGAATGAGCGTAGCTCCCCCACATTCTCGGGGCGAGGCCAGTTAACGACAGCTTCTATCTTAGTGGGATCAGTGGCGATTCCGGCGCCGAACACTATGTGCCCTACATACGTTACTGAGGTCCGGCAGAACCGACATTTGTCCAGAGAGAGTTTGAGGCCTTCTGCGGACAGCCTATCCAGTACCTTCAAGAGACGATTCTCATGCTCCTCCAGGGTTTTCCCGAAGACTATGATGTCATCTAGGTACACCAGGCATTCTCAGGGGTTGAGGTCACCCAACGTCTTCTCCATTAATCGCTGGAAGGTGGCGGGTGCTCCGCATATGCCTTGGGGCATGCGGGTGAACTGATAAAACCCCAGAGGGCAGACGAAGGCTGTCTTTTCTTGTTCCTCGGGGCTCATCGGGACTTGATAGTACCCAGACCGTAGATCCAGTACGCTGAACCACTGGCTCCCGTGTAGGGCATCGAGGATCTCTTCTATACGAGGGAGGTTATACTGATCCGGCACCGTACGATTGTTCAGCGTCCGATAATCTACACACAGCCTCACAGTTCCATTTTTCTTTCTCACCACCACTATAGGGGAGGCGTAGGGGCTTCGGGACTCAGTGACAATCCCTGCGGGCTCCATGTCATGGATAGCGGCCCTCACATCCTCCACATCCCGGGGAGCGAGTCGGCGAGAACGTTCTCTGAAGGGCTTCTCATCCATCATGCGAATGGTGTGCTGGGTGTTGCGGCTACACCCCACATCCATTTCCCCGGTAGAGAATACGGATCGTCTCTTTTCTAGTTGCACCCGTAACCAGTCCTTCCAGGTTCCAGGCAATTCGGCCGAGCCGAAATCGAAGTCCAGGGCCGTCCCTGTTAATTCCACTCGGGTCGTATTTACTTGCACGGCTTCGTCCACTGAACTAACAGGATAGATTCTTCCTATCTGCTGCCCCACATCGATGACCAGGGAGAAGGGTGATAGATTCTGCACCATCACATCAATCCGTCTAGGGAAGGCACCCTGCCAATAGCGGAATTCGGGTACGAGCCGATACCCTCGCCTCACATCCTCTCCGGGAGTACTCTCGAGTGAGAATTGCCGGTCTTTGGCTAGACGCTCCGCATAAGCACACCAAGCGGAAATTCTTTGCGTTTCTCCGGGAAAAAGCTTCGTCCACCCCTTTCGTCCACAGAACAATAGTCCGTAGTCACATGAAGGAGAGGAAGGCTGGGCTGGGTCGGATTGAACCAATTGCAGCTGTAGACTGGACATGGGGAGCTCTTTAGTTTCGTGTAGATAGGCCCGGATGACCGCTTGTACAATATCGGCATTAGTGCCGAGGATAATAGGGTACTTGGGGGTGTCTCGGGGTTCCGGACACACCAAGGCATCCACCTTCATGGGGTGAGATTTTCCCATGTTGAGCTGTTGTATTTCCAGATCCACTGTCACTAACCCGTCGATGGGGTAGTCGTCGTTGCTCAGCCCGCGTACCTTGATGTGGTCCGCCGGTCGCAGCGGACGCTTCTGAAGATGACGATCATAGAACCCTCTGTATATGATGGTGACTTGGGATCCGGTGTCTAGTAGTGCAAAAGAGTAGATTCCTTCCACTAAAACTCGGATCAACGCTACCGGTCCCACTCGACTACAAATCTTCTACCGATTCGGCCCCTCCGGACGGGGTTCCATCTGTATCTGCATCCGTCGCATACACCCCGCAGACCATAGCCTGGGACAGGAACTTCGGGGGTGAGGGGCTCCGGGGTCGAGAAGTGCCCAGGCGGCAATCGTAGGATAGATGCCCCCGCTTCCCGCACTTGTAGCAGGACATATCTCTGGGGGTAGCCCGGCGATCAGGCGGAGGGGACGACCGTCCCGCGAAAGGCGATTTCTCGGAGCCAGGCTGGTCCGGTGGTTCCTCTTTCTTCTCCGTACTTCCTCTGCATTTAGCGCTACCGCTAACTTTCGGCCTCTGAGGGGAGTGTAGCATTAGATGCGTCTCGTGTTCCTTCACCTGTTGCAGTAGTTGGATGAACGAAGGGGGGGGGGGGGGCCGGGTGAGGTGATCACAAATCATGCTGGCTATTGGGTGAGAAGAACTGGATCCGCGGAGGTACTGCTTCCAGAGATACTCATTCATCTGGGAGGGTAGTACATATTTATAATGCAGCAGCGGTCCGAAAAATATTTGCACACGGTGTATATAGGCGGATAGCTCTTCCCCCTCCTTCTGGTTTACGGCATAGTACTTGGCCCACAAGGCCCCATCATCCTCTTTCGCACTATAGGCTTCGGCCAGGAACTCTATCATCAAGCGAGAGGTTAGGTCGGGGTACTGTTCGCGGTGTATTCCGATCAAAGTGGCCGCCGGGGCCACAGGCACTCCATGAGTCTCTGTCTTTTTACTACATCGGTGCACGACCACTCTTCCATCACTCCCCGAGTGTGCTCTTTCCACGTTTCTACCCCATCTTCCCCGGTAGGTACAGGGAGGGTCCCCGAGAAGGCTTTTAGCTTCCGGTAGTTCTGGGCGTGGGTGGCTAAGGTAAGCGCTTCGACTAGCGGTGGCAAACTAGGGGGGCTAGATAGCAGGTCTATTTTGTCATTTAGTTTTTTTAGCATATTACTACTCACTCCAGCCTCCATGGATGCGCTGGATCCCGTGTCACTGGACATGGAGCGGCAGCTACCGACCTCACTCTCGGCATAGTGGATCAACGGGAGGGTGGGGTCGTCCTCATCCAACGGACGTACGAGGGGATATCGGAGGGGGTAAACGAAAGGACTACCGCCGGGCGGTGCATCAGGCAAAACCAGGGATTGCGGGACGGCAGGTTCGAGCGCTAACAGGTTACGCCGACAGGCCACAAGTAAGGTATTCCACTTGGAGTCGTGATCTACCATTACATCTACCAGGCGAGCTTTGGCAAAACCCGGGAGTTGTCGCAAGGCCATCTGTAAAGTCTCTAAGGGTAAGGCCATGGGCACTCGGGCCAGCGCTACGGCAAAGCCATGGTGATCACAATTTAGGTTCGAAGGGCACCCCAGGTCTGAAATCTCAGCAGCGCCTCCAAATGTAGCCCTGCTTCCTGTACTAGCAAGCTGCTACTATGTGCTGTGTTACCTGCTGGCTCACAGGGCCTAAGTCTCTGCCACGGAGAGCCTGGGGTGCGCGCAATATATATATCAGGTGCAGCACCTCCACCTGCGACAGATCCCGCCAAAGGGGGAGTGAGTCTTCGCAGGACGTATATGCAAGAATTACACTTACACAGCCAAGTTCTAAAACCAATCTCTTTTACTGCCAGGTCAAACTCACGGTACATTACATGCCATGACATTCCGGTATACGGGTACACATTATATAACACGCCACGGCGGACGTCACCATCACTTGCGCCTCGGCGGACGGCAACAATAATCCCCCAATCCCGCCACCGGGTGAGCCCACCCCGTGTCCAATCCTACTGCTCAGTCCTCCCGTTCACAGCAGGCCCTAGGTGTGTGTGTATGGGTGACTGCGCAGCCACTATGTCTCGGGTGAATGAAAGATACAGTTGGTGCACTTGATGAAATACCTGCCGAGCACTCCGGTGCTCGGAACTGCCACGATCTTCAAAAAGGGTCTCTGTGTGTCGACACCGCTCTATCTCTCTCTTTTCTCCCTAGGGTCCGGGGCGCTCCCTCTCGGACTCTGGCAACTCCAAAGGGGTCTGAGCCCAGACCTCCCTCTCGACAGAATAGTCCCGGTCAAAACTAACAGTACGGGGGCAGGAACCTTACTAAGGCGGTCCCTAGCTCAGCTTGTCTCTAAGGTGACTCAGGGCTAGCTGGGCCTGGGGCACGTGGCCTGCGCCGGGGTAATACAACCTCCCCTCGCAGTCTCTCCGTCTCCTCGCCTCTCCAATCAGCACTGACTCCACGTGCGCGCAACCACTGCCTATATCTCTGGCAACTCCTCCGCCCATAGGCTAGACGCTCTCACCTGACCATCCCCGCAGGGCTGCTGGGTCAAGGGACTGCTTCTTTCCCGCCAAATGCACTCTCCTCCTTCGCGGGCTTTTGCAACTACTCTTTGCAAGCGCAACCTCCCGTTCTTTGGGGTGAATCAGGGGTCACGGCTACACATACATACATATCATTTGATGGCAGATAAGAACTACATGGCCCAACATGCAACTAGTCTGCATATTCTGATGTGAGACCCTATTTCATCATTGTTTTTCTTTCATATATAGGATCCCCTTGTCTATCCCAAGCATGTTTAAATTTTCTTACTGTGTTAGCCTCTACCACCTCTGTTGGGAGACTGTTCCAGTAATCCACCACCTCCTGTAAATAAGTACTCCCTAACATTTCCCCCAAATCTGTCACCCTCCAGCTTCTGAGGATGACCAATTGTTCTTAGAACAGATTAAAACAGAATGAAACAATATGTAATGAGGTCCCTGCTTGGAGAAGCTTACAATGTAATACATTACAAATATATGACATATTCTAATTTAATAGTAATAATAAACATAATTAGTGAATAAATACAACTAGTATTCTAAAATAATATTTCTTCTTTTTATAACTTAATAATAATGAAAATATTTAGTGCATAATAATGTGTTAAATGCAAATATAATTATGATAAATTATACAGTATATTACTTATTCTTGCCTAATAATAATACAAATAATTTGTGAATTATAACTAGTTAATAGGTCAACATATTTTTATAATATAAGTATAAAAGAAAATATGTATTATATATACTTTAATATAAGTATGATATAATATAGTACCTAATCTCGATTTTTTTGTACATTAAGCATAATATTTAAATTAATACATAGTAATTAGTTTAAAAATACAAATACTGTATAATCAGAGTATAATATATCATTAATATATATAATATACTATAGTAATATATTCAGGGTTGCCACCATCTACTGAAGGCCAACCCGGAGACAACATTTTTACATTTCGCGCTTACCTTCGGCGACAGCGTCTCCCTGGCATCCTCTGGCACCGTTCCAACATCCTCCAGGCATCTCCCGCTGCAATCCATATTGACGGATTGCAGCAGGAGATGCCTGGAGGATGTTAAAACGATGCCAAAGGATACCAGGGAGACGCTGTCGCCAAAGGTAAGCGCGAAATGTAAAAATGTATCCGGGTTGGCCTTTAATAGACAATGGGACGCTAAGTGACGTCCCGCTGCGTCAAGTTGCCATGACAGTGGGACGCCTTATGGTGCCGTGCCGTCACGTTGTCATGGCAACGCGCGCCGCTTGGCGTCTCGACATCATGTAGCGTCCCTGTTGTCATGGCAATGGGTGTCACGTGATGCTGTGACGTAGGGTTGCCGTTGACATGGCAGTGCCATTTGACGCAGCGCGATTATTTTGACAAGAGTTGCTTGCAGGGGAAGATGCCGCGAGGACTCCATGGATGCCGGGAGACGTCGCCGTCGCCGTCACCGCCGCCACTGAACGCCACCACCTGGAGGTTTACTAGGTAGACAAGTGGTCAAACCCGGACTGGTGGCAACCCTGAATATATTATATGTTATACAATATCTAATATATTCTAACAGAATAATAATTCAATACACATATCATTGTATCATATATTGTATTGGAAAACATAATAATAATATAATTGTATTCCTATGAATCATTATTTGTATTACTATTATATAGGGGACAGTAACAGAGACGGGACAGAGGAGTAGGGGGGACAGAGACAGAAAGAAAGGGACAATTCCTGTGAGAAAGAGCTTAGGGGACAGTGATAGAGCAAAGGGACAGTCATAGAAAGAGTAGAGGGGGCCAGGGGCAGAGAAAAGGGACAGTCACAAAAAGAAGCAGGCGAGGGCACAGTGACAGAGCCGACACCCAGTGCTCTAATGTAGTTGTCCCTTTAGTGCCAGGGCCCGTAACACGTTCCTGGCCTTCTATCCCTGAAAGGGGCTACACCTCCCTGCCATACCCCCCCCCCCTACATTGTGTGCTCCCCCCTCTAGCCCTGCACATCCGTCTCTCCTGCTTGGGGTGTAGAGAAGCTTGTGAAAATGCTTGAAAGGGGATTTTTAGGGTCTATAAATAGGTTTGCAGAATGGGGTGGTTCTGTCATAACATTAACACAATCAAGGGCTACCATCTGCTCTGCTAACCTTACAACTCTTAACCCCTGCGGAGCAATGTGTTGTTGGGCCCTCTGGCCCAGCAGGACGGGGAAAAATAAAATGTCTTTATTTCCAAATGACCAGACTTACCAAAACATTTTTTCTAAAACACTTCATGCTAAAACATCACTGTAAACCCCATTTTATCCTTAGTTTTTACGAACAATGTATTTTTTCTGTTTGCAGCAGCAACAGCTTTAATGCCAACTACTACAGCAACAACAGCAGCTCCGCCAACTACTACAGCAACATCAGCAGCACCGCCAACTACTACTGCAACAACAGCAGCTCCGCCAACTACTACAGCAACAACAGCAGCTCCGCCAACTACTACTGCAACAACAGCAGCTCCGCCAACTACTACAGCAACAACAGCAGCTCCGCCAACTACTACAGCAACAGCAGCAGCTCCGCCAACTACTACAGCAACAACAGCAGCTCCGCCAACTACTACAGCAACAACAGCAGCTCCGCCAACTACTACAACAACATCAGCAGCTCCGCCAACTACTACAGCAACAACAGCAGCTCTGCCAACTACTACTGCAACAACAGCAGCTCCGCCAACTACTACAGCAACAGCAGCAGCTCTGCCAACTACTACTGCAACAACAGCAGCTCCGCCAACTACTACAGCAACAACAGCAGCTCCGCCAACTACTACAGCAACAGCAGCAGCTCTGCCAACTACTACAGCAACAACAGCAGCTCCGCCAACTACTACAGCAACAGCAGCAGCTCTGCCAACTACTACTGCAACAACAGCAGCTCCGCCAACTACTACAGCAACATCAGCAGCTCCGCCAACTACTACAGCAACAACAGCAGCTCTGCCAACTACTACTGCAACAACAGCAGCTCCGCCAACTACTACAGCAACAGCAGCAGCTCTGCCAACTACTACTGCAACAACAGCAGCTCCGCCAACTACTACAGCAACAACAGCAGCTCCGCCAACTACTACAGCAACAGCAGCAACTCTGCCAACTACTACTGCAACAACAGCAGCTCCACCAACTACTACAGCAACAGCAGCAGCTCTGCCAACTACTACTGCAACAACAGCAGCTCCGCCAACTACTACAGCAACAGCTTTAATGCCAACTACTACTGCAACAACAGCAGCTCCGCCAACTACTACAGCAACAGCAGCAGCTCTGCCAACTACTACTCCAACAACAGCAGCTCCGCCAACTACTACAGCAACATCAGCAGCTCCGCCAACTACTACAGCAACAGCAGCAGCTCTGCCAACTACTACAGCAACAACTGCAGCTCCGCCAACTACTACAGCAACAGCAGCAGCTCTGCCAACTACTACTGCAACAACAGCAGCTCCGCCAACTACTACAGCAACAACAGCAGCTCCGCCAACTACTACAGCAACAGCAGCAGCTCTGCCAACTACTACTGCAACAACAGCAGCTCCGCCAACTACTACAGCAACAGCAGCAGCTCTGCCAACTACTACTGCAACAACAGCAGCTCCGCCAACTACTACAGCAACAGCAGCAGCTCTGCCAACTACTACAGCAACATCAGCAGCTCCGCCAACTACTACAGCAACAGCAGCAGCTCCGCCAACTACTACAGCAACAACAGCAGCTCCGCCAACTACTACAGCAACAACAGCAGCTCCGCCAACTACTACAGCAACATCAGCAGCTCCGCCAACTACTACTGCAACAACAGTAGCTCCGCCAACTACTACAGCAACATCAGCAGCTCTGCCAACTACTACTGCAACAACAGCAGCTCCGTCAACTACTACAGCAACATCAGCAGCTCCGCCAACTACTACAGCAACAGCAGCAGCTCTGCCAACTACTACAGCAACAACAGCAGCTCCGCCAACTACTACAGCAACAGCAGCAGCTCTGCCAACTACTACTGCAACAACAGCAGCTCCGCCAACTACTACAGCAACAACAGCAGCTCCGCCAACTACTACAGCAACAGCAGCAGCTCTGCCAACTACTACAGCAACAACAGCAGCTCCGCCAACTACTACAGCAACAGCAGCAGCTCTGCCAACTACTACAGCAACAGCAGCAGCTCCGCCAACTACTACAGCAACAGCAGCAGCACTGCCAACTACTACAGCAACATCAGCAGCTCCGCCAACTACTACAGCAACAGCAGCAGCTCTGCCAACTACTACAGCAACAACAGCAGCTCCGCCAACTACTACAGCAACAACAGCAGCTCCGCCAACTACTGCAGCAACATCAGCAGCTCCGCCAACTACTACAGCAACAGCAGCAGCTCTGCCAACTACTACAGCAACATCAGCAGCTCCGCCAACTACTACAGCAACAGCAGCAGCTCTGCCAACTACTACTGCAACAACAGCAGCTCCGCCAACTGCTACAGCAACAACAGCAGCAGCTCTGCCAACTACTACAGCAACAGCAGCAGCTCTGCCAACTACTACAGCAACAACAGCAGCAGCTCTGCCAACTACTACAGCAACAACAGCAGCAGCTCCGCCATCTACTACAGCAACAGCAGCAGCTCTGCCAACTACTACAGCAACAACAGCAGCAGCTCCGCCAACTACTACAGCAAGAACAGCAGCTCCACCAACTGCTACAGCAACAGCAGCAGCTCCGCCAACTACTACAGCAACAACAGCAGCTCCGCCAACTACTACAGCAACAGCAGCTCCGCCAACTACTACAGCAACAACAGCAGCTCCGCCAACTACTACAGCAACATCAGCAGCTCCGCCAACTACTACAGCAACAACAGCAGCTCCGTCAACTACTACAGCAACAGCAGCTCCGCCAACTACTACAGCAACAGCAGCTCCGCCAACTACTACAGCAACAACAGCAGCAGCTTCGCCAACTACTACAGCAACAACAGCAGCTCCGCCAACTACTACAGCAACAACAGCAGCTCCGCCAACTACTACTGCAACAACATCAGCTCCGCCAACTACTACTGCAACAACAGCAGCTCCGCCAACTACTACAGCAACAACAGCAGCTCCGCCAACTACTACAGCAACAACAGCAGCTCCGCCAACTACTACAGCAACAACAGCAGCTCCACCAACTACTACTGCAACAGCAGCAGCTCTGCCAACTACTACAGCAACAACAGCAGCAGCTCCGCCATCTACTACACACAGCAGCAGCTCCGCCAACTACTACAGCAACAACAGCAGCTCCGCCAACTACTACAGCAACAGCAGCAGCTCCGCCAACTACTACAGCAAGAACAGCAGCACCGACAACAGCTGCAGCAACAACAGCTCCGCCAACTACTACAGCAACAGCAGCAGCTCTGCCAACTACTACAGCAACAACAGCAGCAGCTCCGACAACTACTACAGCAACAGCAGCAGCTCCGCCAACTACTACAGCAACAACAGCAGCTCCGCCAACTACTACAGCAACAACAGCAGCTCCGCCAACTGCTACAGCAACAACAGCAACAGCTCCGCCAACTACTACAGCAACAACAGCAGCAGCTCCGCCAACTACTACAGCAACAACAGCAGCTCCGCCAACTACTATAGCAACAACAGCAGCTCCGCCAACTACTACAGCAACAACAGCAGCTCCGCCAACTACTACAGCAACAACAGCAGCACTGACAACAGCAGCTCCGCCAACTACTACAGCAAGAACAGCAGCTCCGCCAACTGCTACAGCAACAACAGCAACAGCACCGCCAACTACTACAGCAACAACAGCAGCAGCTCCGCCAACTACTACAGCAACAACAGCAGCTCCGCCAACTACTATAGCAACAACAGCAGCTCCGCCAACTACTACAGCAACAACAGCAGCTCCGCCAACTACTACAGCAACAACAGCAGCACCGACAACAGCAGCTCCGCCAACTACTACAGCAAGAACAGCAGCTCCGCCATCTACTACTACTTTTTTTTTTACTGAAAATGTTAATATGAACTCTCCTTTTTTCAATTTTTACATTTTATTGTCTGTTTTTAACAAAAATACTTCATTGTAAAACATAGAAACGTGGAATTTGAGGGCAGATAAGGAACACCTCCTCTGCCCATTTTCCTATCTGCTGTAAAACCTCATACCGGTCGCTTTTTTCGTAGTTAGGATATCCCACGCATTTTGTCCTTCCCTTACTGTGTTCGTCCCCTTTTTTATTTTTTTTACCAAATTCCTCATTTATTTTCCTGAATTGCCTACTTTTCTTTTTTTTAACACATTTTTCTATTTTTGATAAGATATTCCATTGTAATTTTTACACCAAATACCTCCACTTTTATTTTAAAACTTATTTTCTTTCATTTCTTTACAGCTGTTACACGTTGTCATAGAGCAGGGGACACAGCTGTGTCAAAGGGCAAGGGACACAGAGCAAGGTCTGTCACAGTGCAGGAGGCATAGGGAGCTTTGTCACAGTCACAGAGCTAGGGTCACAGAGCAAGATCTGTCACAGTGTCACAAAGCAGGAGGCATAGGGAGCTTTGTCACACAGTCACAGAGCTAGGGACACAGGAAGCTGTGTCACACACTTTCACATAACATGGAAAAAGTGAGGAGTTCCACACACTGTCGCTTAGCATGGCACACAGCTGTCACACACTGTCGCAGAACAGGATACACAGCTTTGTCACACACTGTCTCAGATCAGGGGGACACAGGCATCTGCAGAGGTTAAACAGCTGGGTGGGGCACCTCTAAGTACAGTGATGGGGCGTTAACGGTCGTCTCTTGCTCACCCCATTTCCATTAGTGTAGTGCTTGTTATGGGGTCATCAGGAACTCGTTACCTTTGAGTATCGCAGAACAGCCTCTTTGTTCTAAAGAATGTAGGCCCATATTCACTAAAGGTCAGCACTTCTTAACATCCATTCAGCTAAATGGGGGTTAGGGTGTGCTAAAGCCTAGCACGCTTTAGTGAATATGGACCTTAGAGGGGAGCGTCCCAAAACCCAGGAATCTCCCCTCCCCCTTCCCCACGATCGTCAAACATAAAAGAAACACTCATTACAATTCTAGAAACCTCCAAAACCCTGAATTTACAGCCCAAAAATCCAGGAATTCCCCCATCCCAAACTCAGGGATGAAAACTTATCCCTGACACACACTCACAGCCTAAAACCCAAGACTTCCCTCTCACCCCATACCTACAGTACACCCCCAAAACCCAGCCTGCTTTAATTTTAAAAAAAAGTAATTAAAAATAACCTCTGCACCAAAGCTAAACACTACCTCTTAGTCAATGTAGTGTATATGCCTTGATAATTACTTCATACACATGGTGTAGGTTACTTGCTAATTACTTCATACACATGTAGTGTATGTTACTTGATAATTACTTCATACACATGTAGTGTATGTTACTTGATAATTACTTCATACACATGTAGTGTATGTTACTTGATAATTACTTCATACACATGTAGTGTATGTTACTTGATAATTACTTCATACACATGTAGTGTATGTTACTTGATAATTACTTCATACAAATGTAGTGTAGGTTACATGATAATTACTTCATACACATGCAGTGTATGTTAATTACTTCATACATGTAGTGTATGTTACTTGATAATTACTTCATACACTTAGTGTATGTTATTTGATAATTACTTCATATACATGTAGTGTATGTTACTTGATAATTACTTCATATACATATAGTGTATGTTACTTGATAATTACTTCATACATATGTAGTGTAGGTTACGTGATAATTACTTCATACACGTAGTGTATGTTACTTGGTAATTACTTCATACACGTAGTGTATGTTACTTGGTAATTACTTCATACACATGTAGTGTATGTTACTTGGTAATTACTTCATACACGTAGTGTATGTTACTTGGTAATTACTTCATACACGTAGTGTATGTTACTTCATAATTACTCCATACACATGTAGTGTATGTTACTTGATAATTATTGTAGAAATATGATTATATAATCTAAGGGCGGTGACATGTTTAATGGATTATAGGGTCAGTCCCAAATAGGACCAAAGTGACCTAATGACAGGGACATCTTTAATAGATTTTCTGGGGGGGGGGGGGACACGGCGGTTACAGAGGTGCCGTGTTCTACCCCAAAGCATTTAAATTAAGTGCCGGGGGACCGTGCGAGGCCTCTGTAACTAACTTACCTTGGCTTGCAGCGATATGTTGGCATGGTAACCCTGGTGCCAAATTGCGGGGTCACGCGACATGGCGTTGCCATGGCAACGTGGCATCACATGACCCCGCAACGTCATTTGACGCCGGAGCCGAGCAGGGGGGTGGGGAGGGCGAGCAGGGGAGGTGAGCAGGCAGGGGGAAAGGATTGTGCACCCCTGAGCTAAAGGATTAGTGCCATGTAGGACCAATGTGACCCTGATGACAGTGACACATATCACACTCCTCCATACCATTACGTACTGCCATGAGCTTATCACATTGATAATGTTCATATATTCATATTATTTAATGTTATTGTCATCAAAGGATCAGCAGATAATTGGACAAATTAATGTAACCAAGAGGAAGATTATAACATTAAATTATATGATAGACGATGGTAATACAATTATATTGTAACTACAGTAGTTGTACCTGGTGTAACATACGCTGATCTAGCAGATCTTAAAGGTTATTAATTAAACATTACTCTTTGTTTTCACCCCCTCCGGGTAATGCCTTGCTGTCTCTTGTCCCCTCTACCCCACCTTACTCTCTCCTCCATCATGCCCTGCTTCTGTTTGCACTCTCTCCTCCCCGCTTTACTGTGTCTGCTCCTCCCTGTGTACACTACACTCCCTCCTCTCCTACTCATCTCATCTGTCTCCTCTTCTTGCTGTCTCTCTGTTTCCTTCTCCTACTAACCTTGCTGTCTCGCTTCCCCTCTCTTTGCACACCCTCCTGCTCCATGTGCACAGTGCTCTCCATTCCCTCCTCGTCATCCATCTGCCTCCTCCTCTCATTGTTGTCTCTTTGTCTCCTCCTCTACTTGCTGTCTCTCTCCTCTCCCCTCTTTGCTGTCTCTCCTCCCCTCCTTGCTCTCTCTCTCTCTCTGTCTCCTCCCCTCCTTCTTCGGCTGAGTCCATAGAGAATTCAGCCTTGCGGAAGCGCGCGGAGGCTAAGGGAAAGCGGGTGCTTTCCCTGGCCTTAGTTCCCGCGCCGTCTGGGGGCGTGTCGGGGGCCGGGCCAGTGACGTCACTGAGCTGGTTCGCCCTTAATGGGCGAACCGCTCACGTGACCGGCCCTGCGCTCCCGTGAGCGCTTAAACTAAAAAATTATTGTCGGCTACGCTTCCGCACGCCTGCGGACGCGTGCGCGAGCCCCTGCTAAAGCTGCTCTCATTGCGGCTGCAGGGGCTCACTGACAAGCGTCAGCGCGCCTCAGCACGGGTCAGCGCGCCTCAGCACGGGTCAGTGCGCCTCAGCGCGGGTCAGCGGATAAGCGCTGACCATGGACTCAGCCTTCCTCTCCAAGGAGGCATTCCGATTGTTGCTTAACAGCTGAACCTTTGTACGGAAACATACCTAAGTCTGATAGATAGATAGATAGACAGACAGACAGACAGATGGTGACATCACGACGCCACAACCTCATAACGCCGCGACGCCTGCATCCCCCAATATCAATTTCTAGTTGTGCCCCGGTTAAGGGTGACACAGATAGAAGGGATTCTTAGCTCATGAAGTCTGTCCTTCCCGCCACTGGGTGACACAGATAGCAGGGACCTATGTCCCACTGAGTCTGTCCATTCCACTACAGTTACACAGTGACACATAAAGAGACCTATTTCCTACTGAGTCTGTCCCCCCCTCTGCAGGGTGTCCCACTAAGTCTATCTCTGAAACCACACAGTGACATATATAGAAGAGGGAGCAATGAGCACTGTAGGGTGACACTGTCAGAGCTTTTGTCCCTGCAGTGAGCGGGGTTTTAAAATGCTCAGTGACCGCTCCAGTGTTTGTGGGTCATAGGTGCAGATAAGATAACAGCTGCCTTGGTTCCACTTCCTGACTGTGACATCACAATGGATCAGCCCTGTTGGACACACACACTGTCAGCTTCCTCTGTGGGACACACACACATACACACTGCCAGCTTCCTCTGAGGGACATACACTGCCAGCTCCCTTCGTGGAGCACACATAGCCAGCTCCCTTCGTGGGGCACACATAGCCAGCTCCCTTCGTGGGACACACATAGCCAGCTCCCTTCGTGGGACACACACTGCCAGCTCCCTTCGTGGGACAAACATAGCCAGCTCCCTTTGTGGGACACATACCGTAATGTAGCCAGCTCCCTTTGTGGGACGCCCATAGCTATCTCCCTTTGTGGGGGGGACACTGCCAGCTCACTCTGGGGCACACACTGCCAGCTCTCTTTGTGGGACACACACTGCCAGCTCACTCTGGGGCACACACTGCCAGCTCTCTTTGTGGGACACACACTGCCAGCTCCCTCTGTGGGACACACACAGCCAGCTCCCTCTGTGGGACACACACAGCCAGCTCCCTCTGTGGGACACACACAGCCAGCTCCCTCTGTGGGACACACACAGCCAGCTCCCTCTGATAACGTGCAGCCAGCTTCCGGACGTTAGCTGAGCTCATTTTTTTTATCAAGCGCTAGTCTTTGCAGTGGGTGTGATTTGGAGACAGGTCCTTGTGTACCCAGCTGATGCCGGCACTGAAGCATTTCAGGAGTTGGGTTACCACCTGGTTACCGCAATCAGCCAAGGTATGTGGGGACTTTGGGCTTCAGTTTTAGCTGGTGCTTTTCTTTGCAGTGGGAGAGCTTAGGTGGGAGATCCATATTAACGGGTACCAGGAATTTCTTGGCTGCGCTGGACTTCCTTTTATTTGATACTGGTCTTAGTAGTGGAACATTCCATTTAATGCATGCAAGAGTTGGGTTAGAGCCGTGAATTGGGTTCATTTTATTTTTCTTTCGCTGGTCTTTCAAGCAGGTGGCAAATGCTTGAGGTCCAATCCTATGTTATGAGGTGTCTGCAGCCTGCTCAGCTCTATCTCCAGTTAGCCTGCCCACCCCTCCAATCATTGAGGCATGCCCAGGAGTTGTGTTACCACGACCAATGGTAACACATTGGTGAGCTCGTGTAGATCTAGTGCTGGTCTTTGCCGTGGTACTGGCCCCTTAATGCATATTGAGCTAAAGGGGGAGAATATATCAACTTAAAATCATATATTGGGCATCTTGAAGCACTGATCTGGAATCCATTCACTCATCCATCTAGCCAATCATTCACCCATTCATTTACTTATCCATCTATTCATTCACCTGTTAATTCACTCATCTATATATTCATTAATTTGCCCATCTACTCATTAATTTCTTCATCTGTTTATTCATTCATCCATCTATTTATTCATCCCTCAGTCCATTCATTCATCCACATGTTCATTCATTCACCTGTTCATTTATTGTCCCAACTCCAACCCATCCAAACTTCTGGTGCCAACACTCACCTACCTCACTCATGTTCCACGTCTGCTGCTCCACTATACAAATCCTTACAGTGGCTTCCCAGAACACCACCCCCCCGCCCCTCCCCCACACCCCCTAACAAAACACTGACTTCTACAAATTCTGTCTGGCTCCTAAGTATTTAATATTTTTGTCCACCCTCGAACTTTAATGGGATCAGCTGTGCGGCTGAACCATACTGAGGCATACTGTACAGTTTATCTTTTGTTTCAACATTGTCCCTCATTCCCTCTAGATTGTAAACTCTCGCATGCAGGGCCTTCATTGCCTGTCGTATCTGTTTGTGCATGGTTGCCCTTATTTGTATTTGAATGTTGTCAACCTGTTTATGTCATTGATGTCTGTGATGAAATAGGCACACAGGCTTCCAGAAATCCCAAGCAGTTCGGCTGATTGCCTATTCCCATAAGTGCAGTGTTTATTTACAGCGGCACTTTGGACAGTTCTGCTCTCCTTTCCCCCTGCTGCCTGAGCCTGTATTCAGTGTCCTATATTGGGTATAGGCATGACCATATTTGGGCATGTCGCCCTAATGATTTCGGGTCCAGGGCGCCCTGGTAATGACATTAATGTAACTGGGTCATTTGCAGAGCTCAGTACAACGAGTATCCCCGCTGCGAGAGACAATGGTTTCCCTATCGTGTCTTTTGTTTCTCCCAGGCTTTGCGGCAGCTCTGTGACTGTACCCCCCACTGTACCGTGCTGCGGAGTTTGTTGGGGCTTTACAAATAAACGAAAATAATAATAATCCATTAGTTTATTTAGTTTTCCATTTATTCATGCACTCAAACTGATTCATTCATCGTGTTGAAATTGTATGTACTGTTACATTCATGTGTCCATTTATTTATCCCATTTTCATTCATACATGTATCCATCACTCTTCATTAATTCATTAGTTATTCATCTTTTACATGAGTCTCTCTCTCCCTTTCCTGCCTCTCACTCTGTTCTTCCCCTGTTTATTTCTCCTCCCCTTTGCCCTCTCTAATGTCCTTTCTCTCACTCATTCTGCCTAACCCCAATCTCTCCCCCTCTCGCTTAGTATGGCACCCATTATATTTGCCCGGCAAAGCTCGGAGATCGACTGGTGCGAGGAAAACTATGTGTACTCTGAGTATATTGCAGAATATTATAACACGGTGAGTGTATGGACCATCCATATTGCATATTCGTCTTGGGGATCAGCTGCAGGACAAGCAATAGATACAGCAGGAAGCAGAAAAACAAGAGATGAGATATACCTGGGAGCAGACACAGCTGGGCAGGATACACACGGCAGGATATACACCTAAGGGCAAATACAACTGAAAGCATATACACCTGAAATACACCAGAGACCTGATACACCTGGGGGCAGATACACCTGAGACACACCTGAGGTCAGACACACCATGAGGCAGGTACACCTGAGGACAGATACACACAGGGGCTGATACACCTGGAAGTGAATACGCGTTGTAAAAGAGACCTTGTGTATTTAGGCTGACTAAGGGCTGGTGGTTATAAAGTTGCATTTATTAGGATGCAACAGAGTTGCTGGGACGGGCAGAGTGAATGGAACAGGTTTAGTCACGGTGTACATTTGTAATTATTAACATTGGGAGCGTTAGTGTTTTGGGGGGTTGGGAGAATCAAAGGTCCCTGTGAGTGTCCTGTGACTTTTGTCAATATATGGGGTGGGGGCAGGGGCTGTTATAGTGTGGCTATGCAGTATATTAACTCCTTCGCTGCAGAGTGGTAAACCGACCTCTAGGACTCGGTGTGTGGGGAATAGATGGAGGAATGTGAAGTCTGACACCTCTACAACTGGGCAGCTCGAGAGATGGGCACAGGGAGTCTGCTACTTCTGGGACTCTATGGCAACGGGGAGAGGTGCAGGTGAACAAGACTTGCTACCTCCAGGGATGCTGGGCCTAGAACCCCTAGAACCGGGCAGCCACGGGAAAACAAAGCCTGCCAACTCGAGGACTGAACGGAGCATGAGCACCTCTAGGACCATATAGTATCACTGCAGCACCTTGACCTTGTTTAGATCTGCTCTCTTAACGAGAAGTGTGTAGTGTTATTGTATGTTCCACAGGGGTTTCCCCTTGTGCTTTCAGCAGTTAGCCTGTCTGCAGATCTTTGAAGTGGGTGAAACTGGTTGGCACCCCAGCCTCGACTAGCCTGGTGACCTCAGGGCAAGTCACTTTATCTCTGAGGCACCACAAATTAGATTGTGAGCTCTACAGGGCAGAGACTCACTTCTGTGTACTGAGGTAGGTACACTGTCAGCGCCACATAAGAACAATTATCCTTATTATTAGATGTTTAAAAGTGCGATTCAACTTAGCCGGTCAGAGAACAACATTTTGTAAAAACAAATGTACTGTCTAATTATCTTCTCTAAACTAATCTGATTGTGCTAATAGCAAATATTTGGCTGTTTTTGTTTATCTGGAAATGAAATACCAATTGCATTCTTTAAGCCCTCTGAATAGGGACATGTTTTTTTTACCCTTAGCCGACCCTGTCCTTATCAGAAAGCCAATAATGACAAGGGGAAGAGAGGGGGCTTTGCCTGTGCAAACTCTTGTTGAACATAACGTGACAAAAGGGAACAGTCAGAGATAATCCAACCCAGCTCACCATGTTTACAAACTGACATTAAAAAATGATTAATAATTATTTTCAGATTGATCAGATTTGGGTAAAAAAAAAAAAAAAGAGTCAGTCACTCAGATGTGACCCCTTAAACATGTCACTGGCATTAGCACACTTTGGTCTTAGGAGGGATTTACCCCTTAAACATGTCATTATTACTTTGGTCATAGGAGGGACTGTTCTGTATCCTTATACCCTGAAAAGGCCCTATGGGTATCATTGTGCCTTAAACTGCCCTGTCCTTAAAGCTCTTTCTAATCCCACTTCCCCCCAGGTCAGTAATGTGGTATTCCTCCTGGTCGGGCCCCTCATGATGTACCTCCTGCACCCATATGCCCGCAGACGCACTCTGGCTGTACACCTCGTCTGGCTCATGTTTATGTTGGTTGGTAAGGACAGCTTTCATGAAAAGTACATTGTGGGTCGTCCAAAAGACACCCCACGGGGTCATCTCCTGGCTGGAGTGAGTGTTAAGTGACTGATACACTTGGTGGCAGAGTCGCATACGAAACAAAAAACTAAACTGGATCAGCACTCAAAAATAATAATGAAGGACTTACGTTTTGCTTTTGGTCTCATCAAGTTTCTTCTTTAATTAATCAAAAAAGCAGCAATACAGAAAAAATCAGCACACACAGGGAAATGAATTGTTAGCAGACACACACTCTTTTACAGTATGTGCACAATAGAGCAACGTTTCAAGGCCCACTGGCCCCTTCGTCAGGTTTAATCATAATATCCATCCAAGGAGGTTTAAATAGTCCATGTGGACACACATGTGGCCCTGATCTGCACTGTGCAGCCATTACAGTCAGATTCTAAACCAACACCTGCAATTAATAATCATGTCTAGTGTATTGCTGATGCTGCTGCAGTACTCCAATTCTTGTGTGGTCCTGGAAGTGCCAGGCTCTAGTCCTGGAGGTGTCAGGGTCACTGCACTGCAATAACCTCTGCTCTGTCCACTCCTAACCCATCTAGCCCTGACCCAATGTCCTTGTATTAGAGGCAGTCATGCTACCTTGTTCAGTCATTCCACTGTATATAGGGTGTAAATTCAGGCCAAACCCCCTTTCTAAGGCAGTATCAGTAACGTATTGCCTCATGCCATTGCTTCCTCCCAGGCCTCTTCTCCACGTATTATCACATGACCTTGAGCTACCTTGGGCAGTTGCTGGATGAGATCTCCATCCTGTGGGTTATTGCCCTGGGGTATTCCATCTGGTTCCCTCGACCTTACTTCCCGGGCTTTATCAAGGACAGGTAGGATCCTTTATTATGCATTCATCTACTTCTGCCTGGCAGCTCGCAATGTATCTGTGACTGTTGTCATTTACTTCCGTCTGTTGACTCTGTTTAATCTGTAATCAGCAATTGTGCATTCCTGGCTGGTGTGTTGGTGATCTTTATGAGATAAGTTCTGTAATCATGTTTTTGGCCAAAGGCTCTTCAATCTATGACTCAGTGATTGTTTACTTTAGACTCCCAATCTTGCTATACTATAATGTACTTCTGCTTGGAGGCTTGTCAATAGGTGATTCTGTAATTGTGTACTTCTGTCGGGCTCACACATCTGTAATTATGTAATTATTTTCATCTGTCTCATTATTTCCTGTGGTGATCTATCTCTGTCTGACTCAACAATCTAGAGTGTACCTGTGTCTAACGGTTGATAAAGGGGTTATTCAGTGTCCATGTTAGTGTGCCTGGTGAGGAATCAATTCATTGTTCTGAATCATGTACTTTGCCTGATGAAGGGTTAATCCATTATTTGGAATCATGTAGTCCTTCCTGATGACAGATCAATCTGTTTTTGTTTCATACTTCAGCCTGATGAAGCAGGATGTCATTATTCTGAATCATGTAGTTCTGCCTGATAAAGGATGGATGGATCCATTATTCTGAATCATGTAGTTCTGCCTGATAAAGGTTGGATCCATTATTCTGAATCATGTAGTTCTGCCTGATAAATGATGGATCCATTATTCTGAATCATGTAGTTCTTCCTGATAAAGGATGGATCCATTATTCTGAATCATGTAGTTCTGCCTGATAAAGGATGGATGGATCCATTATTCTGAATCATGTAGTTCTGCCTGATAAAGGATGGATGGATCCATTATTCTGAATCATGTAGTTCTGCCTGATAAAGGTTGGATCCATTATTCTGAATCATGTAGTTCTGCCTGATAAATGATGGATCCATTATTCTGAATCATGTAGTTCTTCCTGATAAAGGATGGATCCATTATTCTGAATCATGTAGTTCTGCCTGATAAAGGATGGATGGATCCATTATTCTGAATCATGTAGTTCTGCCTGATAAAGGATGGATCCATTATTCTGAATCATGTAGTTCTGCCTGATAAAGGATGGATACATTATTCTGAATCATGTAGTTCTGCCTGATAAAGGTTGGATCCATTATTCTGAATCATGTAGTTCTGCCTGATAAAGGATGGATCCATTATTCTGAATCACGTACTTCTGTCAGGCAGCTGCTCAATCTGTAACTCTATGTGCATGGAGTTCTGTCTAATTCCTACATCATTCTATATAGCTTCTCTTATGCTTTGTATGTATAAACTCATGTTAACATCACTACCCCCCTCTCCCCAGGAGTCAATGGGTTGCGGCCATCTATATCACAGCCACGGTCACCACTGTGATGTCATTTGTGAAGCCGGCAGTTAACGCCTATGTCCTGAACTGCATCACCTTCCATATACTGCACATTGTGGTGAAGGAGATGAGGAAGTGAGATATTAGGGACACATACCTCTCACCATGTCCTAATACACAGACATTAGGGGCACATACCTCTCACCTCCTTTTAATACATAGACGCCAGGGCCACATATCTCACCCGCTCCTAATACACAGATATCAGGGACACATACCTCTGACCCCCTCCTAATATACAGACCAGTGACATACCTCTCACCCCCTTCTAATACAGAGCCAACAGGGACACATACCTCTCACCGGCTACTAATACACAGATATCAGGGACACATACACCTCACCTCCTCCTAATATGCAGAACACATGCCTTTCAACCCCTCCTAATTCACAGATCTTAGGGACACATACCTCTCACCTTGTCTTAATACATAGCCACTAGGGACACACACCTTTCAACCTCTCCTAATAGAGATATTAGGAACAAGTAATCAACATCCACTCCTAATACACATATGAGGTAAACATACCTCTTACCGCCTTCTAATAAGCAGACATCATGGACACATACCTCTCACTTCTACCTGATATGCAGAACACAGCAACACATACCGCTCAACCCCTCCTAATACAAAGACATGAGGGACACATACTCTTCACCTTTTTATTTATCTCTGCTTTTATCTTACTCAGGTGTGTGGATCAGAACATGCGTCACTTGGCCCTCATGTCTTTCTTCTGGTGGCTTGTGGCCATCTCGTGTTGGCTCAGTGACCGCTTTTTCTGTGACTTCTGGAGAAGAATGAACTTTTGTTACCTTCACAGCATCTGGTAAGGTCACCAACATCAACGGGCACCCCCACTGCAGGGTGACACAGTGACACTGACAGGAGGAACATACGGCCCATGGAGTCAGTCCCTCCCACCCAGGGTCGGCCCGTCCATTAGGCGAACCTAGGCAGTTGCCTAGGGTGCAAAAGTCCTAGGGGCACAGCGGGAGCCGAACAGCACAGGAGTCAGGGAACAGAGCGGCAGTAGAAGACGATCTCAGTGGAGGGAAGACGTTGAGACAGTGGGCGGCGGTGGCTTGGCTGTGGCAGACGAAGACATCCGAACGGAGCAGGAGCACACGAGACGGCAAGGGAAGTACGCACTGTAACACTGGAAGTTGACCGGCATCTGACTTCCGGTGCCGGAAGTCAAATGCCGGTCAACTTCCGGGTGTTACAGTGCGTACCTCCCCTGCCATCTCCTGTGCTCCTGCTCCAGTCGGATGTCTTGGCTTTCCACAGACAAGCCGCCGCCGCCCACTGTCTCAACGTCTTCCCTCCGCTGACATCGTCTTCTACTGCCGCTCGCTTCCTGACTCCAGTGCCGCTTCCAGCAAGCGAGGTACGTGAGGGGGGCGCGTAAATTTTAAGGTTCGCCTAGGGTGCATGAAACCCTTGCGCCGGCCCTGCTCGCACCACCGGGTGACAGAGACAGAATGTATCTATGGGCCATGGACACTGATAGAAGGGCCCTATGAAATCTGTTCCTCACACCACAGGCAGGTTACACAGAGATAGAATATACTATGATACCATGGACATGGTCACCCTTTCTTGTCATTGTGTCAACCTGCACATCATGCACGTGTCCCATGGTTCCCCTTTCTCTGCATCACCCTGCTGTGTGAAGGACACACACCCCATGTCTCATTGGTCCATTCTGTCTTTGTCACTGTATTACCCTGCATTAGGAGGGACACAATCCATATACCATAGCTCTCTTCTGTCTCTGTCATCCTGCAGTGGGAAGCCCAGACTTAATGTGACACGGAATCCTGTGTTATTATGATTATACTATGTTATTATATACATTACTAATTACTTACTGTTTGAATTACACCACCTCTCTGCTCCCTCTTAGGCACATCCTCATCTGTGTTACTGTTGTCCATAGTAACACCCTCTTCGCGTATTTTGATGCTCAATATGAGATCCCTCAGTGTTGCCCTCGGGTTCAGTACTGGCCTCTGAAGTCCTTCCGCATCGGTCTGCCATACCTGGTCATCAACACAGACAGTGTACCCAAAAAACGCTGCTAGTCCCCATACTAATGCCATGAGCCGCCATCTTGGATTCACTCACCAAGCTTGTGGGACTCTGTATTTTAGGGTTTATCCATCACCGTTTTAAAACAAAATAAATACATTTATGACTCTTTTAAGTTTCCTGTTCTGGACTTGAATTTACATACGCATTAGGCTATGGCTGAGGTAGAACAAGATGGTCATCAGACACAGTAAAAAAAGAGTTGGACTGAATCTCGCACACCAAAATACAATACAACTGAAAGAAATATAAATTGGGTGCCCCACAGCATGGAGGTGCTTAACTCCCTACCAGCACCAAGAGCATGATAATTGGAAGAAGTCGCCATGAACACCAGTTGAATGCAGAATGTGCAGTTTCATTGGTAACAAGGTATCATATTGAGAGGCGAGCAGCCGATGTTTTGGTCCAAGCGGACCTTCATCAGGACGAAAAGTGTCGTAACTACCTCGAAAAAAACCCCCTAAGTACTTCTTCTATCTCCTAAGTGACCACATGGTGTCTCGTGATGTCCTGGACTTCCAGTGACAGACTTTGTGATGTCAGTAGCATCGTTGCTGACACGTTATTACGTCATGGCCTGTTGTCAGGGGAGCGACCAGGCATCCAGATGACGGGGTATTCTAGGGCACATTGCTATGGTAATCAGTGTTAAAAAAAAAAAAGATCAAAAGCCATACACAAAGGAAATGACAGTGAAAGAATATAAATAAATGCAATTTCATATTAAAATTGTATGTGTATCTATATATATTATAATTAAGGGCTAAGTGCAATCTTTTTCCCCTGCGCCCCCCTGCCGGCTGTCATCTCCGCACGCCAACGTGACGTCACATGACCCCGCGGAATCATTGGACGCAGCGTTGCCATGGCGACGCGTCTCCAGCAGCCGGCTGAACCAAGGTAAGTGAGGTTTACAGAGGCCTTCGCCGCTTCCCCGGCATTTCATTTAAGTGCGTGGAAGCACGCGGGGCCTCTGTACACCCCGCGCCCCCCCGCAGATAATCTCGCACCCCCCAGTTTGCGCACCCCTGCTTTAAAGTACAGTATACCCAGTTTGGCATAGGTTTTGAATGCCAGAGTATCAATATGCACCCTAAATATTACATGGGAATCAATATGCCTAGATATTTAAATTTAGTGACGGGCTAGAATGGTGTTAGAGTTGGTTCTGATCTGAAGCTCTGTCATTTGTAGCTTTAGAAATGTAGCCTCAGTCCCAAATATCGTAGTTCCAGTGTTGTCAGTGTTTAAAAAGAGTTTGTTTTGGAAATCCAGTATTCGAGTCTTGAAAAATCAGATTGAAGTAGATGTTTAAGGTCAGAGAGGTTTCAGTGTCGGCTGCTGCACACACCCTGGCAGGCTGGCAGCACGCAGCTGTAATCTCCGGTCTGTGGCTGAGCTTCACCCCACCCCTCTCTTTCTCACCCAACCCACCCCCTCTCTCTCTCCCACCCCCTCTGTCTCCCACCCCACCTCCTCGCTCCCACCCCAACCCCCCTTTTCTCTCCCATCCCCCTTTCTCTCCCACCCCACTTCCTCTCTCTCTCACCCCACCTCTCTATCTCTCACCCACCCCCTTACTCTAACCCCTCCCTCTCTACCTCCACCCCATCTCTTCCCCCCACCCCCACCTCTCTTCCCCCCCACCCCCTCTCTATTCTTCCCCACCCCCACTTTCTATCCCTCCCACCCACCTCTCTTTCTCTCCCACCCCACCTCCTCTCTATCTTTCCTCCACCCACCCCCTTACTCTTCACCCACTCGCTCTCCCCCACCCCCCTCTTCCTTCCACCACCTCTTCCTTCCACCCCCTCTCTCTCCCCCCAACCCACCTCTCTATCCCCCCCCTTCTCTTTTCCCCATACCCTATCTTCCCTCCCTCCCGCTCCCCCACAACCCCTTCTCTCCCACCCCTTCTCTCCACCCCTCTCTCACACACCCCTCTCTCTCCCCCCACCCCCTATCTCCCCCACCCCCTCTCCCCCACCCATTCTCTCCCCTAATCCCCCTCTGCCCCCCCCACCCCCTCTCTCTCCCCTCCTCTCTTCTCCCTCCCACCCCCTCTCTATCCCCCCTCTCTCTCTCTTTCTCTCCTTCCCACCCCCTCACTCCCCCCATCCCCTCTCCTCCCACCACACCCTCTCTCCCCACCCCCTCTCTCCCCCCACCCCTTCTCCCCCTCTCTCCCCTCTCACCATCTCCCTCTCTCACTCCCACCCATTTTCTCCCCCCACCCCCTCTCTCCCCTCATCCCCCCACTCCCCCCTCATCCCCCCACTTCCCCCTCATCCCCCCACTCCCCCTCTCTCCTTCCCAACCCCTCACTCCCCTCCCACCTTCTCTCCCACCCATTCTCTCCCCTCATCTCCCTCTCTCCCTCCCCCCATCTCCCTCCCACCCCCCACTCTCTCCTTCCCATCCCCTCACTCCCATCCACCCCCTCTCCCCTCATCCCCACTCTCTATTCTCCCCATCTCCCTCTCTCACCCCACCCCATCTCTTCTCCCCCACCCCCTCTATCCATCCCACCCTCTTTCTCTCCCACCCCACCTCCTCTCTATCTCTCCACCCACCCACCTTATTCTCCCCCCCCCCCACCTTTCTCTTCCCCCCTCTCTCACCCCACCCCTCTCTCTTCCCTCCACCCACCTCTCTCTTGTCCCCCCCACCCCCTCTCTCTTCCCCCTTCTCCCCACCTTCTCTCTCTTTCCCCATCCCCTCTCTTCCCTCCCCCCTCTCTCCCCCCACACCTTCTTCTCTCCCACTCCCTACCTCTCCCCCCACCCCCTCTCTCTCCCCCCTCTCTCATGACACAGTGTAATATGTCATGTGTTGTTGTTCATCTGAGGTTGTATTTACCTAATTTTTAGACCTGCTGAGGAACAGATTGTTATTTTGTCCTGATATGTAAAACCATAGAATTCAAGGAGGGTGTACTTTCTTTTTCACACAACTGTGTGTATATATATATATATATATATATATATATATATATATATATATATATATATATATATATATATATATATATATATATATATGTGCTGCAAATGACCTGGGCGCAGAGATAAGGGAAGAAAAAATGGGGGGTGGGAGGGAAAGGACATAGAGTAGTACGTCTTAATATAGATCCTTGGATACAAGGTGAGAGAAGCACTTACAACACGTAGGTTGATTCAAGCGTTTTTCCACACTGTGGAACTGGATCTCCAAAGGAATCTGGAATGTCCTATAGCCCTCTGTCCTGAGGAGTTACATACTGGAGCCAGGAATATTCCCCAATCACAGCAAACAATTAATATGCAGGAAGAAATGGTAACTGTGTAATACCAATAGTAGATCAGATAACCATAGCGAGCGGGGATTATAGGATAGCATTTACTCAAATAAAAAACCTTCATTCTAAGGTATCAAAACATATAAAAAATGCAAGATATGCATTACTGTGTAGGAGATATCATGAAATTGTAAACATAATCAGCATGGTCTGATAGAATTGATATCTGAGTCCAATCAGTGCAATATCAGAGTCCCATATACTCCTTGTTAAAGGACATTATGTTCGAAACGCATAGGAGGTTGCACAACCCCCTTGGGTGATGTTCATTTTTTGAATAAAATTGATATACTTTTTTTACCACCTGGCTCCCTGGCAGTGCGCTGCTTGTTCTTCTTTTGCTACCAGATCCCAACATGTGTCTATCTCAGGCTCTAACTCCAACCCCTTGGATATCACCTGTTGTTTCCGAAAGGCTCTGTCCTGGGGCCCCTACTCTTCTCAGTGTTCATCAATGATCTTCCTACAGCTTGTAAGGAAGCCTCAATACACATGTATGCAGATGACACAATATTATATACACACAGCCATAGCCTCTCCGACCTTGAACACATACTTAATCAGACTTTTTGAAACTTGAAAATTGGATCTCCCAAAATAAACTGTTTTTAAACACTGACAAGACTGTAACAATGTGTTTGTTAAGACTGTAACAAGGGTATTTGGGGCCAAGGCTACATTTTAAAGCTTCCAATGACTGAGCTCCAGATCAGAACCTACGTTAATACCACCCCAACTCCTGTTACTAGTTTTAAATACTTGGGCATATGGTTTGACTCCCATTTAACATTTGGGATGCACATTGATACCCTAACATCCAAAACCTATGCCAAACTAGGTGTACTTTATAGGAACAAATCCTCCCTAAGTCTGCTGGTCACAAAGCGTATCGCAAAGCAGATGCTAATGCCAATTATCGACTATGGGGACATAGTATATGGCTCGGCACCTCAAACCCACCTTAGCAAACTTGACACCCTCTACAATTCAATATGGCGTTTTGTTCTCAAATGCAACTACAACACACATCACTGCGAAATGCTCAAAGAACTAGATTGGTCATCACTTGAGTCTAGGCGCAAAGTTCACCTTTCCTGTCTTGCCTTCAAATACTTTCTGGAACAATCATACACCTATAATATATATTTTCTTTAACTGTGCCTGCAATGTCTTGTATAGAATGTATAACCCTGTTCACTTATGTAACTATGTATTTGTAAACATGTATTATTTGTCATCATAACTCTGTGCCCAGGACATACTTGAAAACGAGCGGTAACTCTCTATGTATTACTGCCTGGTAAAATATTTTATAAATAAATAAAACATGGGAAAGGGGCAGAAGGGTTATGGGCTAGTGCAACAAAGCACTAAATAAGTGACCCTCAATCTAAAGCGGCAGCTCAGTCACACATGAGAGTAGTGAGCATCCCACCCCCGGGTAACAGTCCTTTGCCAGCACTTGCAAAATCGATAAAAAAGCAAAATCGATAAATAGATAATAACGATATCTTGCAAAGCAGAGAATCAGCACACAGGGAACCAAATGAATGTCACTGAGATTGGTTGATCCAAGTCACGTGACGCGGCTGTCGCGCTGCAAAAACAATTTCATTTGTCTCCTCTATAATCTGTCACTCTGTAGCGCTTGATCGTGCGCGCACTGAGTGTGCCTTCATTGGTCAACATTCATTTGTTCCGATGTCGACATTATAATCGCGGCCTAAAGCAGCAGCCCAAGTTGCTGTTTTTTTAAATTTTTATTTAATTGTTTTTCCTTTAATATGTGCATCAATACAATCCACACAATGATAAGTAATAGTAGACTAAGTTGCCGACCGCTCCTTTGTCCTGTTATCGATCGACGAAGATTCGGCTCGAGGGTTCACTAAATGGCTGTCAGTGCAGCAAAAGAGGACCAAAGAGGCAAAGTTCTGTGGGCCAGATCAAGTGACCAGGCAGTCACTAGATACAATTGGTGCACTGCTAGAGAGAGGGCAGGGCTCAAAAAGGTGTGACAGAGCCTGTTTCAGAAGAGGAAGGGGATGTGACTTCGTAAAAGGTTGCTATAGAAACAAAACATGCTTGTTACATTATAATACATTCATAATGTCAGCTGTTTAAAAAAAATTCTACAAGTATTTTCTCATAGTACAGAACGAATTTATTTGAAAAAACACGTAAGATATTGCTTGGTCTGCCGCTTTAACGGGGCAGTACAGGCTGCATGTTTCTTTTTTTACATTTTCTCCCTATACGTACAGTAAAAACCTCTGTTTTCACCTCTAGTTTTTCCCCTGCACAGGTTTTTTTTTGTTGTTAACTGTATTTTATTCCTAAAAATGAGCCCAAACCCTAAATTTATATTGCAGCTAGACCCCTCCCACTTAGTGAGACTTCAAATAACCTTAGCTGAGAATATTAAAATAACACATTTCTTTGTGATAATATTATTTGTAGTCTACGCTGAAAACAGTGCGAATAAACAGCATGAGTTGCCACGCGGGCACTATAAAGCAGGCTTTGGCCTTTATGAAATTAAAAATAAAATGACAAAACAGCTAGGAAAATAAAAATAAGGTGATTTAATCTGCTTTTAAGGGCATTACATGGAGCTTACCTTCAAAATAGGTCGTTTTGGGGGAACTTTGCCCCTTTACTTAGCCATGAATTCCTATAATGAATGGTGATGTACATTCCCACTGTCTCTGTACGTTCTTCCTACGCACCACTTCGATTGTTAGCTCTTTGGGGCAGGAACTCCTTTTTCCTAATTATTATTATTTTTATGTTTCAAGTGCTTATTCCCATCATGTGTTATATAAGGGGTGTGCAAACGGGGGGGGGGGGGCAATATTTTGTAGGGGGTGGAACAGGGTGGTGATAGAGGCAGGTGGAAGGAGATGATGGCAGCGGACAAAGATTACGCGGTGGCGGGGGCAGCGGGCCGCCAGAGTGAAGCAGAGGAGCAGCCGGCAGAGGAGTTCGGAGTCACACAGAGACAGAGCAGGACAGCCGGGAGAGGAGCTCGGCCCAGCTGAACGGGAGAGAGGGGAGGACGAGTGGGAGAGATGAGGAGGAGGAGGAGGGAGAAGAGGAGATGAGGAGGGAGAGAGGATGGGGGGAGAGGAGATGAGGAGGGAGAGGAGATGAGGGGGGAGAGAGGATGGGGGGAGAGGAGATGAGGGGAGGAGAAAAAAATTTCAGTCATTATTATCTTATACTACTATGCTGATTTATTTAAAAACAAACATAACATTTGTCATGTTTTGCTGATTTAAAAATGTTATACCGATTAATAAAAGGGCCCGACTAATATCACGGATGAAAAGGGGGGCTCGGTGTAAAAAGTTTGCTCACCCCTGGGAGCCTCAGTATATTATTATGTCAAGTGTATTACTGTAGTGAACCGCTATGTACATAGATGGCGCTATATAAATAAAGATATACTTACAGCATCCTGCAGTTCCAGGTAATGCACGCTAGATGGTAGTGTGTGCCTCCACATTAGCCATTTGTGCCTGTAGCAGCATTGCTTAGCTACAATGTAGCGCTCAACCATGTAACACCTGTCTCATTTGCTTCCTATCAATAAAGTAGAAATACTGTAGCTGTGTTAGTTCAGTTGCAATAGTGCAAAGTAAATGAGTACTTCAGTATTAGGTGATACCTTTTTTATTTGGACTAACAATTGATATTATTATTATTATATCAATTGTTAGTCCAAATAAAAAAGGTATCACCTAATAATGAAGTACTTCCAAGTTATAACATGTTCTTATTATGTAGCACTAAGAGTGTACGTAGCACACTACATAAGAGTTTTGCAGCCACAGCGAGTCCATGCCACGAAGAGCCCGCAATCTAATGTTGGAGGCTGACGCACAGGGAGATAAAGTGACTTGTCCAGGGTTACAAGGATTTGAAGTCTGTTCACCCATTTCAAATGCAGTATTCTTACCGCTAGCTAAGAGAGATAGATGGAAAGAATGAGATATTCAAAATTATGAGACTGGATAACTTGGAATGAGAGACTGCCTTCCAATGAGTGAGACTGCCTTCTAATGAGGGAGACTAACTTCCAATGAATGAGACTGCTTCAGTAAAGAAACCATCTTCTAATGACTGAGACTGTTTTCTGAGTAAGACTGCCTCCTAATGAGTGGTCTTGTCCCACAATGAGTGAAACTGCTTTCCAAGGAGTGAGATCATGGTCTAATTATTGAGAATTCCCCTCTATGAGTAACTGTCTTCCAATGAGTGAAACTGCCTTCCAATGAGTAAGACTGGCATTCATTGAGTGTGACTGCCATGCAATGAGTGAGACTGCTATCCGAGTAACACTGCCTACCAATGAATAAGGCTGCCTGCTAGTGAAATAGACCATCTTCTAACGAACAAGACTGCCTCTCGATGAGTCAACGATCTTCTAATTAATGAGACTTCCCCTCTATGAGTGAGTGACTTCCAAGGAGTGAGCCTTCCAATGAGAGAGTGACTTCCAATGAGTGAGACTTCCAATGAGTGAGTGACTTCCAATGAGTGAGCTTTCCAATGAGTGAGTCTTCCAATGAGTGAGTCTTCCAACGAGTGAGCCTTCCAATGAGTGGAGTGAGTGACCTCCAATGAGTGAGCCTTCCAATGAGTGAGTGACTTCCAAAGAGTGAGCTTTCCAATGAGTTAGGGACTTCCAATGAGTGAGTGACTTCCAATGAGTGAGTGACTTCCAATGAGTGAGCCTTCTAATGAGTCAGGTTGCTTTCACTTAGATTATAAACCCTTCTGGCAGGGGCTCCCTTTGCCTTATGTTGTCATTTACTTATTGCTCTAATCCCCACTATTGTATTTTATTTCACCTGTTTCTCCCTGCATACACTGATGGCGCTACAATTACATACATACCAGTGAGATTGCACCCCAATAGGCGAGACTACCGCTCTTATAATTACTCGTAAGAGTGACTGCACCTTTAACAGAGAGCAAAGGGGCTCTATTGCAGAGAATGTGGGGCTGGAGCCTTTTGTCACCATGGAAGCACAACTTCAGTCTATGATTGGCTAATTATGGTGTCAGTCACCTCAGCCCCGCCCCTCGCTTGTTCTTGCCCGCCCTTTCTTTCTCTCTGGTCCCTTCCTGACAGGAAGCCCCGCCCCCTTCCCCCCCTCCGATTGGTCGGATTTGAGCTGGAACATTCCGGTGTCCCAGCGGCGGGATTGGCCGGCGGAGCGTTCCATTGCGGGCAGGAGGGGGGTCCAGGCCTAGGCTCGGGCTGCGGGGCCTGGCTGGATTTTTTGGTCTCTCGTCTCGGTGTGAGGGGGGGGGGAGCGGAGAACGAGGAGGCCGGGGGACCGGAGGATGAGGGCGGAGAAGCCGTGAGGGGGCCCGGGAGGAGAAAAAGAGACAACGAGAGGAGAGAGACATGGACAGCCAGGTACTAAGAGGAAGAGACTGCCATTGACTGAAAGAGACAGCCAGGGACTTAAAGCGACAGAGACAGCCAGGGACTGAGAGAGGTGGACAGCAGGAGACAGATGGACAGGCAGTGACTGAGAGACAGCGACAGCCATTGAGTGAGAGACAGGCAGGTATTGAAAGACATGAATAACCAGGTACTGAGAGACAGAGAGACTGTCTTTGAGTAAGAGAGACACAGAGAGAGAGAGATATACTCAGGGACTCGGACTGCAAGAGAGAGCCACCAGGAAATGGGTATTCTAAGGTCGAGACAGTCTAGTGATGGGGTGGGTGATAAGACTGACACCTCCATGGTTTATATCCAGTGCTCTGACATTGGGCACATTGGCGTGGTATCTCACAGGGGCCAAGTTGGTTGGATCGACTAGACTTGGATGTCTACGCAAGCCAGAATAGCCAATAGTTGGTATAGACCAGTGAAGGGGTGTGGTGGGTCAACTGGCAGTGAGGAGGTGCGGCTGGTAGGTTGGCTATGAGGGGGTGCAGTGGGTCAACTGGCAGTGAGGAGGTGTAGCTGGTAGGTTGGCAGTGAGAGGATACGGCGTGTAGGTTGGCAGTGAGGGTATGTGGCTGGTAAGTTGGCAGTGAGGGGGTGTGGCGGTGGGTTGGTTGGCTGCTTGGAGTGGACAATAGGTTGGTGGGGAGGACAATCGCTTGACAGCGACAAGGAGAGAAGTTGTCGGTTGACAGTGATAGAGGTACGGTGGTAGGTCGGTTGGCAGTGAGGGGGTGGGATTGGTTGGCAGTGAGGGAGTGGGAGGGGTTAACTGGCAGGGTGGACAGTTGGTTTGCGGTGGATAATCGGTTGACAGTGACGGGGGAGGAACGGTCAATTGGCACGACTGGTAGGTACGTTGGCAGTGGGGGGTTAGGTCTCTTGATTGGCAGGGAGGGAGATATAGTCAGTTGACAGTGAAGGGGGCAGCACTGAGAGCTCTGTGATTGGCGGCGGTTGGGTATGACGGGGAGGAAGAGACGTTGCTAGGCCGGCAGTGACCATGGGGAATAGGGTTGGTTGAGTGAGGGGTGGTTGGATGGCTTCAGCATGGTTGAGCGGGGTGTTAGTTGACTGGCTGACTGGAAATTGGGAGGTGTGGGTGTTTTGGTACTGTGCGGTCAGTTTGTTGTTGCAGGACATTATCCTTCATTCGGGAGTTTGGAGGCGGTATTTAACATGCAGAAGATCCTCAGTTTACAAACATTTCTACAAAATACATAATTTAGGCTATTAAAAATGTCAGTGTCATTAGGTCATTGTGTTCTTACACAGGACTGACTCTTAATCCATCAAACACATCACTGTCATTGGGTCACCTTGCGCCTACATCCATTGCATATGCACTTACAACCTATGTGGTTTGCTTACATAGACACTAGGAATGTATTATGATAAGTTCTTCTGGGCAGGGACACCTATTCCTAATGTTTACTTTTATGCTTGAAGCGCTTATTCCCATAGAAACTATTTTGTTGTGTCTATATTTCGGTGAAGACCTATGCACATGGATGGCGCTATATAAAGATATACATACATACGTGGGACTGACCCTTTAACACGTCACTGTCATTAGGTCACTTTGCTCCTAAGTGGGACTGATCCTTGAACCCATTAAACACATCACTGTCTTTAGGTCACTCTGCAACGTGGGATGGACTGTAACAGTGACCTTCCTTTGTGAAATAGGTTGTGGTGTGGGAATCCCCAAAGCAGCTGGGAATGTGGCCACAGACACCCCCGTGCAGCTCCTCCCCTGTGTGGAATTTAGAGGACCAAAGGAATTCTCTGAAGGGGGGGGGGGTCTCTATGTGACCTGCCATGATGGTGCAAATGAAGCCCTTCTGTGCCAGACGAGTCAGCGTGCGTTACCATGCAATAAAGGACATAATGTTCCCACTAAGATGGAGGCCTAGTAGATAAGGGTTAAAGTGTGTGTGTGTGTATATGTATATATATATATATATATATTACACACACACAATAAAAAAATAGGCACTCGCAGGTCTTGTCAATTGTAGACAAAAAAGACGGAACCAAAATGTTTATTTATTTCATTAAACTTTTTGCCTAAAACTTAAATGTGCCTATTTTTAAAAAAAATGTTTTTTGGTGTGTGTGAATTTAGATAATTCACTTTGTTTAGTGCACCCAGGCAAGATTCTGCTGTAAGTGGAGTACTGCCGTTTTAATTTTTCCATTTATATAAATATTTGCCAGTATATGGTGTCATGTGTTTAAAAGAGCAGTTGGTTCACAAAAACAGTATAAAAGCACCCATTCACAGGCAGAGATTTGCAATATGACCTGTCACAACAGACTAGCATCAACTAGCACCAATCCTCTTCATGTTGTGTCAGTAGCAGTGCACTATTGTGAGAGATGTGTGTTGTTTCGGTAGAAGCGCAGTTTTGTTAAGCTCAGCAGCAGGGCAGTGATGTGACTGTAGTCATATGTCTGTAGTCCAGTGTTACAATGCTCTCTGTGCTTTGTCTCTCCGCAGTGCACTGTGCAGGTGAAGCTGGAGCTCGGGCATCGGGCCCAGCTGAGGAAGAAGCCCACAACGGAAGGTTTCACCCACGATTGGATGGTGTTTGTGCGCGGCCCCGAGCAGTGTGACATCCAGCACTTTGTGGAGAAGGTGGTGTTCAGGCTGCATGACAGCTTCCCCAAACCAAAGCGTGGTGAGTTCCCCCAAGCCTGTGGGTCTCTGCCCCAAGCCCGCACTCTTTCTCTTGCACAAAAGTAAAACTTATTATTGGTAAAGTTGGGACCCTACAGGCGACATCCTGAACTTTTAGATCTCTAATGCTAAATAATGGACAACACTGTCTTCCAGTGAGCAACACTCACTCCTAATGGCTATATGCATATAAAATGTGCATTATATATATATCTTGAGAGAGAGTCAGGTGGGAGCCGAAATGTTGATTTCTCCTGCTCCCCATCTCCGTTGGGTTGTCATGGCAGCAGGCGTGACATTGCGATGTCACGTTGTCATGGCAATGCGATGACGTCACAAGAAGATGCCGCGAGAGATGAGAAGGTAAGAGAAAAAGGTGACGGTAGGTGCCGGTACAAGAAAAGCTGTGTGTATATATCTATCCTATCTATATCTTCAGCTTTGGGAATAAGTGCTTCAGACATGAAAGGGAGTCCCTGCCACGAAGAACTTAAAATCTAAGTGGTAACTAGGGAGAACTTGGAGACAATAGGAGGGTGTTATAGTAAGTGCATATGAGATGTATAGTACAATATGTTGAGAGAGGTGCAGTGTGTGTGTGTGTGTATACGCATACACACACGCTCTGTATAAATATACATAAGTGTCTGTCACAGACCACTCTACCAGTTAAGGGGTCGGTGACAGCAGCTGATATATCTGTCTCATCACTTCGCCTCATGCAGGACAGTCTGCTTCCTAAGCAGCAGGGAACAGGAAACCTATACTGTAAAGAGAAACAAAGCTGGAAACAGGGACGCAGGCGGAGTCTGAGCTTGGACAGCAATTAGGGCTATTTGTATGGTGGTAAGACCCCTGCCCTTTAAACACACCCCTAGCTATAAAGACTTTCTGAGCAGCTCCTTTTGATGTCTGATTTGCATAGGGCAGCACCTAACCTCTATGCTGCCGGAATGGTCTGCAACACATTGCTTCGCATGGGCTTAATGGTGCAGTCCCTCCCAGTAAGATGCTTTATTAAGTACTCGGGCATGTGACATGAGTATCCCCTTTGCTTCTTTTTGTAGGGTGCAAGGAGCCGCCATACAAAGTAGAGGAATCTGGCTACGCTGGCTTCATCATGCCCATAGAGGTGTACTTCAAAAACAAGGTACGGCATATGTCTGTGTACTTGCATGTCGCTTTATATATGTGCATGTGTACATGCATGACGATTTATTAGCGAACAGATGTGTATGTGTTTGTGTAGATTTATACTCGTGTGTGTGTGTGTGTGTGTGTGTGTGTGTGTGTGTGTGTGTTGGAGTTAGGGCAAAATACTGAAATGATAGTAATATAGTGCAAATAAATAAGAATCCATTTAAATAATTCATTATCGCCATATAAGTGTGCGTGTGCACGTGGAGATGTGCGTACGCAGAGATTTGTTTGCAGAGATTTATACATGCGCGAGTGTAGAGATTTATACGTGTGCATTTGCGTATGGGGAGATTTATACGCGTGTTTGATGTACATGTGTGTGTATGCCTGCGTCCCCGGATGTTTCTACATGTGCGCCTGCTTCCGTGGAGGTTCCTGCTTCTCAATAGGACATTGCAGCGTTAATCTTCTGACTGAAACTAAAGAAAGTAACTTGCACTACTGCAGCAGCAGCCCGTCTCTATCCATGTCTCTCTCCATCTCCCCAGCAGCAGCCCTTCTCTATCCATGTCTCTCTCCATGTCCCCAGCAGCAGCCCGTCTCTATTCATGTCTCTCTCCATCTCCCCAGCAGCGGCCCGTCTCTATCCATGTCTCTCTCCATCTCCCCAGCAGCAGCCCGTCTCTATCCATGTCTCTCTCCGTCTCCCCAGCAGCAGTCGTCTCTATCCATGTCTCTCTCCATCTCCCCAGCAGCGGCCCGTCTCTATCCATGTCTCTCTCCATGTCCCCAGCAGCAGCCCGTCTCTATCCATGTCTCTCTCCACGTCCCCAGCAGCGGCCCGTCTCTATCCATGTCTCTCTCCATGTCCCCAGCAGCAGCCCGTCTCTATCCATGTCTCTCTCCACGTCCCCAGCAGCAGCCCGTCTCTATCCATGTCTCTCTCCGTCTCCCCAGCAGCAGCCGTCTCTTTCCATCTCCCCAGCAGCAGCCCGTCTCTATCCATGTCTCTCTCCATCTCCCCAGCAGCAGCCCGTCTCTATCCATGTCTCTCTCCGTCTCCCCAGCAGCAGCCCGTCTCTATCCATGTGTCTCTCCATGTCCCCAGCAGCAGCCCGTCTCTCTCCATGTCCCCAGCAGCAGCCCGTCTCTCTCCATGTCCCCAGCAGCAGCCCATCTCTCTCCATGTCTCTCCATCTCCCCAGATGCAGCCCGTCTCTCTCCATGTCCCCAGTAGCGGCCGTCTCTCTCCATCTCCCCAGCAGCAGCCCGTCTCTATCCATGTCTCTCTCCGTCTCCCCAGCAGCAGCCGTCTCTCTCCATGTCTCTCTCCATCTCCCCAGCAGCAGCCCGTCTCTATCCATGTCTCTCTCCGTCTCCCCTGCAGCGGCCCGTCTCTATCCATGTCTCTCTCCATCTCCCCAGCAGCAGCCCGTCTCTATCCATGTCCCTCTCCATGTCCCCAGCAGCAGCCCATCTCTCTCCATGTCTCTCTCCATCTCCCCAGCAGCAGCCCGTCTCTCTCCATGTCTCTCTCCATCTCCCCAGCAGCAGCCGTCTCTTTCCATCTCCCCAGCAGCAGCCCGTCTCTATCCATGTCTCTCTCCATCTCCCCGGCAGCAGCCCGTCTCTATCCATGTCTCTCTCCATGTCCCCAGCAGCAGCCCGTCTCTATCCATGTCTCTCTCCGTCTCCCCAGCAGCGGCCCGTCTCTATCCATGTCTCTCTCCATGTCCCCAGCAGCAGCCCGTCTCTATCCATGTCTCTCTCCGTCTCCCCAGCAGCAGCCGTCTCTCCATGTCTCTCTCCATCTCCCCAGCAGCAGCCCATCTCTATCCATGTCTCTCTCCATGTCCCCAGCAGCAGCCCGTCTCTATCCATGTCTCTCTCCGTCTCCCCAGCAGCAGCCGTCTCTCCATGTCTCTCTCCATCTCCCCAGCAGCAGCCCGTCTCTATCCATGTCTCTCTCCATGTCCCCAGCAGCGGCCCGTCTCTATCCATGTCTCTCTCCGTCTCCCCAGCAGCGGCCCGTCTCTATCCATGTCTCTCTCCATCTCCCCAGCAGCAGCCGTCTCTCTCCATGTCTCTCTCCATCTCCCCAGCAGCAGCCCGTCTCTATCCATGTCTCTCTCCGTCTCCCCAGCAGCGGCCCGTCTCTATCCATGTCTCTCTCCATTTCCCCAGCAGCAGCCGTCTCTATCCATGTCTCTCTCCATCTCCCCAGCAGCAGCCCGTCTCTATCCATGTCTCTCTCCGTCTCCCCAGCAGCGGCCCGTCTCTATCCATGTCTCTCTCCGTCTCCCCAGCAGCGGCCCGTCTCTATCCATGTCTCTCTCCATGTCCCCAGCAGCAGCCGTCTCTCTCCATCTCCCCAGCAGCAGCCCGTCTCTATCCATGTCTCTCTCCGTCTCCCCAGCAGCAGCCCGTCTCTATCCATGTCTCTCTCCGTCTCCCCAGCAGCGGCCCGTCTCTATCCATGTCTCTCTCCGTCTCCCCAGCAGCAGCCCGTCTCTATCCATGTCTCTCTCCGTCTCCCCAGCAGCGGCCCGTCTCTATCCATGTCTCTCTCCGTCTCCCCAGCAGCGGCCCGTCTCTATCCATGTCTCTCTCCGTCTCCCCAGCAGCGGCCCGTCTCTATCCATGTCTCTCTCCGTCTCCCCAGCAGCGGCCCGTCTCTATCCATGTCTCTCTCCGTCTCCCCAGCAGCGGCCCGTCTCTATCCATGTCTCTCTCCGTCTCCCCAGCAGCGGCCCGTCTCTATCCATGTCTCTCTCCGTCTCCCCAGCAGCGGCCCGTCTCTATCCATGTCTCTCTCCGTCTCCCCAGCAGCAGCCGTCTCTCTCCATGTCCCCAGCAGCAGCCCATCTCTCTCCATGTCTCTCCATCTCCCCAGCAGCAGCCCGTCTCTCTCCATGTCCCCAGTAGCGGCCGTCTCTCTCCATCTCCCCAGCAGAAGCCCGTCTCTATCCATGTCCCTCTCCATCTCCCCAGCAGCAGCCCGTCTCTCTCCATGTCTCTCTCCATCTCCCCAGCAGCAGCCGTCTCTCTCCATCTCCCCAGCAGCAGCCGTCTCTATCCATGTCTCTCTCCATGTCCCCAGCAGCAGCCCGTCTCTATCCATGTCTCTCTCCGTCTCCCCAGCAGCAGCCCGTCTCTATCCATGTCTCTCTCCGTCTCCCCAGCAGCGGCCCGTCTCTATCCATGTCTCTCTCCGTCTCCCCAGCGGCGGCCCGTCTCTATCCATGTCTCTCTCCGTCTCCCCAGCAGCGGCCCGTCTCTATCCATGTCTCTCTCCGTCTCTCCAGCAGCGGCCCGTCTCTATCCATGTCTCTCTCCGTCTCCCCAGCAGCGGCCCGTCTCTATCCATGTCTCTCTCCGTCTCCCCAGCAGCAGCCGTCTCTCTCCATGTCCCCAGCAGCAGCCCATCTCTCTCCATGTCTCTCCATCTCCCCAGCAGCAGCCCGTCTCTCTCCATGTCCCCAGTAGCGGCCGTCTCTCTCCATCTCCCCAGCAGAAGCCCGTCTCTATCCATGTCCCTCTCCATCTCCCCAGCAGCAGCCCGTCTCTCTCCATGTCTCTCTCCATCTCCCCAGCAGCAGCCGTCTCTCTCCATCTCCCCAGCAGCAGCCGTCTCTATCCATGTCTCTCTCCATGTCCCCAGCAGCAGCCCGTCTCTATCCATGTCTCTCTCCGTCTCCCCAGCAGCAGCCCGTCTCTATCCATGTCTCTCTCCGTCTCCCCAGCAGCGGCCCGTCTCTCTCCATGTCTCTCTCCGTCTCCCCAGCAGCGGCCCGTCTCTATCCATGTCTCTCTCCGTCTCCCCAGCAGCAGCCCGTCTCTCTCCATGTCTCTCTCCGTCTCCCCAGCAGCAGCCCGTCTCTCTCCATGTCTCTCTCCATGTCCCCAGCAGCAGCCCGTCTCTATCCATGTCTCTCTCCGTCTCCCCAGCAGCGGCCCGTCTCTATCCATGTCTCTATCCATATCCCCAGCAGCAGCCCGTCTCTATCCATGTCTCTCTCCGTCTCCCCAGCAGCAGCCGTCTCTCTCCATGTCTCTATCCATATCCCCAGCAGCAGCCCGTCTCTCTCCATGTCTCTCTCCATGTCCCCAGCAGCAGCCGTCTCTCTCCATCTCCCCAGCAGCGGCCTGTCTCTATCCATGTCTCTCTCCATCTCCCCAGCAGCGGCCCGTCTCTATCCATGTCTCTCTCCGTCTCCCCAGCAGCAGCCCGTCTCTATCCATGTCTCTCTCCATCTCCCCAGCAGCAGCCCGTCTCTATCCATGTCTCTCTCCATATCCCCAGCAGCAGCCCGTCTCTCTCCATGTCTCTCTCCATGTCCCCAGCAGCAGCCCGTCTCTATCCATGTCTCTCTCCATGTCCCCAGCAGCAGCCGTCTCTCTCCATCTCCCCAGCAGCAGCCCGTCTCTATCCATGTCTCTCTCCATCTCCCCAGCAGCGGCCCGTCTCTATCCATGTCTCTCTCCATCTCCCCAGCAGCAGCCCGTCTCTATCCATGTCTCTCTCCGTCTCCCCAGCAGCAGCCGTCTCTCTCCATGTCTCTCTCCATATCCCCAGCAGCAGCCGTCTCTCTCCATCTCCCCAGCAGCAGCCGTCTCTCTCCATGTCTCTCTCCATATCCCCAGCAGCAGCCGTCTCTCTCCATCTCCCCAGCAGCAGCCGTCTCTCTCCATGTCTCTCTCCATATCCCCAGCAGCAGCCCGTCTCTCTCCATGTCTCTCTCCATATCCCCAGCAGCAGCCCGTCTCTCTCCATGTCTCTCTCCATGTCCCCAGCAGCAGCCCGTCTCTATCCATGTCTCTCTCCATGTCCCCAGCAGCAGCCCGTCTCTATCCATGTCTCTCTCCATATCCCCAGCAGCAGCCCGTCTCTATCCATGTCTCTCTCCGTCTCCCCAGCAGCGGCCCGTCTCTATCCATGTCTCTCTCCGTCTCCCCAGCAGCGGCCTGGATAACGTCGTAGATGCCCGAATTTGGAAATACCCACATGCGGGCATTTACAACGTCATCCACGCTGACTGAATGGAGCAGGAGACACTGCTTGTGACTGCTGCTGGGCAGACGGCGGGAGACACAGGCTGCTGCTGTAGTGCAATTTAGTTTCTCTAGTTTTGCTCAGCAGATTAACGCTGCAGGGGTCCGATTCAGACATACAGACCCCCGCAGAGTTAATACTCTAATGTTTTAGCGACCCCCAGAAATTTGCCAACAACCCATGGGTTGCGCACCACCGTGTGTGAGTATGGGTTTGTACCAGGAGTATGAAGCATGTATAAGTGTGTGGAGTATGTGTTAATGCCTTGAGTATTTGTGTAGTGACTTCTCTCTGTCACCCCCATCCTGCAGGAGGAGCCCAAGAAGGTCTGTTTCACTTACGACTTGTTCCTGAACCTGGAGGGAAATCCGCCAGTCAACCACCTGCGCTGTGAGAAGCTGACGTTCAATAACCCCACCAAGGAGTTCCGACGGAAGCTTCTCAAGGCGGGAGGGGTGAGTGCTGAAGGCAGAGGGGTGAGTGCTGAAGGCAGAGCTTCGGGAGGAGTGTGAGACACCCAACTCACTCCCTCCTAATACAAAGACATCAGGGACACACCTCTAACCCCCCTGCTAAAACAGATAGGGGCACATACCAATCGCCCCTTCCTAAAACGCAGATATCAGGGACACATACCACTCGCCCCTTCCTCATACACAGACATTAAACACACCATCCTTCCCCCCACCCCCCAAATTCCCAGACATCAGGGACACATACATACCTCTCACCCCCTCCTAATGCAAAGATATCAGGGAAACATACCTTACCTCCTCCCCCTGGTCCTCATACACAGATATCAGGGACATGTATCGCTCACTCCATGCTCCTAAACAGACATCATGGACCCATACCTCTCACCAACTCCTAATACACAGACATCATGGACCCATACATCTCACCAACTCCTAATACACAGACATCATGGACCCATACATCTCACCAACTCCTAATACACAGACATCATGGACCCATACCTCTCACCAACTCCTAATACACAGACATCATGGACCCATACCTCTCACCAACTCCTAATACACAGACATCATGGACCCATACCTTTCACCAACTCCTAATACACAGACATCATGGACCCACACCTCTCACCAACTCCTAATACAAAAGAGATTATAGGTTGCACACCACTGCTTAAGGTAATAATTTCTCAAGGTGTTTGTATTTGGTGCTCACCTTCCGTTGGTACTGGCGTCCCAAAGCTGGATCCAAAGTTTTTGAGGTGTTTTGGTCTGAGGAAGGGACTGCTTGTCCTGAAACGTTACCACTGTTAGCTCTGATGCATTAATACATTTGGAAATCATTTGACTCCACTACAATTTGTGTGCCTCTTCCTTTCTCCTACCTTACCAACTCCTAATACACAGACCAAACACTTCTTATCATGTTTTCCAGGTGATGGTGATGCCAGAGGGAGCAGAGGCTGTGTCCAGACCGAGTCCAGATTACCCCATGTTACCCACAATCCCCCTATCCGCCTTCTCAGACCCAAAGAAGGCCAAACCATCGCACGGGTCAAAGGTCAGTTTGCCTCTTCCCTCCCCAACCCTCCTGTACTTAAAGGGGTCAGTCCCTCTTAGGATCAAAGTGCAGTAATGGCAGTGACATGTTGAAGGAGTCACATCTAGATGACTGATTTGCCCACATCAGAGACCTTTACCCTTTACACAACGGTTTTTATTTATTGGAAACATTTTATATACGTCAATTACAACGAGCAGCATTTTTTTTTTATATACAAATGTTCATATCACATTTAAGGAATCACAATCTCCTCGCACAACAAACCGCACTATAGGTTGACATTTTTATTTCCTCTCGTTACATTTCTATATGTGTTCCTCGTGGAACATCTTATAAGTTTCTTGTATATATAGTCTTTTCCTACAAAAGGTTGTTGTTGTTTTTTTAACGTTGGATTGCACCTTATTGAACTAAACTTTGTGATATGTTTGCTAGGTAAACAAGAATTTCCATTTGAAAGTGTTTTTTTTGTTTTGTTTGTTTTTTAAGCTTTAGTTGACACAAGAAGAAACTTCTAGTTGTTTGTTTCACGTGCCAGAAGGGCGCACACATTTTTTTTTTTAGAATTGGGCCTTTGGTTTAAACTGTTACATATATTCCGTTTATGAAAAATGTACGTTTCCCTTTTTCTCCGGGAAGACTGGATTAAAGCATATTAGCTACTTCTGTGATTGATTTTTGACTAATGGTGGCTTTATATTCTTTGCAAACAAAGGAACTAAGTTAACAATTTTGATTGGAAAATAGTCTTACCAACCAAAGACATTAGTTAAAGCAGCGGTGCGCAAACATTTGGAGCTGCGGCACCCTTCCAGGGAGCTGCAGCGTTTGCACCCCCCTCTCCCGATAGCTCGGCGTCAAATGACGTCGCGGGTCATGTGACGTTACGTGAGCCCACCCCGTCATTTGACGCGTGACGTCATTTGATGCCACATTGCCATGGCGTCGCGTCACCGAAGACCTGGCTGGCAGCAGGTTAGTGAGTTACAGAGGCATTTAAATGCCGTGGGGAAGAGCCCGCGCCCCCCCTACAAATTCTCCCGCGCCCCCCAGTTTACGCACCACTGAGTTAAAGTATGCAAAAGCTCTCCACAGGTGTGTTTTACAATGGAAATGTTAGTTTAAAAGGTTTTAAAATCATATATATGTATATATACAGTATTCGACAAACCTATACATTTGCACGCCCCGGGCGAGTGGATTTAACATCGTGGCGAGCTCCTATTGGTGATTTGTCGACCACTATATATATCTATAGATATATATATATATATATATATATGCTAATAGGTTTAACCATACTATGAAAGCTTGAACAATATACCACGCTAAAGTGGGAAAGGTACTTGCCAACATGCAAATGAGGCCGGCAAGGCAAGTAAGACCTCAACCCCCAAATATGGAAGACACCAAAAAGCAATGGCCCGCATTATCTGGAGGCTGGAGCTGAGAATGGTCATATAGATCAAGAGAGGAGAAGATAGAGTTGACAAGTTTGTCAAGTTCAGAGGAAGGAGAGAGTAGATGCCAGAACAGAGAAGTCAATGGTTTGGAGAGTAGTGAGTAGAACAGGTAGGAGGGGGGCGGAGGGAGTGAGGGAAATGAGTGATCATGAATTATAGTAGGTGATGGTCAGAGAGCTGAAGGGGGGGGCGAGAGAAATCAGGAAGGGAACAGTTTTTAGTTAAAATGGTCTAAATAGTGAGGTCTAGGACACCTTGCCACTGGGACATCTGGCCGCTTTGCCGCACCCCTTCAATTAACGTATCTTATTGGTGAAACGTCCAGCAGCAGAGTGGCTGTGGTGAAGGGTCCGCTGGCTGCCAAACGCTGGCGGAGAGTTGGTCGTGGCAAGATGTCCACGACCAAATCTCCAATTCCGTAAATAGTGACCATCCGTGTGGGTGCTGAAATTGGTCCATTGATGGAGGATGTTGGAGAAGGCGAGATGCCCAGGAGAAAATACATGCATACATACATACATACATGCATACATACATGCATACATACATGCATACATACATACATACATACATACTGTTTACAGTTAACAATATGTGTGATATGAAACATGTTCCCTACTTGTGCATTGAGCACACAGAAGCATATATTCCTTTGTAACTTAAAAATCTGAGGTGGGTGTATATTATCCGCTGTATTTTTAAGTGTGTTCATTTTTTACGGCGTTGTTTAGAGAGATGTTACTTTGTTTTTGGTACATTTTTTAAATGAAGTATAAATCTTATTGATGAGTTCATCCCTATATTCAGTATTAAGGATCTTCCTTTCCCCTATTTTCTATTTATATATTATAGTATTAAAACAATATTTTACTATGGAGAATGTACTTTCTTTTCTTTTTTTTGTGTGTATATATTCTACATATATTTTTAAAAGTTACAATAGTAAGTTATTTACAGCATGCATCTTGTGTATGTGAGCTAAGATGGATGGCCCCTTTTGAAGTTGTATAATAACACAGACGCCTTTTACAGGATGGGAACAAGGACAGTAGCAAAGCATCAAAACCCCACAAGGTGACGAAGGAGCACCGGGAACGACCGCGGAAAGACTCTGAAAGCAAAAGTAAAGAGAGCGAGCCAAGCAAACCAACCAAGGAATCCTCAACCTCCTCCTCCAGAAAACCAGCAGAGAGCAAGCCCCCAAAGGAAGAGAAAGCGCCCCCGAAAGTGGCCTCCAAGGAGCAGAAGCTGGCCCTGAAAGAACCTAAACAGGAGAGCATGTCCCCGAAAGGGGCGCCCCCCGAGGCCAAGCCCTCCAGCAAGAGGCCCCCCAACACAGACTCTCCCAAATCTGGCAGCAAGAAGCCCAAGAAGAGTGGCTCCAAGGGTTTGGGGAGCTCCTCGACGTCCCCACGAGGTCCACCCATCACCACCACCACCACCACAACCACCTCCACCACCACTTCTTCTTCTTACCCAGAAAAGAAACCAGTGAAGGAGAAACCCGGCAGCAAAGCAGAGAGGCCCAAAGTAGAGAGTGAGGTCAGGGAGGTGAAGAAGCCAACGGAGGATTCCAACTCTGACGATGAGGGGTCATCAAAGTCCGAGGTAGGAGGGGCGTCCGCAGGGGAGGACTTGGCTTAAGGGCAATCTGGGCAGGAGGTCATTAAAAAAATTTGGGCAGGTAGTTAGAGGAGCAGTATTGCTGGGTGCAGCGCACTGCAAATTCATATAGCAGGACCTCCCAGGGTCTACCGGACCAGTTCTTCTCTGCAGTGTGCTGGTAAGTGTAGGTACCTAACGGGAAAGGTGGGGGTAGGGGAAGGAAAGAGGTGCAACCCCTGCTCAGCTTGAGTAAAAGTTATCTTCGTCTGAAATGAAAAATACACGTTGGTGGGGTTGGTGCTTGGACTGAGAATTGTAATTGTAGTAAGACCAGGGAGAGAGAGAACTCGGCTAAAGAAGCACTCGGTTACACAAATTTCTGTGATTGGAAAGTAAAAATACTCTTTATTGGTATTTAAAGATTCATTTCTCTCCCTTGTCTTACTGCTGGTAAGTGTATACATGTATGGAGTGTGTGTATGTGTATAGATATATACAATATTTATGTGTTCACACACTTCGGAGCCAGCCTGAATTTTTAGGAGCCAGACTTGGAAAGAAAACAGGTGGTGGGGGGGCGGGGGGTGGGGGGGTGTTAGGGGTTTGTATGTGTTTTACCTGGAAATAGTACATTGTACAAGTACCTCTTGTTTTTAAGTTTATCTACCAGACGGATAGACGTGTGTGTGTGTGTACATAGACATATAGAGAGAGAGATATATAGAGATCTCTATGTCAAAGACAAGAAAGACACAGCGCGCCCAGGTTAAGTGGTTCAAAAGATACTTTAAGAACAAATAGTAGTATAATCTTGTCAGCCCAATGCAAAGTAAAATGTCAATTAACCCCCCTCTCCCCATCTCCCCCTTACCCCATCCCTCTCTTCCTCCCCCCTCACCCCCATCCCTCTCTTGCTCCCCCCCCCATTCCTCTCTTGCTCCCCCCCCATTCCTCTCTTGCTCCCCCCCATTCCTCTCTTGCTCCCCCCCATTCCTCTCTTGCTCCCCCCCATTCCTCTCTTGCTCCCTCCCCCATTCCTCTCTTGCTCCCCCCCATTCCTCTCTTGCTCCCTCCCCCATTCCTCTCTTGCTCCCTCCCCCATTCCTCTCTTGCTCCCTCCCCCATTCCTCTCTTGCTCCCTCCCCCATTCCTCTCTTGCTCCCCCCCATTCCTCTCTTGCTCCCTCCCCCATTCCTCTCTTGCTCCCCCCCATTCCTCTCTTGCTCACTCCCCCATTCCTCTCTTGCTCCCTCCCCCATTCCTCTCTTGCTCCCTCTCCCATTCCTCTCTTGCCCCCTCTCCCATTCCTCTCTTGCTCCCTCCCCCATTCCTCTCTTGCTCCCTCCCCCATTCCTCTCTTGCTCCCTCCCCCATTCCTCTCTTGCTCCCTCCCCCATTCCTCTCTTGCTCTCTCCCCCATTCCTCTCTTGCTCCCCCCATTCCTCTCTTGCTCCCCCCCCATTCCTCTCTTGCTCGCTCCCCCCCCCCCATTCCTCTCTTGCTCGCTCCCCCCCCATTCCTCTCTTGCTCCCTCCCCCATTCCTCTCTTGCTCCCTCCCTCATTCCTCTCTTGTTCCCTCCCCCATTCCTCTCTTGCTCCCTCCCCCATTCCTCTCTTGCTCCCTCCCCCATTCCTCTCTTGCTCCCTCCCCCATTCCTCTCTTGCTCCCTCCCCCATTCCTCTCTTGCTCCCTCCCCATTCCTCTCTTGCTCCCTCCCCATTCCTCTCTTGCTCCCTCCCCATTCCTCTCTTGCTCCCTCCCCATTCCTCTCTTGCTCCCTCCCATTCCTCTCTTGCTCCCCCCCATTCCTCTCTTGCTCCCCCCCATTCCTCTCTTGCTCCCCCCCATTCCTCTCTTGCTCCCCCCCATTCCTCTCTTGCTCCCCCCCATTCCTCTCTTGCTCCCCCCCATTCCTCTCTTGCTCCCCCCCATTCCTCTCTTGCTCCCCCCCATTCCTCTCTTGCTCACCCCCCCATCTCTCTCTTGCTCACCCCCCCATCTCTCTCTTGCTCACCCCCCCCCCATCTCTCTCTTGCTCACCCCCCCCCATCTCTCTCTTGCTCACCCCCCCCCCCATCTCTCTCTTGCTCCCCCCCCCCCTATCTCTCTCTTGCTCACCCCCCCCCCCATCTCTCTCTTGCTCACCCCCCCCCCCCCCATCTCTCACTCCTCTCTCTTCCTATTGGGGTTGCAGTCGGTCCCTTCCAGCCCCTCCAACAGCAGCTCCAGTTCCGAATCGAGTTCCGAATCGGACTTTGAACCCTCTCAGAACCACAGCCAGGGTAAGTAGCAGGACTGCACCTTTAAGCCGCTGGAGAGATGAGGTGTACTGTGGGCCTGCTATAGGATCTAAAATGGGATGATCACTGCAGTGTGTTTCTGGCCCATCTGGCAGGGAAAGCATTAAGCCAGTTCCCCACCCCAAAATATTTGTTTAAAGTAGATTTCCATGTTTTTTACCTTTTTTATAGTCTTATTTGTGTTTTGATCCTTTTCTTGTTTCAATTTAATTTAAAAGGCCCCAAAGCTTGAAGTAGTGTACACATGGCAACCTCTGCTGTCTATCCTCACTCCACAGAAGCAATGTATTGTCCTTCCAAGCAGGAAAAAGGCAGCACTCCAGGGACTAATATTGAATTTATTTAAAGTGAAAATCAGATTTGATTTCACTTTAAATACATCCCTTATCGGTCCTCCAGAGGGCTGCCCTTTTCCTGATTGGACGGAGGATATATTGCTTCAGGGATTGCGCCGTTTGGCGCATGGCGTGCACCCGAGACCGTTCCAAACAAGGGGTCACGTGAGTGCACCTAATTTCTATACCTATTATTCTCACTCCGCAGGCAGCACAGAGCTGTTTTCCTTGCAGTCTTCAAGTAGACGCAAAAGAAAAATGGTCTTATCCTGAAATTCTCTGATGAGGATCTTTGAGAGGCAATTAGCAGCCATGTTAATTTCAGTTTTGGGTTCAATTTTCAGGAATAAAACCCACATCAGATAGCAGGGAAAAACAAGAGCGGTGAAAACACACCATATTGTACAGTAAGGGGGGAGGGGGGGGATTTTTAATACACACAAAATAAATGGGCAGGAGGAACTGCAACTTATAAAAGGGTCAAGGCTTCCTATGGACTGTGTTAGAGACTCCCTTGCCTTTCACACACCAGGCCCGCTGCGATCCATGGTGGCAGACCTTCAATCAGAGGAGTCGGACGATGACAGCTCATGTGGGGACGAAGCGGCGTTAAAGACCAAAATAGCGAGCCGTGACCCCCGGTGAGAGAACCACAGCACAATGCCTAACCACCCATACTTACAACATTATGTTGTTAGCATGGTTACTGCCTGCATGGTGTGGGGTCACCAGTACATTTTTAGATGGGTCACTCCCGTGCAGTACCACGTGACCAAACGACAGTGATGTTTAATAGGTAAAAGGGTCACTCCCAAGTGGGATCAATGTGATCTTTTTAATGGATTACAGGTTCAGTCCTACAAAGGAGCAAAGTGGCCATCAAAGGTGCAATCCTTATGGCAAGGCGGCTTGGGCCAAGCGCTCGCTCCTCTCCCTTCTCCTCTCTGCACCGGGATCCAACTTCCACCCGACCGGAGGAGGGAGCGCGGGGCCCGACACTCCTTCAGCTCCCCCCTCCAGTCGGGCGGAAGTTGGATCCTGGCGTCGACAGGAGAAGGGAGAGGATCAAGTGCGGGTCCCCCGGACCGGCAGAGAGAGGTGTGTGTGTTTGTTTGTGAGAGGGGTCTTACCTTTTCCGGAGCGGGCCGCCTCCTGTAGGGTCTCGCTGTGACGACATGATGCCGCGGCACTACCAGAGGAGGACAGCTCGTCAAGGTAAGTCCTCTTAACTTTTTTACAGGGGGGGCTCTGCTGCCAGGGTGCCGCCTTGGGGCCTTCAAAGCCTGAGGTTGGCCCTGCCAGAAAACATGCTTATTACAGTCTAATAGGCTTCCATGAACAAATCTATCAATGCTAATGGCAGAGGTTTGGTTGCTCTCATTTTTGGGGAAATGAGTTACAAGTTGAATTTCCTCGGCGCCCCTGAATAAGTGTTTGTCAATTAAGTGTTTTCTTTAACCTTCTCCCACGCTCCTTATCAGAGAACCAATAAAGATGAGGCGAGAGCAAGCTGTGGCTTTATAAGCACGCAGTGATCCCAAATTAAAGGGAGCAGCCAGAGAAAATCACACCTCTCCCAAGTCTGACTTTAAAAATGTATGTAAAATACATGGGTGTCAGATGTGGATTAAAAAAAAAATATTAATCACCCAGGTAAGAGCTTTTAAGCACAACTGGAATTGGTTCACGTTGGTCCTTGACGGGATTGCCCCCTTAAATTATATTTTGCTTTTCAGGGTCACTGCTGAGGGGGGGGGGGGACACCTATGTTTTTGGCATTTTGCAAAGACAAGGCAGTTACATTTTTTGCATAATATGATCCAAAATGTATTTATTTTTGTTTGTTTCTAACAATACCGCCATAACAGGATGAGTCTGAGTGACAGTGACAGTGACAGCAGCAATGACTCCTGTGCTCCAAGCAGGGGCCCTGTCCCAATCCAGAAGATGCCCCCGGCTAATAATAAGGTACACAGCCGGCATAGCCAGGCACAACGGATGATGTATGTTACGGCAAAGTTCTGAAGGTGGGAGGGTCTGTTTATTGTGTGCATTGCTTCCTAATTCTGCATGCAGACCACTGTGCTGTCACAGTACTGTTCCCACACACACCTGTGCCGTGCAGTACACTATAACGGTCCCTCTTACACAAATCTGCCATCACACCTTAACAGCCTCTGCTGCAGAGGGCCCAGGTAAATTCTGATCCAGCAGAACCCCTCTGGTACTCCAGTGCAGCCGCCCACAAAGCCGTTCCACTATCGTGCACTGCACTACCCACTACTATTTCACTGCTAAGCTTCCCTCACACACCGATCCTTAATTTTCCTTGGCTGTACACTTTGCTATACCAATACTGACCACTCCTCTGCTAGAGCAAGAGGTTCATACTCTGAAGTACTAGGGTAGATATCCTACCTGATGATAACCTAATAAAGAAATTAGAGATTGTGCAAAGAAGGGACTACTGGTGTATTTTCTATTCTGCGTCATAAAACGTATGAGAAAAGACTAAGAGAAGGGGGAATACGATGGGAAACTTTTAAATCCATAAAGGGTTTCAACAAGGTACAGGAGGGAAGCATATTTCAGAGAGAGTGCTAAAACAAGATGTAATGTTCTGAAGCTGGAGGGAGACCGGCTAAGGGGAAACGTGAGGAAGACCTTTACAGAAATAGTGGGGGATTCATGGCTTAGTTTTCCAGCAGAGGTGATAAAAGCCAATACTGCAGATCTAAAAATGGGCAGACCAAGATAATTATAGGTTGGCAAGTGGTTTGCATCTGCTGCTAATTTCTATGTTTCTATCGTGGCATACGACCTCTCCCCACAGACTGCGGGACGGAGGAGCCCTGAGTCCTGCGTGAAATCGGACAAGATGCTGAAGAAGGGGGTGTATGATAAGGTGAGCGCTCTGTGTACAGGGAAAATGTATACACTTACATGTATCTGTATTCTATACCTGTGGGTATATTTATATTGGTATATGCCATTTCTCTTCAATGGTCAACGCTGCCCTCTGGTAAAAGCTGCATTGACTTTTTGGCTCTCGCAGTATTAGCAGTGACATTAATCATTCTGTCATCTCTATGCCCCTTCCAGGCATACACAGACGAGCTGGTTGATCTGCACCGGAGGCTCATGGCACTGCGGGAGAGGAATGTCTTGCAACAGGTGAGCGGGTGTGTGTCTACAGGGACGGGCTCAGTGACACCCAAACCTTGTGCTCTTAGGGGCTCCCATCCATCAGCTCTGTGTCCACAGGTAAACGCCCTGTCCGTGCCATTGACTCCCTTCTGATTAACCTCTCTTGTGGACACGCCAGCCCCCTCTGTGCCAGAAGAGGTGCTTAAGCCCACCCTTTCTCTGCTTTTCCCCTTTTACGCTGTATCCATAGAAGCCCATATTCTCCTCTCTCTGTGGCCTCCCTCACCTTCCTTCACTTACTCTCGCTCTCCCTTCTCTTTCTCCTCCCCTTTCTCCCTTGCTCTCCCTCGCTCCCCCTTTCTCCCTCGCTCCCCCTCCCCCTTTCTCTCTCGCTCCACCCCCAGATCGTCAACCTTATCGAAGAAACCGGGCACTTCAACGTCACCAACACGACCTTTGACTTTGACCTCTTCTCCTTGGACGAAACGACGGTGCGCAAGCTGCAGAGTTACCTGGAGGCAGGAGCCACATGACCCCGGAGTAAAGGGGGAAAGGATGAGGAAGAGGGGGCCGCTGGGCAGCTCGCCCTCAAACAACCCCACCCCCTGAAAGTTCAGGTACCTGGGGCATGGCTCCTTGAGGGCTGGCCAGCCGCTCTCAGCCAATCGGATCTCTCACGCTGAGCCATCCAGGCTCCTCCCATCGGGATGACATCACTCCAGCGTGCAACATTTTATGGCAGGGGCTTTTTAACCCCCATTGCGAAGCAATGCGTTGCTGGACCCTCTTTCAGCAAACGGGTTAACGGATTTTAAACTTTATTATAGTCTCAAAATATAGATAGAAATCCACACACAAGGCTGGAGTGCGTAGAGATTCTGGGCCAGTCCCTCCGGCACCTACAGGAGGTGGCCCTCTTCCTCAGTTCAAGGGCAAACGGGGTGGATGTGTGAGGTTCCCGGAAATAAAAGCCAGAGGGGTTTGAGAGAGATCTCAGTGCAGTGCAGCCCCCCGACGTTCTAAATAACATCACAGAATCCAGGACAGCGGCTTCAGTCCCACTTAAGACCAGATGAAAGTGATGCTTTCTTGAAAGTGAAGTTGGTGTTTATTCCTTTTAAAGCAGATGTTTTAGTTTAAAATTTTCTTTATAAAAGGCCAAAAGCTGGCAATAGTGTCCGCTGGCAACCTTTGCTGCTTCCTATTCGTTCTTCTTCACCAGGTAGAACAGAGCTGCCTGCAGCCTCATTTAATTACCTCTCTTCTATCCTGAGGATGGAGCAAAATGGGAGGGATTTAGCAGCCATTTTGATTTTGGGATCAAGTTTTAGGAATCGAACAGTGAGCATGGGAAAAGACAGAGGTGAAAATAGACACTTTATTGTACAGTATTGGGAAGAAATCTTTAACATGCAGGGGAACTGCACTTTTAAAGGGTTAAACCTTGGTTATTTTCTACTACTACTACACACGCGCATACTTGTACATCTCTATCGATCTATATACTTATATAGGTATAGAAGTATCCAAAACCACTTTCAATAAGTCATTCAACACCCCATTTCCATTAGTTCACTTTGTGGTCTCAAGTGGAACTGCACCTTTAAGCATGCATACGTATTCACATATTTATGTCTATATTTTGAGACTACGTTTTTTTATAAAGGGCGTTTGTGCTAAAACCGCCAGATTTGTAACAAAAGAAGAAACCCTAGAATGGAAATCGGAAGCGGGCGTGAATCACTTCTCAGAGACCACTCACCCCTTTCTCTCTCTCTCCTCGCCATTAAGTGAGCGGCCAGGAGAAAATCACCAAGTGTTTTTCTTTTTGAGATGAAATGCAACTGAGAGAGATTTAAACTTTGGGCAAGCAAAGAGGGACCGCATCAAAAGTCTCAGCTCCACTCCGCTTCAGAAACATTATGGAACTTCAGATCTGTAAGCTGTATATGATATATATATTATATATATGTATGTATGTATTTTATGTATAAGAGGGCCCAGTGAGGCATATGATTTAATTTTTTTTATTCTCAGAGGGTTAATGGTTGAACAAGGATTTTTTTTTTTATGTCATTGTTTTGCTTTTGAATCTCCTGTAATTTTAATTATTTTTTACTTCATGAAGCGGGAGATACATTTTGATGAATGGTTGGAGTGACGTGGGATTTTAGAGGAGGGATGTGAAAGAGACTGGTATTTTTATGGAGAGATGGGGATAAAAGTGGAATTTTAAAGGAGAGATGGTGTTTGAATAGTGGGATTTTAAAGATCACTATTTTCCCTCACTCCCTTTGGCAGTGGGGCCAACACTGGCCCCTCCAACTGCAAAAGGATTAAAATTTATTCAAATTTATTTTCTCTCATCCATGCTTTGCTAATACCCACAAATGGAGGCAAATTTTTAAAGTGGGGTGGAGAAGGATGTATCCGTAGGACTTTGCTGGCTCTCCTGATACCAGATTGGTTCAGTAGTAGTTGGTTAAACCCTTCCATGTGTTGTAGGCCCTTAAGGGGCTGATATGCTTAACTGCAATAAGGCACCAGAGATGTTGGTGAGTGGGAATCTAAAAAACGGTTCATATGTTAGACCAAACTCCCCACTACAAGGGGTCGCGCTTGCATTAAAGAAAGGTGCAGCTCCATCATTCATAATTCCTCTTCCTTTCCTTCCTTTTTCCGTGCACTCTCTGACCCTTAATGAATCTGCTGTGGAGCCGCCTTCCCCTGCGCCAGAGAATATTTCAATCCCGTTAATTTGAATGGAGCTGATCTTTTCTCCAGCTCCGGGAAGCAGCGTCACTGCATTATTGATTTTGAGTTCTTCCGTCACTCCCAACACAGATGCCTAACTTGTGTGATATCCATCCCTAAAGCACAAAACACTAAGTCAGCCTTTTTATTATTATTATCATTATTATTAATATTATTATTTTAACTCTTAGTCTTTTTCCACACTCTTGACCAGTGTCTGTCCCTCCTAGGACCAACATGAGCAGTGACATGTTAAAGGGTTAAACCCATGTGATGCCTTTTTATCATTGGATGCCTATTTTCATTTTTTTCCCCCATGTTTATAAACACGTTTAGCAGAATCTAGGGGGGTATTGAAGGGGAGGGGGGGCACGCCTGGCTTTCCTTTATCCCATTGGTGGGCAACAGGTGGCCCAAGGGCCGTGTGTAACCCTCTGGGCTTTGTGTGGCCCCAAACCACTGTTCACTCCTGCAGACTGCCCTTTCTCCCTTCCCAATGCAGAGGAAGGGCAGATGTTGCAAGTGGGGATTGTAGCCTCTTCCCAATCCATCAGCTGCCTAATGGTCATGCTACTCGCTAGTTTCCAGTGTGAGGGGACATTATTCATCAGCGTGCCGACATTTAGAAGCCGACTGGAGAGGGCGGAGAGGCGAAGCACCTTCCCCTTCTAGGAAACACTTGACACTGCTTTAATAACTACATTTTTTGACCCCTTGAGCGCCGGAGGGGCCAAATATGCATTGCCTTACATTGCAGGCACTTCGGACACTCAAGGGTTAAATCGACAGTTGCCACAAATACTGACAGTAAAAGGTTGTGGGGCAGCTTATACTTTAAGGCTCTAGTCGTACCAGGGCTCCAAAACATGGTGTTCTATGTCTTCACGTTACTGTTTTTTCACTCCATTATACTGTTCATTGGAGCAGTTTTTTGCTTCGGAATAATTGATTTAAAAATCTTTGGGGGGCTTCTAAAAAATTATAATTGATCACCAATCACTGCGATATGTGAATAACTGCTTTCCCCTCCGTTCACCACAAGCCCTCCTTCTGGCCTCTAATTAAGGCAGCAATACTGTACATGCTGTGATATTTGCTATAGGGCTCTTCACAGTGAGGTTGGGCCTAGAGTGGGCAAGCTCTAAAAAACCATTTCGAAATATGAACCGGCTGTTCAGAAGTGCAGAGACATTACAGTAGATCTGAATTTAGGAGTGTTGGGTCTTCCATTCGCAGTATTTTTTTGCTGCTTGATATCAGTATTTGATGTCGGCCGTGAATGGGGATCTTGGTTCCCGCAGAGGTTTGGCTTTAACTGCAAAGGATCCTGGGAGTGTATCCTGTTGCGCTAAAGTTAACAAAGACAACCTACCAGAAAGGTGTTATTTGAATGCAGTAAAAAAATCATTGATTAGCTTGAGGGGAAAATAATCCAGTGTTAATGGAGTGACCTTGGCTTTAACCCTTTTACTGCCAGATCAGTTTGCACTGCTGCAATTTCCAGCAGCAACAAGGTATTTTGACTTAACTCCTCTAGTGCCGGAGGTCTCCCAAACAGATTTGGGCCGCACATAACATTTTTCAGCAATCCCACATCAGCTCTTACGGTTGAAAAGATATAAAAGAGTGTACTTTGTAATGACAAAAAACGTCTATCAAGAACAGTTTTATTGCCCAAGAAGTATTTATTAATGTATCGTGCCGAAAGGCATTCGTTTTAACCCAAATTCAAGGTTGGAAACTGTTTATAACGATGCAGAAATATTTGGTCCTTTTTATTTTTATTTTTAATATTGGAAATCTGCAGGAGCTTTTATAGAAAAAAAGTGAAATAAAGATGGAGAAATTAACTATATTTTGATGCAGTCTTTTGTTAAAAGAGGTACGTACGGAAATGTTACATTTACTTTATTAAGAGGCTAACTAAACTTCTGTTGTATTATGACATGGCTTGTTTATGGGTAATATTAACCCTCCCTGAAAATGAACTTGCACTATACAGAGTATCTCTCTAAACTTCCAGACCACAGAAGCTGATTTGAAGGGTCGGTGCCATGTAGAAGCAAAGTGGCCTAATGACGGTGACATGTTTACCTCTTTGGAAGGCCCATGGTATAGCCACCACATAATGGGGTCTCAGACTCCAGTGGCCCCTTGACTTGGTGGCTACGTCATGGGTTTTCTTTCTCATTTTCTAGGAGAGATTTTCTCTGCCGACTAGGACTTCTTCCGTTCCCATTATCTGTAACCATCATGACGTGAAAGGGGGGCTGTGGCACTCCGGTGCTGCGGTCCTTCCTGCACTCAGAGTGGTCAGACACAAATAGGACCAAAGTGATCTAGTGACATTTAGTTGGTTAACCGTAGGAACAGAATAAGTTGTACACTCCGAGGAAATGTTTACTGCTTCAGCTCTATATGAGTAGCATTGTGACTGGAGTTAGGTAACAAGTTTCATGAGCAACTGTCCCCTTCATCAGGAGTATGTTACAGAAAATGTGCACTGACAAAGTATAGATACCCATAACCCTCCATCCCATGCCAAACGTGGTTCGAGGTGCCACTAAGTGACGTCATAGGCCATTGCCAAGGAAACATATACAATTTGCTGGCGATGGGTAAACACACTGGGGTTTCTTGAGAAATGAATAAACAGTGTCTGCTGTTTTAATACGTGTCTGTGTTATTTTTGACAATATAAGTCCCGTTTCTACGACGTAATGTACCCATCCTATAAAATAATAAAATCCAATCTGAAAGGCAACTGAAACAAAAAACAAATATCACTAAAATAAAAAAAAATGAAAGTATAAAATATGTACACACAAAACTCATGCCAATGAGGGAGAGAAAATAGTTGTTAAACTACTTTGTGAGATAAAGAAACAATGCAATCGCAAATGAATTAGATTTTACCACAAGCAAAAAGCTTTATATCGAAACTTTGCAAAGTGAGGTAGGTGAATCGATCTAGCCTATTAAAGATTTATAAGAAGCAATTTAAATCAACACACTATGAAGGAAGAGGGTACAGAATACCCACGGTTCCCATCCAGAAGGTCTCCCTTTTTCAGTAGGTGCCTACTCACACCGCTTCATGGTTGTTCCATCTGCTCCAGAAACTATGAGCGCAGCTGTGTAACTATGTGAGGCTGTATAGAAGTGTTTAGCTATAAAGCCTTCTCGTTCTTTCATCCTACTAGATCCTATCACAGTAATTTAGGACAATCTCTCTCAGAACTTCCAGGCAAATCGCTCTTTATCAAATAGTTACCTCGATTTTTACCTTATTGGAAACAAGTGGGGTTTTTTTTAACAAAAAGAGCCATAGGAAGGGGTCTTGGTTCAGTATTTCCCAGTGGGTATGAACAGTTTACTTTCCAATTCAGTTAAATGAATAAATAGAATACCGCTGATATAGTCCTTTAAAAAAAAAAAGGTTTTACTCCGATTAATATTGTTTGCTATAGTAACTGTTCAAATTTATTTGATTTCTCTGCTGCTCTAAGTTTATACGCCTACATAGTCTTACAGATTGACTGACTTTTCTGGAGCCCGAAGGAAGCTTCTTATTAGTATTCCTTGGCTAGCAATAGTCATCCCTTCAAAGACAATTTCTGTCTATGCTTTTAGTAAACAAGTCAGTACTTAATGTATTGCCAGTTTTGGGGAACATGGCATCCAGGAATTGCAGGTCATTTTTATTGTATCAAGGCAACATTTTAATGATCAGTGACATGTGTTGACCTCATGAAGCATTATCTTGATGTCCTCTGTATCTTTATCAATGTTTTAGGTTTGCTAAACCTTTCCTGTTCCAATAACACCCTTCCAATGTGATATATAAAACATATTGGCATAAGTGGGTTCCAGTGGCCATACCTTGTATTTGGAAAAAAATTTTTTAACCAAATCTCAAATTCACAAAAACCAATAATAAAATCACACGGCGATAGATCTATTTCTCTGTCCAATAATGATTTTAGTAGATTCTATACCCTTATGGAATATTGGTGTATGAACTGATTTACACATCAATGGTGCACAATAGATAAAAGCGTAGTTTGACAGCAGATGAGAACAATTTGGAATAACTAATCTTACTATTTTCTTATCTGCTGTAAAAACTTTAGATCTTATTTGATCCCTGGCTTTCTTTAATATTTAGGATAGCCTTTCTGGGATGTCTAGCCCAATAATTTGTTTTTAATCCACTCCCTTTTATCCTCTATCACCTCTAATAGGATACTTTTCCACTAATCCACCACCCTTTCCACAAAGTAGTACTTTCTCACATTTCCAGCCTGCCACCTTCCAGCTTCAAAGCATGACATCTTGTTCTATCACTCCTCTCTCTAAAATATGCTTCTCTCCTGCACTTTATTGAAAGCCTATATGTATTTGAAAGTTTCAATCATCTATATATCTCAATGTCTTGTATAGCACATACAGAGTGAACTCTGCTCATATTCCCACTCCTCTCATCAAAACTATTCACTTTAAGGTCCTTTACTCATTTCAGATAAGTTTAATTCTTTAGCCCATGAACCATTTTCTTTCAAATCCCATATTTTTATTTCTGTTTGAGACATGTATTTTTTAGGCATGTTAGAATCTTTTACAATAGGCTATAGAAAGCTGTTCGTAAATCTGGCCAAGGGGAATCAACACTCAAGACTATTGGGTGGCCAGGAGGTTCCAGAAGATGTCTATGGATTTTTGGTAATAAGAGTCATAGGAAAATTCTTAAAGGAGCATTCCAATGAAAAAAAAAGACACTTTTTTTTGTCAAATATAGAAAGCAAGGGAGCTCGAGCTCAATGGTATTCATTTCAACTCCAGGAACCCTCTTTCCCCACATGACACAGGCCAATAGGAATTTGCAGTGGATCATGTTGCAGCTTCTTATTGGCCTGAATGACGCAGTCGGGTCAGTACCCGGGGGCACCATCAAAGGTATTTCGGGAAGAAGGGGATCCCTGAAACTGATATGAACACGATTCAGCTCTAGAGACCCCCTGCTTCACATACTTTTATTTAACATTTTTAAAGGTAAAAATGGTTTGGCCTGGGTGGAACCATACTTTTAATAAGCAAACCCTTAGAAGGATTATTTATGTACAGCCTCATTAAAGTGTTCATTAAAGATGGAATTAGGTTCCGTCCCAAACTTTTTAGAATGTCCTTGAATGCTCAATGGTATATGGGCCTCATTTAACAGACAGAAAAACACTTGGGCACATTCACATCTCAATTCCACAGACCTGTCTTTCCCCATAGTCACTCAGCATAAAATGCTTCCACTGTAGCTAATGACTGTGGGTAATGACATGCAAACGAGCACTCCGTATCAGTTTTTGCTTCTTACACATTTTAACAGGGATCCCAATAATCTTATGCCTGCTGTTTGACAGCTTTTATAGCACAGCCTGGGTTAATGAAGTGCATGGCCAGTAAACAGACAGCGGTTTCAACCTTTTGGGTCTCCCTCTCTACCCCTCCTTTGAGGCTCACACTGTCCAGCTTTTTCCCTCTTTCTCTCCATGGGGCGGTCAGCTATCGCACTCCTACCTCTACTCATCACCCTTCTCTTTCACACTTTTTGAGGAGAGAAAGAGCCAGGATTTAGACTCCCCTGTTCTCCTTGGGGACTTCAACTGCCATATTGATGACCCGCTTCCCAGCTCATTGGGTTTCCCGGTTTCTCTAACCAACCTCTTATTTTGGCCTTCACCAATGGACTGCAGCCAGCACCCACAAGGATGACCTGATTTAAAAAAAAAAAAAAAAACTTTTCTCTCTGATTTCTCCATTTCACGCTTTCTTTTTTTTTATTTATAAAAATGTTTTACCAGGAAGTAACACATTGAGAGTTACCTCATTTTCAAGTATGTCCTGGGCATAGAGTTATAAAAAAAACATGGTTACATTACATTCTTCTCTTTGACCATCATCTAATTTCATTTTCTCTCGCTCACTTCTCCCCTTCTCCACCTCCATTTACCCTTCATTTCTGTAGAGGCCTGCACTCTTAACCTATCAGCTCTTGAGTTCACTTTACGCTCCTCCCTCTCGTTTCTCTGCTCCCAACTCTGACAACCTGGTCAGAAACTACAACACTGCCCTATCCTCCTCTCTTTATCTACATGCCCCTCTTTCTGCCATTCTCGCCCTTCCAATCCCAGACCCTGGTTAAACTGCCACACGCCTGCTGTGTTCCTGCACTCATTCCTCTGAATGCCTCTGGGGGAAATCTCACACTCGCAGACTTCCTTCACTAGAAATTTATCCTATCCTGTTTCAACTCTGCCCTCTCCCCAGCTAAACAAACCTACTTTTCTTCACTAACAACTCACAAGTCTAACCCACGCTGACTCTTCTCTGTCTACTCGGACACATCCTCCTCTGTGACAGCGGAAAGAGTTGAGGAAGGCAGGAGGAAAGTTAGGAAGAGGTGTAGAATGTGAGGTGAAAAGGAATAAAAAACGGTAACAGACGGTGGTGTCTTCCTCAACTCTCCGCTGTCACAGAAGAGGATGTGTCGTTACTGGTCTCCTCTTCCTCTACCTCTTGCCCCCTTTCCCTCCCATCTCCAACCTCTTGCCTCTACACTCACCTGTGTTTTCAACTCCTCCCTCTACTCTGGTACATTTCCCTCCTCCTTCAAACACGCAACAGTTATATCATTACTCAAAAACTGCCAGCTTGACCCTACCTGTTTCTCTAATTATCGCACTGCCTGCCGCCTGCCTTTTGCGTCTAAACTACTCTACTCGAACGCCTTGTATTCTCTTTCTTGCTCCACTATCTCACCTCCTATTCTCTTCTAGATCCTCTCCAATATGGCTTCCGCACTGTTCACGCCACTGAAACAGCGCTCACTAAAATAGCTACTAACCTCCATGTTGCCAAAGACGAAGCGCATTACACTGCTCATATTGCTCAACCTCTCTGCAGCCTTTGATACTGTGGATCACCCTCCTTCCCATTCTCCATACCTTTGTAATCCGTAACAAACTTCTATCCTAGATTTCATCTTACCTCATACTTTCAGTATCTCGTTTTCCAACACCTCCTCCTCTGTTGATCTCTCTGTGGTGGTACCCCAAGGGTCTGTCCTGGGACCTGTTCTCTCTACACACTCTCTAGGTCAGCGGTGCGCAAACTGGGGGCGCAAGACTGCCTGCGGGGGGCGCTTGGTTTACAGAGGCCCCGTGCGCTTCCCGAAGGCACTTAAATTAAGTGTCGTTGCAGGGCCTCTGTAAACCTTTACTTACCTTGGCTCCACACGCGTCACCATGGCAACGCCCCGAGGTCATGTGATGTCACATTGCTATGGCAACATGACGCCGGAGCCGACGCCAGTGGAGGTGAGGGGGAGCGCGGGGGTGAGGTGACCGCCGGCAGGGGGGCGCAGGGGAAAAAAAGTTTGCGCCCCCCTGCTCTAGGTGACCTTATCACATCTCTTGGATTTAAATACCACCTCTATGCTGATGACACACATTTACCCTTCAGCCCCTGACCTAACACCTATTGTACAGACCAAAGTCTCTGAATGTCTCTGCTATAGCCGGCTCAAATTTAACATGTCAAAAATGGAGCTCCTCATTCTTCCTTCCAAGCCTGGCCCTACTGTCCCCTTCTACATCACTACTGGCAGCACTATCATACACCCAGTATCACAAGCACGCTGCCAAGTTGTCACATTTGAGTCATCTGTCACATTCACAATGTAGCTAAAACATGTCATTTTTTCCTCCGTAACATTGCAAACACATGCCTTTTCCTTTGTTGTTCTACTGCTAAAACTCTTAACACAGTCCGATTCTCTCCCGTCTCAACTATTGCTGTCTCCCCTTCAATCTATCCTATCCCCTGCTGCTAGAATCACTTTACTCTCACCTTAATCTGTCTCGGCATCTCTCCTGCTGTAATCTGTCTCCTGGCTTCCTATCAAATCCCGTATTACACACAAAATTCTGCTCCTCATTTTTAAGGCTATATACTTTTCTGCCCCTCCTTACAACTCAGCCCTAATGTGTCACTATATGCCGTCCCGCCTTGCGTTCCACTCATGGATGTCTTCTCTCTACCCCTTTTATATGTAAAGTGTTCTCCAACCTAAAACCTCTCACTCACTGCCCCAGACATGGAATGCCCTTCCCCCTCAACATCCGACTAGCACCCTCTCTATCCACCTTTATGACCCATCTTAAAACACCTCATTAACGAAGCATATGGGTAGCTCCGTGGCTGATACTGTACACTTCCTACATCGACCTTAGCCCCTTGCAGATGACCTTAGCAAACACCCTCCCTATTGTCTCTGTATGGTCTTCCTTCTTATCACTTCAATTGTAAGATTTTTAGGACAGGTTCTCCTTTTCCTAAAAATGAAGATGAACAATGGAGCACCAACCAAAGAAAGTATCACAAGGTGGCCCCATAAAAAATAAAATAAGTATTTATTGAAGTCTCAGACTCATGGAACAAACAGTTGCACGCATCTACATGAAATGCACAGGTGTGCGCAACTGTTTGTTTCATGAGTCTTCAATAAATACCTTTTTATGGGGCCACCTTGTGATACTTGCTTCGGTTAGTGCTCCGTTTTTCATCTTGATTTTCTGGATTCAACGCTACGGATTGCACACCTGGGTCTGGCTGGGACTTATGAAGGACGGAAGGCACACACAATAAAAAAGTATTGGCAGCGATCGACGTTTCGGTTTGCATGTGCACCTTTATCAAGACACTGCACTAAATATAATGTGCTATATATACCCGGTTAAGATGCCAAACAGGAAAAAAGGTGCCAAACCTCCTTAACGTGACTGCTGTACAACAGTGTAACCATAAAGTCCCAATGTGTCAAAGTGATACATATGTACATAAAAACAACATTATGTCAGAGTATCTTAACACACATGACTACATTCATGGTGCAGTATTCCTAGATTTTGCAAAGGCTTTTGACACAGTTGATCATGTTATCCTGCTTAACAAACTCCAGAGCTCTGGAATAGGGAAGCATGCTTTAAACTGGTTTCAGTCCTACCTATCAGGAAGATCCCAACATGTGTCCATCTCAGGCTCTAACTCCAACCCCCTGGATATCACCTGTGGTGCCCCGCAAGGCTCTGTTCTGGGGCCCCTACTCTTCTCAGTGTTCATTAATGATCTTCCCACAGCTTGTAAGGAAGCCTCAATACACATGTATGCAGACGACACAATCCTATATGCACACAGCCATAGCCTCTCTGACCTTCAACACATACTTCAGTCTGACTTTTTGAGACTCGTAAACTGGATTTCCCAAAACAAACTGTTTTTAAACACTGACAAGACTGTAACAATGGTGTTTGGGGCCAAGACTAAATTTGTAAAGCTTCCAGTGACTGATTAGAACCAACGCTAACACCACCCTAACACCTGTCACTAGTTTTAAATACCTGGGCTTATGGTTTGACTCCCACTTAACATTCGGGATGCACATTGATACCCTGACAACCAAGACCTATGCCAAACTAGGGGTACTTTACAGGAACAAATCCTCCCTAAGTCTCCTGGTCAGAAAGCGTATCGCACAGCAGATGCTAATGCCAATTATTGACTATGGAGACATAGTATATGGCTCAGCACCTCAAACCCACCTTGGCAAACTTGACACCCTCTACAATTCAATTTGTCGTTTTGTTCTCCAATGCAACTACAACACACATCACTGCGATATGCTCAAAGAACTAGATTGGTCATCACTAGAGTCTAGGCGCAAAGTTCACCTTTCCTGTCTTACCTTTAAATTCTTCATGGAAAAGCTACCCAGCTATCTGAACAAGCTCCTCACCCCTACCACTTGCAGCACCTATCATCTGAGATCAGACTCCAAAAGACTGTTCATGGTCCCAAGGCTCAACAAAGTATCCGGACGTTCCTCCTTCTCCTACCATGCACCCCAAAACTGGAACAACCTACCAGAGACTCTCACATCCACCACCAGTTTAAGTTCTTTCAAATCTAAGGCTGTCTCACACTTTAATCTGGTCTGTAACTGTTTCATACGCCCATAATATATATTTTCTTTAACTATGCACGCAATGTCTTGTATATAATGTATACCCTGTTCATTTATGTAACTGTACTTGTAACCATGTATTATTTGTTTTACTGTGTGCCCAGGACATACTTGAAAACGAGAGGTAACTCTCAATGTATTACTTCCTGGTAAAATATTTTATAAATAAATGAATAAAATACATAAACATTAGGCTGAACATCAATGAAGAATCAGAAATGAGTGTCAAAGATCAAAAAAGATATAGGTGACATCAGACAGCAATAATCATGATACAACACAGAAAAGGACACTACATAGAGAGGTATAAAATATACACATATCTAAATCAGTATGGTTTCAGAGGTGGTAAGAAACAAGAGGCTCGATGGATATATCAACTAGATACTGTGAAACCCAGAGGCCTCAATGAGGAGCTCAATCTGGGATGTTTTTTATAAAGTCGAGATGGTTAACACAAACTATTGGGACTGAAACACTTACTGTATGTCATTTATGATTGGATTCAGTGTAATGCTATTCTGGTATTACATTAAACCCTGATAACTGTGACATGTCAATAACTGACACACGGGTGACATTGCCTATAATTATGCCTACACCTTGTCCTAATTTCTATATATGAAGATTGATGTTTGATGCATTTAGTACTGATCCACAAGATTTGAGGTCATTATATGTGATGGTTCACACTAGAGCACTAAGGGCTCTCATACTGTATGTGCTATTATCTAACTTATGTCTTCCCAAATATGTGTCACTCTCGAGGACCATTGGGATGCTGTACAAAGTTTCTGATATGGATATGTGATTTAAGTCAGCCCCCTCCTCCACCAATCACATTATTGACCTAACTCCGGTATGACAGTGATTAAGAACTAACATTATTCTGTCACTCAGACTGTGTTGTGTCGTGGTTTGAAACTCAAATGATTTATTATGGAGGATTTTCTCTCACGGTGCCCTCGTTCTTATATAATAACATTAAGACCATAGTGATGTGCCCCACGATTTGAGGTCATCATATGCGATTGTCTCACACTAGTTCCCTTAGGGTATTTATCTTCAGGTATCATTTCAATGTTCTACATGTTTTCAGATTTTGATTAGCTAGGTGATGCTGTACGTACAAGTCGTTAGGACTACGTGATTTAAGGCATTTACACGTCCTGATGCCCGACTACCTTGTCTCCATTGACTTTAATTAGGGTAGTACACATGTTGACTTTCTATAGTCATTGCTTTTTACCACCTCTGAAACCATACTGATTTAGATCTTTTATATGCATGAAGGTTTTTATACCTGTCTTGAGGTTTACCTTTCCTTTTCCGTGTTCTATCACAATTATTGCTGATGTCCCCGTCCCCTATTTTATTTATCTTTGACACTCATCTGATTTTGCTTTGAGGTTTAGCCTATTATGTTTTTGTAGTCATGTGTGTTCAGATACTCTGAATGTTGTTTTTATGTACATTCGTATCACTGCAACATTGTCACTTTATGGTTACACTGCTTTACAGCAGTAACATCAAGGCATTGTGGTGGCCTACGAGGGTGTATATATAGCACATATTTAGTGCACAGTACCTTGATAAAGGTTCGCAAGTGGACCAAAATAAATAATTTGTATTGTGAAAGACCACTGCTGAGGTGCGGCTTTATTCTATTTTTGTACCCTGGATTGTCTGCGACTTCGGCACCTTATTGCTGTTGCTGAGCACCCATTGCAGTTATCCTCATTCCGTGAGTGCACCACCCTCTGGATTGCTATATAAAGATATACATAAAGTGTGATGATTGTTACTGCCCTTGCAATGTGATGCTGGTAGTACCTACACACCAGGTGCCCAAAATAAGTCATGGCGTGTAAAGTAGTGTGACAAAAAACCCTCTAACACAGGGGTGCGGAAACTATTCGTGATGCGCGCCCCCCCCCCCCGCCATGATCCCCATGTGCTCGCGCCCCCCCTCCCTACCATGCTTCCCCGCATTGCCATAGCGACGTGTCACACAGCCGGCTGAATCAAGGTAAGTGGCGTGTTGCAGGGGCCTCATGCGATCCCCCGGCATTAAATTAAATGCCCGGGGGAAGAGCGTGGGGCCTCTGCAACCGCCTGCACTCCCCCCAGCAAAATCTCCCGCCCCCCAGTTTGCTCTACAGTATGTTAGAGCAGCGGTGCGCAAAGATGCCTGCAGATTTACACTGCTTTTACAGCAAAGCCTGGGTTAAAGAAGTACATGACCAGCAAACCTCATTTTGCATTGGGTGTCATGTATTTAGAAGCATCACAAACAACGATAGTGCCTCTTATCCGCTCTTTTTAAAAAAAAAAAAAAAAAAAAAAGTAATCCATGCCTTTTATTTAAAAAAAAATTAAAACAGGATTGAAGCAGGGGTTCTCCTGAACTGGACCAGTTAATAGCTGCGGAGACCGCTGCTTCCAGAGATACTTACCTCCAAATGGGGTGCCGGATCTCTCTGCCGTTTAACGCTGCTGTGTCACATGGGCCAATAAGAAGCCGCACCAGATGACATCACAGCATCCTATTGGCCCGTGGGAGCTTTGAAAATCCACCATGTGAACATTGGGGCGGCTACCAGAACCCCTATGGAGGGATGCATCTCCAGAAGCAAGGGGTCCCCGGAGATGAAATTAATGGGGTTCAGCTCCGGAGAACCCCTGTTTAAAGCCTGTATTAAAAAAATAAAAATATACAGCACGGATTGCCGCTTTAATAGGTATAGATCTATCCTGTCCGTGATTCGAATACATCAAATTCTTCATTAGAACATTTTGTATTCACAGATTTTACGCTGTTGCCTCCTTTATTTTAGTCCATAGGCAACAGAATAAACCAAAGTATTTCAGATTGGACTCTACTTATGTTTACTTTGGATTTTTCATTATAAATTTCCAATGTTTACAAAGAGACACAATGACCGCTGTTACAGGTGTCTTAGTGTAATCATTTCTCACGAAACCCCAGTGTGTATACCTCTCGTGGTAGGAATTTCTATATCACTTTCCTTGGAAATGGACTATGATGTCACTTTGTGGCGACTAGCATCTTCACGTTTGCTATGCAGGGTCACAAATCTTTATACTGTCTGCACATCTGTAACATACGCCTGCCAAAGTCTGTCTCAATGTGCTGTCAATTAGAACTACCCATATAGGGCTGAAGCAGTAAACCAGTTCCCATGAGTGTGCCAATAGTCTTCTACTGCGTATACAATACGTGTAGCCTAGGAGAAGAATTGTTCAAGACAGCCGGTTGCTCAATTAACCGGGAACTGAAGTGTAAGTCAGTCTAAAACTGCCAGAATACATTAATAAAAGGATCAGTTACACGTAGGAGCAACCGGACTGACCGATTATTGCAATTGTGAGTAGTTCACACAGAATATTGCTACTTTCAATAGATATGTGCTCCTTCTAGGCCAAGTTTTTATTTTACTAGACTGTTGGGAGTGCTCATCTATACTCTGTGTCCCTTTAGATCGTAACATCCTTTTTCAATCACTGTTCTTAAATACACACACACACAATTACTTAATTATGTCAGATGTTTATTCAGTAAGGAAGTACATTTAACAAAATCCCAAAGATTAACCCAGCATTCCATACACATCCTAGTCTGGTCACAAAGCTCCACACTTTGTGACTAGTGCATCGATTTGTATTTAGAAATTACTATTCTGCCGCTTCCCAGTGGAATAAGTCTTTCCTCTACACACAAAAAACATTTATATTCTCTGTAGTTTAAAGACTTGTGAAATTAATTTTAAGACCTTTATTCCCTTTGGTACTGCAGGCCCAGTTTATAAGGGGGGTAAGTACACTGTGTGCTAGCTAGATCCACAAAACTCTGTTGAATCAAGGCTCATAACAGGACGGTACCTAAAAGGAATGGACGTTATGTTCCCTGAAGTTAATGTGCATCCTTCAAGCTAATTATATACAAAAAAAACAGCCGTTCTACAGCTCAGCATCCCATTATGCTACCTTATCTTCCAATAATGTTGGGTTTACCCCGATCCAGATCCTGAAATGGATCTTTTAACTTGAGGTGAGAGAGAGGAGAGGGAAATAATGCTAGGTCAGTTGTAGCATACCTCAGTGTAATGTTACACCAATCCAGACCCTGCAAAAGGTTTATTTCAGGGTCAAAATGTGAGTAACACCAAGTTTAGGTATAATCCTCCTAACGTAACATTGAGTCCCTGCGTTAACCTTTTAGTGGATATGCGATTTTATGCTAACGCCACATTATCACCAACGGCTGATTTAGCCTACGCTATGCTCTTTACAGGGGAGAAAACTTGTCGTTTGAATATACACCATTAGTCTTAACGTGACAGTAAGTGACTTGGCAGATCTTTGTGGATCTGGGCCTGTGTACACGGTTGATTTAGAGTGAAATCATTGCTCCCCTTTGTCACAAACGGCACCTGCCCTCCCTGCTTTGTGCTGTATACGAGGCAGAACAGCGCATTTCAACTTTCCTACAGACACAGAACAAAATTCATTAAATTCATTAATCCTTCAAATAAATACAAAAATATGGTAAAAACAAAGCAAAAGGGAACATGGTAACTGGACTGATCTACAACACACATTTACACTGAATGTTTTGAAATGGTTGCAATATTTAGATCCACCGTAGCCAGATTTACTTCCGTAATCTTTGAATATGAAATACTTTGGCTCAACAAGCAGAGATATTGCACAGAAACTGGCTGCACCATATATTACACATGGGGCTCTAGATAAATAAAATGGGGTTGTCCCCCTCAATTACAAGGGAGATCACAGAATGGGAGCTGATGACCCCATAGACACAAGGTCCGATGTAAGCACTTTGCTGGCACATTCCTAGAATTGCCCATAAAGTTAATCAGATCAGCAGGAAACAAGGGTTTGGTCCGAACGTAACTCTATTACCCCAGCAAGTCTGTTTTGTGGGAGAGGGTATATAAGTGGTTCAAATCTAACCCACAATCTTGTGTTCAAATCACCACCTTAACCACAGCTCCTGTTTAGTTAACTCAGGTGCCATAATGAAGAAAACTTACTGCAATTGCTTTTTTTCTTTTTCCGGTTTGGGTTAAACCATTTTATTCCAAGTATTGGGAGTTAACTAGAATATCGTGAACAATTACAAAAACGCACCTCTCCCTACATTCAGAATGATATATTAAAAAAAAACAAAACAAAAAAACACACACCCATAAATTCAAACGGTTTGTACATCAAAACTAGGATATCAACCAATTGTAGATCTCCCCTCACCAATGTCCAGACTAGTAACGTCAATATTGACGTCGGCCAGGTGCTCCATAGCAGCCGCCTGGAAGCAGACCAAAGCCCCCTCTAGAGCTACTGTCACTAGAAGAATCAATGAAGTTATGACGATGGAGAAATTGACCGCCTTGCTCCAAAAGAAAATACCCCAATTCCTGAACACCTGGGACCCCTGGCTAGCAAAATAAGCTCAAGTGAGCCGAGTCGCGGAGGCAGGAGCGCGCCACCCCCCCTTTCCCCCCCCCCCCGGAGCCCGGGGGAGGAGAGGATGGTACTGAGTCCCGTGGTCGACTCCCCCTCCCTACCCTTGGGTCCCCCCCCTCCCCCCCTATACCCCTGTATGTCTATTTCCCCTCCCCCTTATATCCCCCCACCTAAGAAAATGGAAAATGTTATATGGACACTCTCAGATTGTAAAAAGCATCACTGTCATGGGACCATGACACTCTTGTATGTTCTGCATTATTTGATTGTACCCAATAAAAAAATTGTTACAAAAAAAAAAACTAGGATATCAAAAGTACTGCCATGAAATTAAAAAAAGGCTTACTTCCTCCCTGTGTTGTGGCTGAACGTACGCTTGATGGAAAGTTTTCCTGCCATAGATCTGTTGGTACGTGGGACTAAATAGGGTCAGAATTCTGTGATCTCATTAATATGAGCTGAAAGTAATGCTACTTTTAAGTTATGTTCCTTCATATCAATTAAACATGTCCTATCTTGATTATTCGCCTACGAAGGGGTTAAAGATGCAGCAATTATATATAAAGAATGCTGCACCGATTCCAAAGCAGCAGAGATGAGCTCGGTTTGAGTTGGGAAACTGTAAAGAGCCGTTAAAAAAAAAAAAAAATAAAAGTTGACACCAATATGGAAAAGTGGGACTGCACCTTTAAACCCACCGATCAGGCTTTGATCCTAACCCCTCACGAGGCACTTATTACACAAATCGGAATCAGAACTTCTAGAAATATTCCTGCTTTCTCCTTACCACTGCAAAGACTAGCAGTGAATACAATAAATAGCATTGCACGCCCTTGAAATGACATTGAGCAATGGAAACATGAAGCACCGTCCATACATGAAACGTATACAAAAATAAATTCAAAAAGGTGTTTTTTCTTTGCGTACACTCGATCTTTGGGGTCAAGAGGTCCCTAGCCATCAGCACAGGGGTGCAGATAACCGAAAACCAAAGAGGGCGATGTCTTACTGCCATCTGAGAACACACGTCGCTACTAAAGTGGGATTGCATTTTCGGGGGCAGTAGGGGTGGCTGCATCCTGGTAAAAGCTGTTGATTTGGTCTTTGTACATCTTGGACACTACAGGGCGCTTCAATTTCATGGTGGGGCCTTTTGGGGAAAGAGACAAAAATGAACAAATTGAAAAAAAAAAAAACATCGTCAGAAATACATATTTGGTATGCCCTCCAAGTGGGTAAATTGTGTGTAAATGTATGGGGTTATGTGCGTGTTCAGGCCATCCATGGCTCTATGCGATTTGAGTGGTCAAGGAGATGTGCAATGCGCTTGTGTGGCAGCGTGCATAATGGACAATCCACGGGTCTGTGCTTGTGTGTGACAGACCATGTGTTTGTATGTAGAGATCTGTTCTAAACAGCTGCAATAAATTCATGGATACAGCATTTCAGGCCTGTACACAATACATAGTAGGGAGCTGGGATTGTTGGCCTCTCCTCTCTGTGCTCACCCAGCTCTTCTCCTGGGATGGAGAAATCCCGCTCCAGGATGAGCCACTTCTGGACCTTCTGTGCATTTGAGGTGGACCGCTCATTCACCGCATTCACCCCCTCCTGGATGGCTGCATAGACTGCATGGTCTTTGCTCCCAACGATGTCAGACACTCGGGTGGCCTTGCTGCCAAACCTGTGGCAGAACTCTATGGCCTCTGGGGTCAGTTCATCTTCCGGCTCCCCCGAGTCTGCGTTCACGTTGCACTGAAAAGGTGGGTACAAAAACAAACAATCAGGGCAAACCGATGTAACTCATATTCCTCTATATAATCGCTCCCCAAGTCCCTCTACTGCTCCATATAACTGTTCTCTATTCACCCTCTCCAACTTCTCTTATTGGTCCATATAAATCACTGCCTAAAATGCCCCCTACTACTCCACATAAGCCATTCCCAAATTGTTCTCTGATCAACCTCATATACAGACTGTAATATATGTATGCTCCAAACACCTCCCTCACTGTCAGTATATATCTATACAGCAGGTCTGTGGTCAGCCCCTCTGGTATCAGATAGGATACCTTTAGTGTAAGAAGCATGGAAAGGAACTTCATCTTGTCTCCAATCACCATGGCATTGCTGATGATGGGGAGCTGCTCCTTCACCGCATCCTCAATTGGGACAGGGGGAATGTTCTCACCACCCGCTGTGATGATCAGCTCTAAAGAGGAATAAAGCAATATAGGAGTATATAAACAGAATAATCCACTACCAAGTGCATACACCGATTAGCTAGAGGCCTGCAAAGCATTGCAGTTTTACATGTCAAAACATCTGTGTATACACACACACACACACACACACACACACACACACACACACCATGTTATAGGCGTATGGAAGTTTCAGACCAGATTAAAATATGACAGTGTAACACTGCAGCAGGAGATCTGGAGCACAAACAAGTCCAAAATCACGCAAACCGGGAAACCCAGGTAGTGAAAAATATGCAAGGCTTTAATGAGACATAAAATAGTGCCAGTCTCAGAGCAGAGAGCTCTCCCTACCTGCTTAGCTTCCCGACGGACTGGGGGAAGGAATGACCGGAGGTCCACACTACACATACGACCGAGCGCACTCCAGAGCGCAAGACAGTGTAATTTCTCCATAAAATGTCAGACTGCTTCAGTTTTGAAAGAACTTAGACTGGGGGCGGCTTTGAGAGTCTCGGGTAGATTATTCCAGTTGTGTGGTGCACGGTAAGAGAAGGAGGAGCGGCCGGATACTTTGCTGAGCCTTGGGACTATGAACAGTCTCTTGGAGTCAGATCTCAGATAAGTGCTGCATATGGTAGGGGTGAGGAGCTGTTCAAAATAGGTGGGTAGCTTGCCCAGAAATTATTTGAAGGCAAGACAGGAAAGGTGAACTTTGTGCCTGGGCTCAAGTGATGACCAATCTAGTTCTTTGAGCATTTCACAGTGATGTGTGTTGAAGTTACTTTGGAGGACAAAGAAACATATTGAGTTGTAGAGGGTGTCTAGTTTGCCAAGGTGAGTATGAGTGCTGTACCATATACTATGTTCCCATAGTCTATAATTGGCATTAGCATTCACTGTGCGATGTACCTTTCTGACCAGCAAACTTATGGAGGTTTTGTTCCTATAAAGTACATGTAGTTTGGCATAGGTTTTGGATGTCAGGGTATCAATGTGCAAACCAAATTTTAAATGGGGGTAAAACCATATGCCCAGATATTTAAAACTAGTCATGGAGGCTAGGAAGGTATTAGAGTTGGTTTGATATGTAGCGCCTTCATTGGAAGCTTTAGAAATTCGGCCTTGTTCCCAAATACCATTGTTCAGTCATGTCAGTGTTGAAAACTGGATTTTCCAAAACAAACTATTTTTAAGTCTCGAAAAATCGGATTGAAGTTTGTGTCCAAGGTCAGAGGCAAGGGCTGTGTCCAAAGGGCCCACCATGTCCATTGCAATATGGTCAAATGCAACTTCAATAATTGGCATGGGAATTAACTGGGTTCTTAGATGGGGTTTAGGAGCTGCTAATTGACAGTCTGGACATGAGGTGCAGAACCCTTTTACTGCCTTAAACTCCTGGCCAGAATAAATCTCCTCAGGAGTCTCTCTTGTATTTTCTCTGCCTCCAGGTGCCCAAGTAAACTAGTAGAAGCCAAATCTAAAACTTTCCTTGTACAAGAGCTGGGAACCATCAACTGTTTCAGCTCTTGTCCCTCCTCCTTAACCAAGCTGTACAATAAATCATTTTTGAGAATTAAATAATACCGTAGGACGATTTTTTTAAACCTGCTACAATGATCCCACTAACCTCAACCACATTGATACAAGTAATTGTTGATCATAAGCCTGTTCCCTTCCAAAATTACTTTTTGAAATGCCTAGGTCTTCAAAAACTACCTCTTCCTTGACCCCTGCCCTGCTGGTCTACTGGCGTTTCCGGTTGCAGAGTCAAAGCCAGACGCGTCCCTGATACAGCTACACCAAACAGTCCTTATGTCTGATTCATTTAGTAATGCTATCCTTGAGCCTTTAGTATCCCTTTCTTTGTTCTCCATTCGCTCACATTGTGTTTTACGCTTCTTATATTCTTAGAGCACAAAATCAGGATGGGTGAAAAGCACTAAGGATTTGGGCCCAGGGTCGGAGGGTGTGGTTTACTCAGGGGCAGCCGAGCCCAAGCCAAAGCTTCAAAACCTGGAACAGTACAGCCTAGGATAAGGTAATTTTGGTATGACTGCTGTAGTTGCTTGGATGGTCTTACCAGGCAGGCCTAAGTCTACTGGAGCAGTAGCATATTATACTGTGCTCCCATGTACAAGAAGCACCACAACCTTATCTATTTTTGAGTGTGACTTGGCAAGTTCTCATTTTTTCTGAAGGTTTTCTTAGTTTGTGGCAAAAAAATCTGCAAATCACAAGTGACGAGTATTCACGGTTGATATTTATTCCTTTTTCTTTACAATTAAAGGTCAAATAATCTCAAATGTTGCTGTGCAAAGCTTTGCTGACATGTCTTCTGTCACACACCATTGCTAATCCTGATCATGTACTCTAATGGTGGATGTGGCACTAAAGGTTCCTTATAATATCAATGTACGCCTCAACATTTTGACATCTTAATGCATTTAAAACGGCTGTGGTGTAGACCGAATCAAATACTTTTTCATAATCTATCAATCCTAAATGGGGTGGTAGACCCAATTCATTAGTGCGGAAAATAATGTCTTGGATGTGTTCAAAATCAAGGTTCTGTTGTAGCCAATAAGTGAATAAAAGTCTGTTACACAATTGAAAGGAGGCAGATTGGTCAGTATTTCTTAATGTTTCCTTGGTCTCCTCTCTTATGGATGAGGATAACTACAGCATTGCTTCTTAATTCTGTAATTTTGCTGTTCTTCGAGCAGCATGTAAAGAGTTTTGCAAGGATTTTCTCTACTTCCCCAGCTTCTTTAAAAATTCTGTTGTAATGCCATCTTCCATGCGAGCCTTCCTATTCATCATGTATTTTATGTCTCTGCTACTCCTTCTGGAAAGATGCACGGTACATCATTGGTGGTTTCTTCTCACTCTTCATCTACTTAATTATGCCCTGTGTCATCGTATAATTTCTTGTAAAAGTCCTAAACTTTTTTTTTTATCTTCACCATATTGCAGTTTGGGGTCAATAAACACCCTTTATGTTGCTCATACTTTGTCGGGTGCTGATATTTTGAATGCTTTGGTTCTCTTTTCTCCTGGTGTGGACACACACACACACACACACACACACACACACACACACACACACACACACACACACACACACACACACACACACACACACACACACACACACACACACACACAGTGTTACCTTTGATTCTCCCGGTGATGAACAGGAATCCATTGTCATCGTGCTTCCCGAGGTCACCCGAATGCAGCCAGCCCTCCTCGTCCAGGGACTCCTGAGTTTTGTCCTTCATGTTGAGGTATCCCATAAAGATGTGTCTGCCCCAGAACAGGATCTCCCCACTGCCGTCACTGTCCGGCTGGTAAATTTTCGTCCTGCACCCAGAGATCACTTTCCCGCAGCTATATGGGCAGAGGAATGTCATCAATAGACCGGTATTACAGAGAAGATATTTCCCCTCATTTATCTGTTTAACGCCAATGAAAGTTTCAATCCAGCTTTAAAGATTAAGGCCCATATTTACTAAGCAGTGCTACTTCGGAAGATATTTTCCTGCAATGCTTTGTAAACATAAAACCGCATTCAAGTGGATGGCTGCAAGATGTTTTTTAGCATGGAAGGTGTTTTATGGAGTAGCACTTCGTAAATATAGCCCTCAGTTCTTCCTAAGACCAAAGTGAGCCAAGGACCGTGGCATGATTAACAGGTTAAATAAAGATATATTTTTACAAAAATCTTTTTTATGTTCATTGTTTAAACGTTTAATATTTCCAAAAGCTTTGGCAGGTTTCAACAATCCTCCTCTACTGTATTTTGATGAACAGACTGAAAAGTACAGGTATAGGTTTCTGTATTGTTCTTTGTTTCCAAAGGTTTTAGAGCAACACTGTAGCTCATTATTAAGTGGTCTTTTGTTTGCTATTCTAGATCATGGATCCAGTCTGGTACGTGATTGAAAGTTGATACTTATCCAAGCATATACAGTAACCTTATCCAATATAAAAACAAAAAAAAACAAAAAAAGTGTTTGAAAAACACTTTATGGCCCCATTCAAATGGGCGGTGCCGGTCCACAAGACCACTGCCCAGGCCGCCAGATACTGTATTGTTAAGAGGCTGTAATAGGCCATGTCTACTAGGCAGAGTTACACAATAAGCCCCCTATCTGTCCGGAATACACATCGAATGAATGGGACATATTTACCAAGTGTGTTTTTCCGTAACACCTTCCTTGCAGATACAGCTTCAAGTGAATGGGCTGGAAGGTGCCACATTTAGCAAGACATGCTGAAAGGTGTCTTATGGATTAGTGCTGCTGAGTACATATGGCCCAATATGTATCCTTCTGCAATACGTTGAAGGCTTGTCCAGCAGTGTAGGGCAATAAGACAGGCTCTTGTGTAACTTCAGAACGTACCTAGTGATCCTGAAGGCATCAGGCAATGAGATAGTGTGTGGCCCAGAGCTCTCGCTCATCCCGTACAGCTCGTACACAGGGATGTTGAGGCTCAGGAAGAACTCCAAGGTATCCTTTGTGATGGGAGCGGCTCCTGTGTAACACTTGGTGCATCTGTCAAGCCCAAGAGCCTTGCGCACCTTTTTAAACACCAGCTTCTTTGCCACGTGATACTTCATCGGGTGGGAGGAAGCCCTGAGTTGAGGAAGAAACCAGACAATTACTTCATTTTCTTGTCTTGGAAATGCTAGGCGTCTGACAAGACTTTGCTCTGGTTCCTTGAGAAGGTCACCTTATTTCCCTGTGTACCAGACATCATAGAGTAGTGACTACTACATATTCAATTGGTATTCATATGGTACTTTACTCCTTTGCAGTTGAATTGACCTCTCCCCACTATCCCCTGCTGAAGGCTTAATCTCTCTTCCCATATCCCATTATTATAGGCTTGATCTCTTCTAATAATCCCTTACTTTAAGCGTGACCTTTCTTGCTGGACAGCCCCATTACCCATTCATCCTTTTAAGGTTGGTCTGTAGGCCCACTCCCTTGGCCCACGAGGCCACATGGCGTTTAATGGTGGTGGATTTGGCACCCACGGCCTTCATCTTCTCCTGCATCTTCTCCCACACTCTGGGAACACCTAGGAAAGCCGTCGGCCTTACCTCCCGCAAGGTGTTTGCCAAGGAGCCCTGAGAGAGAGAGAGGTCAAGAGCTGTAGTCTTCGGTAGTAATGGTATGTTGGCGGAACCCCTGTTTAGGGTCCCTGTAGGCAATGTTTACATAGCCACGGGTCGACAACATTTCGGCAGCGAGGCTGGCACCGGGGGCCATTTTGTCGCCAAATATTTTAGGAACTGGAAGAGGGTTTAATGTGTTAATACAACTAGAATGGCCTCGTAATAAAATGTGCTCCCCTGAAAGGTGTAGACAAGTACAGTAATTCTGTATTTTAACCAGTAGAGGGGGATATTACACAGACGACACAATGGGTTTAGGTCTCCTTTTGAAGTGAAGGGTGAGAGGGATCCAATATATCGAACCCAATATTGACGGAAAATCAACACTAATGGAAGCATTTTGAGTTAGAGGACTTATAAGGAGTGGTCATAGTGAGGGGTCATAAAGAGCCATAAGAGGGGTTGTATAGGTCAATAGGATGGATAAATGACAGTAGTAGGATGTTACCTTCAGTGCATCTGGCTGTGCAAAGTAAGTGGCCCCTCCGTACTTCATGGTCAGCCAGATGTCTATCATTTGCGCTGCGATGTGGCTGAGTGGTAGGTAGCTGACCACCACCTCCTGCTGGTCCGTGGCTTCTCGGAGGCGGACTGTCTTGCCAGCTGATGCTGCAGTCCACGTCATCTGAAACGGAACAGGAGCTGGGTTTATGCTGTGGTCTCACAAAGGAATTTACCTTGGGAGAATTTTCAGGAGCGGCAACTCCGTGTCTGGTTACTGAACCTTCCTGTGCTTCATGCGTTACTATGAGAGTGTATGCTTATGGTACGAACTAACCCCTTCAGTGCTAGAAGGGTAGGGGAATTCAGTGCAAATTTTGCCTGGCACTGTCAGTTATTTTCGACATACTGACTGAATCTCATAACCCCTTCAGCACCAGAGGACTGCAACGCACTGTGGTTCAGATAATACAAGGTAGATAACTACCAATATTTTATTTTAGACATTGGTTTTATAAACGAATATATAATATTTAACAGTGTTCTTTTTGTAAATAAAAGATTAATCTTTAACATAAGAAAAAATCATTTTGATGTAAACTACAACAGATAATTCAGTTCCTGGAAAAAGGCAGAAACGAGGCACTGCACCAGATGTGAAGGGGTTATCAGTTCTGTTGACTCACGTTATCATGGCTCAGCATGACTCCCTTGGGCTGACCAGTGGTGCCAGAGGTGTAGATCAGCGTGCAGCACTGGTTGGGCTTCTGTGAGGAGATTATCTCATCCAGCTGAGAGTCTAGGACATCCTTCCCCAGCTGCATAAACTCGGACCACTGCAAGCAGAGTAACAGGGGAACAGTGTCAGTCTGTGCCTGGAGAGGAACTTCAGCCATCCTGTTCTATGTACCAATATACTATATAAAATATATGAAGGTCCCGTAGGTGGACATTTTATATCTGCAGTTTGTGTTCTAAATGCAAATAGCTGTATTGAAGTGCCGAGTCGTTCATCACATTTGATCTTTGGGATAACCCCTCCCCACAGATGTAGCAGATGTTATTACCCCGTTATTGCAAGATAACACACTAAAAAGGTGTTGTCTTTAACCATTGTTTTCAACAGCACCACTTTTAAACACACCAGTGTTATGTGTATACACACACACACACGTACGTGTGTGTATACCAGGGACATAACCCTGTCTAAATAAGGCTTCAAAAGCCTCTAGAGGTCGGAGGAATCCAGTAGAGAGTTGGTTAATTGCAGCTAAAGACAATGAACCAGTCTCCACCTGGCTAATCAGACCTGTAGCAAATCCTCCTGTTGGAAACTGCTTAGGCTGAGGACCCGCTGCGAACAGCCACGCGTTGGCCACAAGCCCCTTACCTCCTGTCTGTCTGTGCCCGCTGCCTCCTTCCGATGAGGCTCACTACACGCTGTGACGCGTCAGCTGCCAGGGGATGCAAGAGGATTGCGATCCCGAGCGGTGACGCGTCATGTGGTGCGCTGGTGAGCCTATCGGTGCCGGGAGCTGGAGTGAGCTTCCCCCACCTCCAAAAGATAGGGGGGGGGGGAGGGGAAGTGTTTGTATTGTGCGTAGGGGGGGACCGAGGGGGGGGAAAAAGAGGGTGAGATGACAGACAAACGGACCCTCCGATCAAAGCACGCCCCCCGCTCCAGCTCCCTACAGACCGCAGGTAACGGTCAATTGCCTCTCAGCGCGCCGCCTGCATGCAGTGCAGGCGCGCTGACTGAGGCAGCGAGGGCCTCGGCCTTAGAGAAATTCCTGAGCAGTCACAACTGTGCTGCTAAAGGAGATGATTATCTTGAACGCACAGAAGGACTGTGTGCTGACATCAAGACACCAGGACCCATACCTCTATTCCAGGGCACAGCGGACCCTGAAACTCACCAAAGGCTGGCCCCTCAACGGACACCAACCAGATTCAGAGACTGACACAAAGGTACCTCTTTAGAGTTTGGGGTGATATGTTGGTAAGAGGTTTATCCTCTTAGCCCTGCAGATAGGGACTGGGGAATTGAGTTAGCCCTTACAAAAGGGATAGGCTGTTTGTTTTTGCAGTTTCTGCATTGTTTAAAATGATGGGCTAAATAAAGCCATGGTTTAATTCCCTCCCAAATCTTTCTCCCTGGTTGTACCTCTGCACTGGTTTCTTACAGTGTGCGTGTATATACATCCGCGCGTGTGCGCATATATGTGTGCGTGTGTATATAGGTGTGTATATGCGCGTATGTATACTGTATATTTGTGTGTGTATATGCGAGCGCGAGTATATGCGAGTGCGTGCACATGCGAGTGCGTGCACATGCACGTATGCATATGTGAGTGTGTATATGTTGTGTGTGTGTTTACTCAAAAATTGCTCTAAAACTCCAAGCCACTCAGGAATAGATGGTTTTGAAACCTCTGGCAATAAGACCCCAGCGTAATATTTCACAGTATAGCAAACAATTGGTTGCTTGCCCTCAGGTGAGACTATATTGGGTCCATATTTATATATAGTTAAATGTTTATGTCAAGAACGCCATCGTTGGAAGCACTGCTTCTATACCGATATGCTCTAGGCCAGTGTTTTCCAACCAGGGTTCAGAGGAACCTGGCATCCCTGAAGTGTTCTCTGCAATTTTCTAGTCATTTGAAAATTATATGAAATACAGATGAACTGACAACAATCTCAGACGCGCTGTTAAAAAGAGGGTTGGGGATTTCTCAGAATTTCACTTGGGGTTCCTTAACAAAAAAAAAAACAAAAAAAAGTGTGGAAACCACGACTCATGGCAATCCATGAGCTAGTACAGCCTTTAATAAACCTGCTATTTTAAAGTGCATATATGGATGTATGTGTACTTGGTTTAAGTTTTTTTTATTATGATTTTTTTGGTAACGTGCGCCAGAATAATCTACAGCGCACTGCTGGTCAACGCAGGCAATTTTTTATCGTAAATGTGCACATTTAATGCAAACAGCACAGCTATGAGTGTACGTACCGTGTACAGGTTGGGCCTCTTTTCCTTCAGTTCGTCTTTGTACTGGATAATTGCTTTTAAGTGAGGCAGCTTATCTTGTACCTGAAACAAACAATTTTATATTGGTTTGTCATCAAGCTACATTGTCTCGTGTCCAGTCAGGTGTTTCTGAGAATTGAAGGAATTAAAAAGGTTATTTAACCTTTTTGGTGCCACAGGGGCCCATCTGGCAGCAAAGGAGTTAACTACTCAAACTGCAAAGCATTGTGTTTAACTTGTTCCTTTTAGAAACACTTGCACGCTGCTTTCACAGAAGCAGCTTGTGTGATATTACGATAACCGAGTCCACATCCTGGTAACACAGCCATTTACAGCATGCTATTAGTGACGCCCCAGTCCATATGAGCGGAAACGCACAGACCACAAGCACCACAGCAAAGTGTTATTAGACAAAGAAATCTCATGTTAAAAGTACACTAATCCTGGTTGACCCCCCCCCCCTTTGCCTCCCTATCCCCCCCTCCTTTCCTTCCCCCTTTCTTCTCTCCTCTTTTTCTTGTGGTTCACCAAGTGAACTAGAGGACTTGCCTTATCCTGGTGTAGTCCTACTTTGTTCTATCTCTTTATTATAAAAACAAAAAACCTATGTATTAGGCAAAAGATGTAACATGTTTGTTTAATGTATATCTGCCTAATAACAATATTTGCAAGAAAAAAAAAAAAGTACACGAATCCTATTCTACCATATAACTGCTACCTGTAATTCCCGCTAGTGCTTTATACATCTGTTCTTACATACAGTATGCTCCCTATAACTTTTTATTGCTCAATATAACCTCTCCCCGACTTCTCCTTTTGCTACAGTACAACCACTCCCTATAAAACTCCTTTTACCCCATATAACCGCTCCCTATACCACCTCCCACCTATTACTGCATATAACCTCCTTATAACTCCTAATGCTCCATATAACCACACCAAAGCTCTATAGATCTCTTACTCAAGGGTGGAAACATCCCAGGTGCCTAGAAATGCAAATTTGGCACCTGAGTTGCAGTGCTGACTAACAGGTCACCGCCGCGTCCGGCAAGAGTGCAACCCATCCTACTTTAAGGTCAGGGCAGTGTCTGACAGGTCAGTCAGCACTGCCGTGCTAAGTCTGGCGGGAGTCATGGCTGCATAAAACTTCCCCCTAACTGCCAATAATTACTCCCCAACTCCTATTGCTCAATAACTTCTCCTACTGCCTTTATCACCACTCTACAATTTCTTACCATCTCCTATTTTTTCCATGTAAAGCAGCAGTCATAGTGATACTCCCCCCCCCCTTTTTATAAATGTATTTGAAGCAGTGGGTCTCCGGAGCTGGCCCGCGTAATTTCAGCTCCGGAAATACTTACCTCTGAAGAAAGTGCTGGTATCGCAGCGAAATTTAAATGTTTCACATCACGTGGGCCAATAGGAAGACGCAGAGGATGATGTAAAGGCTTCCTATTGGCCCACACGACGCAGGACATTTTAGCCGCCATATTGATAGCCCGACTAGCCCCGTCTGGGCTGCTACCGGCACCCATCTCAGAAGTATCCAGGGCGTCCCTGGAGCATGAAAGTAACACCGTGCAGCTCCAGAGACCCACTGCTTGAAATCCATTTAAAAAGTTTTTTTTTTTTAAATGTTGCCAGCACGGCTGCATTGAAGGCTTCGGAGTAGATAGGTATATTTTTACGTTTCTATGCCTTTTTAAGCATCTTAATGTTGAGACACAGGGCTGCAATGACTTGGCTTCAGAATAACAGATATAAATTACCAGTGTTTATTCAGATATCTTCATTTCATTTCCTTTTGCTGGCCAGTACCAACCTGAAGGATTTTCTGCAGTTGTTTGTGATTCTCCACCACAAGGATGTTGGCCTCGCAGTTCTCTGCAACGTAATGACAAGCCTCGGCGGAGTTGGTGGAATAGATACCCACGGCAAGGCCTCTTTAAAAAATAAAATAAAAGACACCATGACATTACTACATGTGTATAGACAGAGTGGAGAGCGAGTGTTCTAGACCAGAAGTTCTAGGTTCAAAAGGTAGTGTAGGGGACTGCCACCCCGCATAAATCAACTGCTTACTAAACTATACAAGTGATTTTCCCTACACAAATGACATATTAAATAGTGCTAAAAAGGATAGTACCAGCACCCCAACTCTATTCATGACAGTAGCTAGAGTTCTCCCTCCCAATCCCCATTCCCCGCTTATCAATTAAAAATGATGGCAACAGTCCCCAAAAAGTGAGTTCTCACTCATTTGAGTGCTGTGTATAAATAAGTCCATTTCTATTCTCTTTTGCTCCATTTAATTTGAATGTGACCTGGTAATTATTGTTCTTTGTGAACCCAAGTGATTTGTATCGGCGCTAAGTGTCACCCTTCAATAATTAAAGTGTAGATAAATATACACACAGTGAATGGGTGTTTAACCAGAAAATACTTCTCAACCTTCACAGGAATTTGTAACGATTCCTTACAGAAACAGGCTTGGTCAAAAGGGGAGGAAGGGAGCGGTACAGTCAGGAACACACCAAAAAATAAAAAGATAAACACAATAATTGTGCAGTATATTTTGAATATACTGCACAATTATTGTGTTTATCTTTTTATTTTTTGGTGTGTTCCTGACTGTACCGCTCCCTTCCTCCCCTTTGGACCAAGCCAATTATTGTTCTTTCCCATTAGCTCTGTAAACTAATTATGCTGCCATCATTAGCCAACCAAAACCTCAAAAAGGGAGAGATTCTGTCTGAACAATCTCCCTGCAACCTTTTCCAAACAGTTATCACAAAAGAGAAGCTAAAGACTGTAAAAACCCTCCAAAGCATTCAGTTACAATGGAGACATTAAAATGTTAAAATAATTATTTAAAAATACTTAACTTGTTTGATTTGTAAAAAAAGAGACACCCACAGGGAGGAGGGAGAGAAAAGTCCATTAAAGCTGCAGTTCAAGCTGCTGTTTTTTTAAAAAAAATACACATATATTTTTCCCCATTCAATATGTGCATCAATAGAATCTGCACACTGACAAGTGATTAGCTAAGCTGCAGATCGATCTGTTCTGCTGTAATCGATCGCTCGGTTATAAGATAGACAGTACGTAGAGGGAAAGCAGTGATACTGCGTGGTTACAGAGAAAGTGAAAATAAAACTTTAATCAGTATGCTCATAAAAGAAACGAGTATATAATAAATTAATGAGAATAGTGGTCGTAGCAATAAGTGTTACTATAGTCAGTAACTAGGGTGCAACAATAAAAACAATTACTATAGTCCGGTAGAAGGACAGCAGCCCCACTTGCAAAAAAAGTGCCAGGTGGGTTTTTCTCGGTCTATGCCGTAATGGCCGCCAAACTGCCTATGCTACAGGTGATGGAGGTCAGACAGGTCTCATAACGCTTATGTGGAGAGCAGGGTACCTAGCCACTTAGATAGACAATTAAAGATCATGGTTTTTAAGGCCATATCTAATCAAATCGTATTGATTGCCTGAATGGTAAGGAGACCACCCCTCTCAAACAACATCACTGGCTTAATCCAAAACAGGGGACTGATGTATGGTAGCCAAGAAGAGAAATTGTATTAAAATATAAATCGCTCTCGTTTGTTCAACCAGTAGTCACAGCAGTCAGTGATGTCTTAGCAACACAGACTGATTAATAGTCAGCAAACCAAAATGAGGAAATGTTGTATGGCAATCAGGGAAAGAACAAAACGGAAGTGTACTATCAATGTGTATCTCTTTCTTACTTGTGCAACCTGCAGTCACACCTATTGAATTGCTGTTTAGCAACTAAAGATAATAGATCAGTGGAGAGATCCTTTTGGCTGCTAAACGGCATTATCCAGGAACAGAACCTCTTCAAATCAGGGGAAAGGGGAAGAGAGGAATAGACCCTATGCTATAAGTAACCTGTATCAATCGAGGGGCCGTCGGGGCAGGCGACAGGGTCAATGCAGGGGAAAACACCGGCATGTACTGCCTCCTTGGCGGACTCCGCGTTGACTAGTGACGTCAGCGGGTCCAATACGACACGTACGTTTCGCATGTTAGGACACGCTTTGTCAAGAGGAGGAGGATCTCACAAAGTGCTCCTAAAGTAACCTCCCTGGCACTTTCCAGGATTAACCCCTCGAGGGCTGGTAACCGTGATCATTGATATGCACTGATAGTTTGTCAGGTGTGCAGGGCGCCAGCTAATCAGTGTGACGGTGAAGGGGTAACCTGGCCATCAATAAAGGTATTATGCCCGGCTGGTTAACTCTGAACTATATTTGTGGGTTTAGAGTGTCAGCTCTTGGACCCATTGGTTGTACATGAAATGTACGCGATTGTGCAACAATAAAAAATGTGTGTTTTACCTTTCCAGGAGTGCTAACCAGTGGAGATTCACAGGCTATGAGTTTCAGGGGTTTTTTGCAGAAAAAGTGTTGTCATTGTGTCTAGGTAGACGGGGCCCAGACTTGCTGGCCACCCCAAAAATGTATCCAGGAATCAAGTCAGACTCCCGGGGACATATAGGCACAGACCTCTGCTCAAAATCCTCCCTTGAAAACAGTTACACGACTCACTGCCAAGTTCCCTGCTTCAGCACAGACCAGAAAGGTAAAGGGGGCATAGGGATGTGAGGTGTCCCTGACAGTCAATAGGTCCCTAGGTTAAGGGGGATATTCATTTAATGCCCAGGTCACCCAGAACCGGTATAGTAGTTCTGGGGAGTACGCCAATCAGCTACAAGATTGTGAGGGGACTTTTAAAAGTCCAGTCCTAAGTTTATTGTATAGAGTGTGGGGAATATGGCTAGTAAGAAATACTATACTGCTTCTTATTCTATTTCCCATAACCCACAGACATAGGATATTTTTAAAGTGTATATTTTATTAAACTGTGTGTTTTAAAACATATGCTTGTTCACAGAAATAAGCTGGGACTTTCAGAACTAATGCTCTGACAGGCCCGTGGGCTACCAAGTGGTGCCAGGACATCTGGGGATGAAAGCCCAGAGGATGTCCAAGGTGTGAAGACCATCTGGACAGGAGGGTAGGATTCAATTATCCACATCCTCAGATCAATGGACGCCCTTTGAATTTCCATTTGCCCCTCCCCCGCAGACTGCCAGGGCCTGTCACCGTGGGTGGCATTGAGGGATTTCCCATGCCCCTTGATTCATTCAGATTTCCAGGTAACCCTGTGCGTCCTACCACCCATGCTCTGATCCGCTGCCGAGGAATTTCTCAGGCTTTTTTATTGGGAAATATTAATTTGGGAATGAAACACCAGAGGTATTATAAACCGCTGCGCAACTCAGATTCAGTTTCTAAGTTCTCTCTAAAGTTCTCTAAGGTTCTCAAAGTTTTCTAAGATTCTAAGCAGCAAGTGAATTCCAGCCATTTGGAGAGAGGTTAAATGTGGTGTTTGGAGCTGCAGGTTGATTTCAGTTCCAAGACTTTTTAGGGTTAGCTTTGGATAAACCCCTCCACATAGGAAAGTATAGTTTTTTCAACCCCAATTCCCAAGTAAGTGTGTTTTCTCTTGTCTATTGTAACACACTATGTATACGTCTGTTTCAATGGAATAAATGTCAATTTGTTTTACTTCTTGGTTTTGCTCAGCGATATGATCCCGGTATAAAAAGGTGTAATTGCCTGGTCTCCCGTGACAAGAACATACAGGTGGATGTACAGGATTAAAAAAACATGGCACTGAAGGTACTAAATACAAGCTAAAAACAGAAAATACAATAGGTTATAGTAGAAGCCAGATTAATTGATCAGAACACCCCAGAGGGGCAGTTGGTAAATGGTACTTTGCACCAACATCCCATAAAAAGGGGCCATCTAGATAAATGGGGAAAAGATAAAGCCCTCATTCAATCCATGTGGGGTGAGTGTAGCTAGCAAATCCCCCTTCATTCCCTTTAAAGCAGTCTCTTGTCCCAATCCCCTTTACGTGGACCTAATGGGACAAGTTCTATTCCACAAAACTTAAGGATGCTGGTATCGTTGTTATGCATACCTATTATGTGCCTCGCTATTGGGGTATCAAGGCTGTTCCTGATCGAATCGAGATGTTCCAAAATCCTGGTCTTGAGTGGTCTGTGGGTTTTACCCACATACACACGAGATCAAGTAAATAACGCCTGTGGTTTGGCAGTTGATAAAACACTGAATGTCAGTAAGACTGTAAAGTTTTTGGTGGTGATCACAGGATGTACAGGCCTTACATCTTCCACCATGGTAAGAACCAGTGGTTTAATTTAGAAACAATGAATTTTTTGGTTGTGAACCAGCCTCTCGGAGATTGGATGTTCTTCTATGTACAGACTATGTTATCTATCCATTTCAAAATCACTACATACCTCAGTGTCATTCCTAAGGGCCTTTTAACCCATTTACAGCTATATTGATAGCAACTATTGTGACTCCCTGGTGGTTGTGCATTGCTTGATTTGTTTAAGAATTGTGTCAAGCACCCACATTCAACCTACCAGTGCAATTAGTTCACCTTGGTCCTAAAAATAAGTCTCCTTTATCTTACAGAATCTGAGTCTAGTACATCCAGATCTTTCTCTCTAGTGCCAGACACCGTGATTACCACATGCACCTGAATCTTATCTACCCCCCTTCATACCAGATTCATATAATCTTACTTGGTCCTTATCTTATCTGACCATCTACCTTATCATTGTATTGCCTAATCTCAAACATGAAGTGCTTACAAGGGGAAATTGACACACACCCTTTTTAAAAAGGAGGTGCAGCCTGCGTTTAACAGGGGGCCCTTGTGGCAGAATACAGAATGAACCAAAGATATATTGGTCAATCCTTGGCGATGTGCCATATGCCAAGTTTGACATGTAGAGATGTACAGATGTAGTCACCATTATTATCCCTGCCAACGCAAAATACTATAAGAAATGATACATGGAAATAATTCATGCATTAAGGAGAACGCATGTTGTCAACAGCACTTGCGGTAAAAACACGGTAGTGTTAACGCATCAACCAGAATAACCTTCAATTTGAGGGATTATGAAACCATTTCTTGTTTATGCTGAAAACAGACATAAAATAGCCCTGGCATCTCACATTCTACCCATTCTTAGATAAAATGACTCATGGAATTTGCCCAACAATAAAAACTATCCAAGGCCAAACATTGGATAAGACTGGAATTTTTCTGGCAAAACAAGAGTTTTCTGGGTGGTGGCCAGCTGTCATAAAATTTGTAAAAGTGCTAGCTTCTCATAGGACCTAAGTGAACTAATGTCAGCGGCTTAAATATTTAAAATGGAGGCAACACGTAAATGTATTTTAGTAAGCAAACTATTTAGAGGGTTTTTAAGATCTTTACGTAATCCTTTCTTTCTGTGAGAAGACCCTTTAACTGTTTATATAGTAGATGAGGTTGAAAAAAAAAAAAAAAGAAAGACATACGCCCATCAAGTTCAACCTATGCTAAATTTCAACAGATACTTTAGTCTATATCCCTACTTAAAGTATATTGATCAAGATGAAGGACAACAAAACATCCCAGTGAAATATCATAAAATTACATCTCAAAGGGGGAAAATAAATTCCTTCCCGACTCCAAGAATTAGCAATCAGATTACTCCCTGGATTAACATTCTTCCCATGTTTACTTATTTGGTATATCCCTGTATACCTTTCCTTTCTAAAAAGATGTCCAACATTTTTTGAACAAATCTATTGTATCTGCCATCACAGTCTCCATGGGATACAAATTCCACATTTTACCTGCCCTTACTGTAAAGAACCCTTTCCTTTGTTGCCTGTGAAATCTCCTTTCCTCCAACCTTAAGGAATGACATTGTTTCCTTTGTACTGCCCTTGGGATGAATAGTTCTTTTGAAAGCTCCTTGAACTGTCCCCGAATATATATATTTGTATATAATTATTATATTCCCTCTTAGACACCTCTTTTCTAAGGTAAATACATCTAATTTAGCTAGCCTCTCCTCATAAAATCAGATGAAGTAGTGGAAAAAAAGGAAAATGTGTTTATTTAATCCATAAAACACAAGATAGTCTGACATTTTGGTTCCCTGAAGGTCCCGAAACATCTGGATATCTTGTGTTTTAAGGATTAAATAAACAAATGTTCCCCTTTTTACTATTTATATTGTCAGTGCTGGCACTTAAACACCTTGTTGTCCACCTACAACGAAACACACACACACCACACACATTTGTACTTACCCTGCGAGAATGGCTCCCACGTCAGCAATGAACCACTCTGCTGAATTAAATCCCAGGATGCCGACGCCATGGTAACGCTCCAGACCCAGCTGAAAAGGAGAAGCAGTGTTACTGATTATATCAGAGTTAAGCTGCCCGACTGTGTGAAGTGTATGTAGGGACAGCAAAGGCAGCTTTGGAGCTAAATAGCGTATTGGCGTAAATCTGAATTCGACTCTCAATATCAGATCAAAGGACTTGGCCTTCATATGTGTGCAGTAAATCACCAACATGGGGAGTTGTAATATATATCGCACTAGGAGGAGTTATAGGGAGCACTCACATGGAACAATAAGAGAAATTATACGGAGCTGTTATTTGGGGTAATAAGAAGTTTTATAGATAGGAGAGGTTAGTGAGGAGTTACATCGTAAAGGAGGTTGAAAAAATAAATAAATGACATACGACCATCAAGTTCAACCTATGCTAAATTTAGACCGCTACTATTATCCTATATTTGTACTTACAGTATATTGATCCAGAGGAAGGCAAACAAAAAACCCCAGCGAAATATCATCTAATGATATCTCATAAGGGGAAAAATAAAGTCCTTCCTCACTCCATATTATTGGCAATCAGATTACTCCCTGGATGAACATCTTTCCCATGTATACTTATTTGGTATATCCCTGTATACCTTTCCTTTCTAAAAAGATGTCCAACCTTTTTTTGAACAAATTTATTGTATCTGCCATCACAGTCTCCATTGGTAATGAATTCCACATTTTAACTGCCCTTACTGTAAGGAACCCTTTCCTTTGTTGCTGGTGAAATCTCCTATCCTCCAACATTAAGGGATGACCCTGTGTCCTTTGTACTGCCCTTGGGATGAATTATTATTTTGAAAGCACCTTGTATTGTCCCCGAATATATTTGTATATAGTTATATTCCATCTTAGACACCTCTTTACTAATGTAAACAAATCTAATTTAGCTAGCCTCTCATAAATCAGATTATCCATCCCCTTTATTAATTTGGTGGCTCTTCTCTGCAACTTATTCTAGCTCCATAAGGTATTTTCTATGGAGCGGTGACCAAATTTGTACTCCATATTCAACATGTGGCCTTACGAATGCTTTATAAAAAGGGACATAATTATGTTTACTTAGTCTTCCATTGCTTGTTTAATGCAAGATAAGATCTTATTTACCATTGTAGCTACTGTATGACTTTAGGCACTATTACTAAGCCTGCTGTCTAGAAGCACGCCTAAATCCTCCTCCATCAAGGATTCTCCTAATTTAATTAGCAAATTGCCTGTTTATTCTCGTTTTCCCAATGCATAATCTTACATTTATTTGTATTAAACATCAGCCATTTATTTGCCCAAGTTTCCAGTCTATCCAAGTCCTTCTGGAGAGAAAATCCATCCTGCTCTAGTTCTACTACCTTACACAAAAAGATAGAGACTTTGCTCTCTATGCCAACCTCAAGGTCATTAATAAACAGGTTAAAATCAAGCCTCACAACTTTACCTGAAAAAGTTGAATTTATTACAACTCTCTGTGTTCTATCCTTCAACCAGTTTCCAATCCAGATGCAAATATTTTTACAGAGTACAATTTGCTTTATTTTTTTTACACCAACCTCGTGTAGAACCGTATCAAAAGCCTTTGCAAAAATCTAAGTAGACCACATCAACTGCATTACCCTGGTCTAAATTCCTACTTACCACCTCAAAGGTTAGTTTGGCACGACCAATCCTTCATAAATCTATACTGAGTCTTACTAATACATTTTGTTTTCCATTAGGTATTCCTGAATATTATCCAGTACTAAACATTCAAGTAGCTTCCCCACTATTGATGTTAGGCTTACAGGTCTGTAATCCCCCAGTTGTGATCTAGCGCCCTTTTTAAATATAGGCACCACATCTGCTTTACGCCAATCTTGTGCTACAGAGCCTGTGAAAATGGAGTCCTTGAATATTAAATGTAATGCTTTGGCTATTAACGACTTTAACTCCTTAAGAACTCTTGGGTGTATGCCATCAGGGGGCTTATTTACTTTAATATTATCAAGCCGCTTATGCACTTCTCCCTCATTAATATAAAGGTTGTGGCTTCCTCCTGCAGGTGAAAAAGAGTATGTGTGGCATTTGTGTGGTGTTAGGATTCACTGATTCCAGTCTGTGGCAATGAGGCAATGTTGGGTTACAGCCTGTGTATGCCTGCATTCAGTTATACAACATATAGCTCCAACGTCATGCTGATCTATTTGTGAAGGTAGTATTTACTACTTGTCTTCCTTGATCACGCTCAATTTGCCACACAGCTCTTGTTCTGTGGGTATTCCACCGTTACCCTCCCTATCAGGGGTTTTGTTTTCTTTTCACCTATCCCCATGGTGACCCTCTGCTATGACAATCTAGCAGTGTGTGGTCACATGAGTATGATCAATGGTATACAAGGGTACAGTATGGTATACATACAGTATGGTGAAATATACCTGCATTTCCTGGTTATTTACCATCTTGGTGACCAGAGTCTGTCCTAAGATAACAATCACGCCATTACATACAGTGATTTCTTAGGGATTAGTATATCCCTTTTTCAGGGGAGGGTACTCTTTAGGGCTACTTACTTGAACTCATGGGAGCCACCTGTGTCTGCCTCTACACTGTAAGGACATTCTTACTAGGTTTGTGTCACATCAAACTGGCATTAGGCATTCACCTGGTTGTACCATTCACACTAGGTACATCACGGTTTATAGCACTTTTTGCATCGATTAGGTTTTAACTTCATTTTGTTTTCTCGTTTCACAATAAACAATTTATTATTTTTATTCTATTGGAGGAAGAGTGCTTGTTAACAGGGATTCTCTCTTTATGTATTTGCTTCCTCCTGCAGCACTACTATTGCAATTGATTCTTCTCTGGTAAATACAGAAGCAAAGACTTTGTTTAATACCTCTGCTTTTTGCATATCTCCAATAATATGCCTGCCCATCTCACACTGAAAGGGTCCTATATTTTCTTTTCTAATTTTTTTATTATTAAAGGTACTATTTATTCAGTTATATCTAATATAGAGGGATAAGAGTTTGTCACATACCTTGAGGAAACCCTTGGCTGCGATTCTGCACTGCTCATAGTACTGTTTGTATGTCACTTTGCTCCACTGATCCCCCTGCTTGGATGCCAACGCTACACAATCCCCGTATTTCTGAATGGTGTCCTGGAATAGCTGGTGAATGGTGACAGGAGGCAGGCTTGCTGTGCCAGAGTCTTCCATCCTTAGCTGCACTGCACTGTTCCTGCGCGTTGTCCATAACTTCACGTCAGAAACAGGCAGGCTGGAGAGAACGGCCCCTGGCGGCACAGACAGGAGACAGTGTGACTAACAGACACTTCAATTGTCAGCGTGTTAACAGTAAATGAAAGGGGTAAAGAACACATGCCAGCGTGCTTAACCAGCTTCAAATAGGGCTCTGCTTTGTTTGTATATATTTAGTGCCATTAATCTACATAGCGCTTCAGAGCAGTAATACACGTGACAAATACAAAAAATAATACAAATAACACGTAATGGGAAGAAGTGCTTCAGACATAAAAGTAACATTTAGGAAAAAGGAGTCCCTGCTCCGAAGAGCTTACAATCTAATTGTTCGGTAGGAAAAACATATAGAAACAGTAGAGGGCGCTCTGTTATGTGCGACTGCAAGGGGCCAAGGTTTATGCATAGAGGTGTAAAGTATCAGCCACGGAGCTACTCATATGCTTCGTTAAGCAGGTGGGTTTTTTAAGTGGGCTTTGCCTGCGCAAACTCCTGCTGAACACACATAGCGCACACAAAAGAAAGCAGTTGCAGCAAATCAAAACCAGTCTCACCCAGTTTACAAATAGACTGTAAAAAAAAAAAAAAAAAAAAAAGAGATTTAAAAATACCTATAGAGGTCAACTTCATAAGCATATCACTACAGTACATGTTTGTTGTAGAGGAAGCTGCAAACTTAAGTCTTCAGCTACAATGCACAACTCTGTTTCTTCATTTATGGACAGGGTTAAATACATTATTGTTATTTATCAGGGAACTGTGCAATTTCCCAATTACTCTTATCACATGCATTTCCCAGCATATCTTTAGTTACACAACCTTCTTAACAGGTAAACTAATAACCCAGTGTGAAGGACGATATCCGCAATAATAGACAAGGAATCTGTCTGCTGTAACATTCACTAACTGAGAAGTGATAACATTCCACAAATCGAATGTTCAGTGGTGGAAGACGAAGACTAGTCTGGCATATTTATGTCTGAAAGGGATCATATGCCAATAAACAATTAGAACGATTCCTGCGCTCCTACCAATTAGGCTAAAATTAAATAATAATTTCATGAAAAAGGGTTATTTTGTTCAACCCTTTGGCCAAAGCATTCATAAGCCTGTATGCCACGACAAGGCATAACCGCATGCAGGTACCTACACTGAATATATGTAATAATTGTCCCATGGACTGATGAAAATGTGTGAAAGCCCTAAAGGGGTTAAATGAAGCATAAGCTTATGTGAGTAGCGCAATTAAAATCTGGCCAAAGCCAGTAGCATAGTTACCTTACTGGAGAGGTAAACGGTGGGTGCACAAATTCCCTGGTGTGAATATAATAAAATTTACACATTTCTTTCTGTCAGCCTTATACATTCACCTACTCTTCAATAGAGGGTGATGTCCAGACTGGCTCGGGTACCTGCATACAGTTATGCCTTGTCGTGGCATGCAGGCTTATAAATGCTTTGGCCAAAGGGTTTAACAAAATAACATCGCATTTATAAGCCCAATAAAACAATTAGACTGATTAAAAGGGGCCAAGGACAGTGCAAAAAGCATGGTTATAAAATCGAGCTGACAGCTACAGATCAACAAACTGCTTTAAAATCATATTTCTATCATAGTGCTGGCAGTAGGCAGCGCTGTACACAGAATCTGGCAGGCACAATAAGTCTCTGCCCTGAAGAGCTTACACTATTTTTTGTGTCCGAGGCACAGGTAGATTGCTTAGTCACAAGATGTCTTAACATTATAATTCAAACCTGGTTCCCCAATTTGAAGGCAGTGTTATTACAACTAAACTACCACTTTGGATTTTGTTCAAATCCCCAGTTTCAGGGAATGTATGGTCTAAGAAATGAGAGAAGAGCCAAACTTGCCACTTTTAATTTAGGCCACCTGTCTAATATCAAACCCTGGCAGAGAAAGACTTAAGTCAACGTGTGTTACTGACGCACAGCGCCTGTCGCTAGGTAACAGTGTTTGAGTTCAGCCTATTCTGTTGTATAACCGGATGAAAACAGGTGGTAGATTGTAAAAAATACCAACTGTCAAATTCCAGTCCCACCTGGACACACACACTCACGTTTTCTGGCTGAACACCAATCCTGTTCATATTCGCATTATAGATTAAATCACATTGAAAGTTGATAGGGGAGGTTGCTATTTAAAGCGTGCTATCTTTCAGAGAGAGGAAGTGTTACTCGAGCAAACTCTTTGAACACAGAGATATCACAAAAAAGGGAGCGGCCAGAGGCAAACACCTCCCAAGTCTCAGATCAACATGTTTACAAACGAACTTATTATTTTTTTTTTTAAATGAATATTACTACTTGGTCACCTGTTTCCATAGCTTACTATATATTCCCTATATTAGAACATATTCATTTTGATTTACGAATGTGGATGTGGCTAGTTATTTATCTTTAGAGAACACAGATTAGCACCCATTTATTTATTGTATTTATCACTTCAGATTCATAATTACTATACAAACATTGCACAAAACAGACAATTCACCTCTAATTTTGAGGACCGACAACCAGTCTTATCCCAAAACGACATTAAATAAAGATTGTCAAAACACTCAGCTTTCCAAGCTTTGAAAATGTTTAAAGTTGAAGAATTATTTACAAATGCTTCCATTTGCCTGATTGTGCCTTTTTTTTTTTATTAATAAAATGTGTCAATTTAACCCAATATATGCCACTGTCCTTGGTTAACTTTTGTCCTAGAAGGAACTGACTCTTTATCCCTTTTGCTACCAGAAGTACTCCCTAAGGACCAATACATCCTCATTACATACCGTCTGATTGTGGCAGGTCTGTTATAGCCTCGGTCCCGTCAGCTGAGTGGGTGTCATTCAACAGCTCAGGGTCTTGGATGCTGGTGGCTGTGGGAAGAGGGAGATCTTCCCTCCTAAAACTGAATAAAAGATAAAAGCAGGTTCTAAAACATGAAAGCTGTATGTCTACAGAGAAACAAATCACACAGCGAATAATGTGGAGCTGCTGGACCCCCTGCACTGTAAAAGGTAAAAGTGAATCGAACCATGCCAAGGTTTGGCCGCTTGTGTTTCGTCTAAAAATAAATTACAAATTGCATTTCTTCAGGGCCAGTGAATAGTGGGGCGTGTCAATCTTTTTCTTTTTACCCTTATTCCACCTTATTAGAGAGCCAATAAAAGATAAGTGGAGGGGTCGGGAAGTATTTGCCTACACAAACTCTTGTTGAACACAGTGACATCAGAAAGTCTCAGTTCAATATAATTACCAATGAACTTAAAGTGATGTAAAAATACAAATAGGTGTCAATCCCCCAGTTGTGACCCCTTCAGCATGCCACTGCTATTAGCAGCCTTTGGGATTGTACTTGCTTAGTGAGTGGCTTGCAGTGAGCTGCTTAGCCAGAAGCAATGGGTGGTACAGAGACCCTGATCTCTCGGAGGAGGAGAGGTGTAGAGGTTGGACGTACCTCTGTGAAGAAGTCACCAGTATATCATTCAGACATACGCCTTCTATTTTGGGGTGGTCCACAAACACTTCTTCCGTAGCAGTTGCAATTATTGTTGACATGGCTGAATCACACTGCAGAGTCACTGAAAAGAAATAAATACATTATATAGGAAGCGTCAACAGTGTACACTGCACTTTACAACATAAGAATACAGGTAATTAAAATACAATAAGGGCATCGCACACAATGCATAAAGATCCTACAATCTCATATGTGCAAAATAAGAGACACGCCCGTGTCATAATGGGCGCATGTGTATATATTTGACAGGCACAAAAGTTTGCATTTTTCCTATAAGAAGCAGCTCATGGAAACATTTCTCATGAGAATCCTGACAAGAAGGTTATACTGCATATTTCTTTCTGGGGGTTTAACAAAAGCAATGTTTTATGGAAAACACAAAGCAATATTTATGGTTTCATTCCATGTCTTTTACACTTTTCCCCCTGATTTTTACTGAAATTTCCAATATTTCTACAGATAGCAAGGGTACAAATAGAAAAAAAGGTGGGGGAGGCAACACAAAGTGATTCCAAGTGCTGAGACAATAAAAGCAAAGCCGTGTAAATGATACAGGTTACATGTTGAATTAGATAAAGGATATAGGCTTATTATTTTACATGTATGGAAAGACGAGTCTGTCCTAATAAAACAGGGTTTGGCCAAAATACGTTTTGTTGATTTTATTTTGAGTGGAAATTGAGAAAAAATGGACTATCAATGTGTTAAAATATTAGCGCTAAGACCTGTATCCCCCTTACTTCTGATCCATGGGTTGTAGACCCTACAGAGTTGTGCCAGAGAACTATTACGAAAGCTTGTGATTTGTTTCAAAACAGAACTTGCAAAACGTGTTTAAGAACTTGTAAATTGGGAGCTTTCTGTTTCCACATAGTGGTTATGCAACATTTCATAGCCAAGAATGTGTGAGCAATCAATTTATATATAGTGCTCAATTACATTCACTACAGGTCTGTGAAGGCTGCTCAGAGATCAGGTGCGAGGAAAATATTAAGAATATTGTTTATATAGCGATAGACCTGCTTCCAAAGGAGAGCCACCTCCGGGCACTCCCATCATATATAGATGAAGGAGCCAACCGGGCCACAATTAGGGAAACAAAAAGTGGAGAACATTGACAATGAAAACAGTTTATTTTTTGTGGTGCAAGATACCATCGGAATCGAACCTTGTAACTATTTTCTTTGGTCAATATGTTTGTGGAAATCTTTCAAGTGTTTTCCCAGATGTCTTGCAACATTTCAATAAAGCGTTTAGTGTAAATCATGTTCTCATTGTCTTGTGTATTTAAAATGTATCCTCTGGGGTAGATCTCCACCACTGAAATTCAGACTCCCGGTGGGAACCTATAGATTACCAAACAGAGGGACCATGTTATTCTGTTTGTTCTTTAGCTTACATACAGTATACATTTGTTATCATCCCAGATATATAAAGTATGTGAAATGATTGCGTAAATGTAATTTTGGTTGGGCTAGAATCCTTGGGAGCCCATAAGAGGGCTTGTAAGATTAGTGGTCCCATGACGTCTCTCTACCCCAGCCCATCTAACCTGTTCAGGGGAGACATACAGCATGGAAGTTGTGCCAACTGAGCAGCCTTATAGCACAACCAGAAACATGGGACCGCTAGATCTCCACAAGAAGTAAACAGGAGAGTATGCACCTTGTTTGTTCTCCATAAAGTGATTAATGCATTTATGTAAGAGATTAACTGGGAAGGGTCCTAAATAGATCACATTTGTGTAAGGATTCGGCTTGATCCGTGACAGGTTTTCACTATGGTCCATGTTTTCTGTCTCTCCTGCCCTTTCTGCTCACTGTGGCCATTTTGGGTACTGGCAGCCTGCTTTATAAGGCTGCAGTTCCTGGTGGGAGTCGCCGAGCAAAGTTCTGTTTGCTGCAGCTCTGTTTGATGTTCGCTGTCACGCATTACCCTTTCACTTATTTGGAATCCCTGTTGCTGACCCCAGACCGTGACCCTGACCTCACTGCCTTCCGCTTGTCCTGAACTTTGCCTGTCGCCTGGACTCCGCACCTCTGCCCTGACCTTTTGCCTGGAGTCTGCACCACTGCCGCCAGCCCTGACCCCTGCCTGCTTACCGTCTACAAATACTCTTACAGGACTATGTCCCCCGGGCTTCGGTCGGTTATTCTGCATTCCTACCTCATCCCTGCGGGTCCGCATCCCGATTAGAGACAAGCATCGTCACAATTTGGACCCGATTTCAAGATACTTTTTGAGCATTCTATAGATTGTTTGACATTTGCCTGATGGAGGGTATAATACCAGTCTATTTGTGATGAATATGTTTACACATTAATGAAAATCACTACTATAGTTGCAATGTTTTAACCCAACATAAATTGTTTTTTGAAACACATAACTGGTTAGTTTTTGTTAAATGGAGTCATAAGTGTTAATCCTGTTATATCAAATAATTAAGATGATCATCAGCTGCACACATTCAATGAATATCGTTTATTTTTAACTTGATTATAATCATTTCCGTGCATCCGGCATCCTGGGCACACATCCTGTCTGCACCAAGACGTATGGTCACCGAATATACCTGAACAGGGAAAGCTAGGCCACATACTCTAAAGTGACTGTTACATCAAATTCCACATGCAAAGATTACAAAAAACATCATCTCTGGCAAAGATGCTAAATGACAGATTCCATAAAAAATACACTGGCTTCAGCGATCATATTACTACGTATTGCTCCATAGAAAACGTTTCCCTATAAATTCAACTGCTCCAAATAACCACTACCTATATACCCCTTCATTGAGAACAGATCACTGCTCCCTATAATCTTCCAAAAAACCCTCCTATTTCTCTATATCAGGGGGTGCGCAAACTTCAGTTCGCATCCCCAGTCTGTGGTCCCCCTTGCTTGCGCCCCCCTCCTTAGCTGCTCTCGGGCTCCACGCACCATGACGTCACACGACGCGTTGCCATTTGACCCCATGTTGTCATGGCGACACGTCACTGAAGAGCAGGAAAGGGAAGTTGCAGATACCTCGCTCCTCCACCAGCATCTAATTTACATGCCTGGGGGAAGAGCGTGGGGTCTCTGCAACCACCACGTCCAGCCTAGAAAATCCCACGCCCCCCCAGGTCTATATACACATGCTTCCTATAAACTTCCCCTTCTGTTGCTCCATATAAGCAAACAGGCTGTAAGCCCACATCTATAGTTGGAGCGGCAATGCACACAGCAATAGAGCGTGCGTGCACGAGCGCAACCAATTTTTTGCGGGACAAAATCTTTCGATTTTGACGCACAACGGCCAGGTCACGTGCACGGTTCAGCCAATGAGGGCGAACATCATGGGCACGCCCCCAAACATTGATTTAAAGCTGCTCTTGGTCACATTGCCTCCTCCTCCAGACCCCACACGTGACGTCATGTGCATACTATGTACAAGGCCCAAGGTATCTTCCAGCACTGCAGGGGTCTTCTGGCAGAAAGCTGCTTGGTAAATATGGGACTCTGTTTTACAAAATGACCATTTAGCATCAAATTGTATTTATTTACTTTATACTTTGTGTAGATTGCTCATTTAGATTGTGTATACTTTGTGTAGATTGCTGTGGATGGTACAGGCAGCTCCTTCAGAGTTGAGCATCTCAAGAAGCAGGTCGTCACTGGAGATTAAATGAACACTGTTCCGCTTCTGGTGACCCCCTGCTTCATAGCTAGATACTCCTAGGCAGAATAGCACCTTTAACACACCTTCCAGAGCTGGAAGACACCTTGCAGCCCATTGACTTGAATAGGCTGTAAGGCATCTTCCAGCGTCAAAAGGTGTCCTATGGCAGAAGACTGCTTAGCAAATATGGCCCCTAACTTTTTTGGAGTCAGAATATCCACAGCAGTTAAATGCCACAGACCAAGCACCATGATCTCATATTTTGTATCGCATGAACATGACACCAGCACCCTCCATTATCAACATAAGGAACAGAACAGGAATTTGCCCTCTGCGGTTCCCCTTCACAAGGGTCTCTATGTAGTGTTGAACTCGTGACATCCGCAGAACATCACGCTAAAGCCGTGTCTCCCATTCTGAAGAGTTACACATTTAACCAAATGAATGTTATATCATGTTGAATGGAATAAAGTGAATCAGGGCACTACGGATGTGCTATAAACTACATTTATTGTGCCAAAGTTGCGACGTTTTGACCGATGCAACGGCCTTTCCGGTGTTAATGGCATCATGTGGAATTCCTTATTTTATCTTAACGGATTTTTACAGGTCCAGAAAAAGGTCTGTGCAATAAAGTCAAAACAGTGGGGAGAGGACAGAGAAGGGGCCCGGTTCAAAAATATTGTGAACCACCACCCTAAAAGGTTAAATGAAACTAGCTCTCAGTGACCATACAGCTGCTGTACATAAATGCTAAGCCACTGTCCATGCACTGGGAGATTTAAGGGCATGGCAATTGTGAGGTTATTAGGACAGGGAACAGGTGGTGAGCAGACATGATGATATCAAACCCCACCCTTTTGTTCACAACTGCTTTAACGCCTTTGCTTCCAGAGAGGCCAACATCAAAAGGGTCAAAGGACGCAGAGGGGGACATAGTAACTTAGTAACTTTTTAAAGCTCTGGGTTTACTTTAAAAAAGGTGATTGAACCTTTCTGGATGAAGCCAATTACATTGTTAAGTCATTGAAAAATAGTATTTTTCCTGTAAAATGATGGATTGAAAAAAATCCCAAGCATTTGTGGAATGTTAATAATTTGACAGCAGTTGCTACAGAGCCTCGTTTCAGATGACAATTCCATACAGTTAGGTTGTGGTAAAAGTTCCTTGGTACAAAGCAACAAAACCTTCCCCGACGGAGTAGTGGATGCATTCAATAGTCCCCCAGCAGAAGTGGTGGGGGTTAATTATAAAGCACACAGGATAGACAAGAGGGGATCCTAAATATACTAAACATAAGCAAACGATTTTCAGGATTCTGCATGAATATTTTTTATTAACCATTTCATCGATCTCACCCCCGTTGTCAGCTATCTGCAGAGGACATGGCCCCTTTGAGAATTATATGCCACTGGACCATGAGACTGTGCTTAGCCTGTGGAATGACAGTTGGGAAGGAATTGCTGAGAGGACTGGTGTGGAAGTTTGTTTTGATATGGCGAGGCTGCTGCAGAACACTTTGCAAGGGCCTGACCGATCCATGGAGTGAGGAGACTGATGGATTTTGCTGGCTAGTACAAAGTACAGTGACACCTCAGGGAGCACTGCAACAGCTAACGGCCAAGAGGAGAAATATCAGGATTTAACAGCCAGTGGAAAGAAAGAAACCCCCTGCATTGGAACACAGGTTATGTTTTCAAATTAACTGCAAGCAGCAGCCTGCATCTGTTTGAATCGTGGAAACGTGGGCAGGTAAATGGCAAATGAGGTTTAATATAGCTAAATGTAAGGTTATGCATTTGGGATGCAAGAATAAAAAGGCGACTTACAAATTAAATGGAGATATATTGGGGGAATCCTTGATGGAGAAGGATTTAGGAGTGCTTGTAGACTGCAGGCTTAGCAATAGTGCCCAATGTCATGCAGTAGCTGCAAAGGCAAACAAGATCTTATTTTGCATCAAACGGGCAATGGATGGAAGGGAAGTAAACATAATTATGCCCCTTTACAAAGCACTAGTAAGACCACACCTTGAATATAGAGTACAATTTTGGTCACCAATCCTAAGAAAAGACATTATGGAACTAGAGAGGGTGCAGAGAAGAGCCACCAAATTAATAAAGGGGATGGACAATCTAACTTATGAGAAGAGGCTAGCTAAACTAGATTTATTTACATTAGAAAAGAGGCGTCTAAGAGGGGATATGATAACTATATACAAATATATTCGGGGACAATACAAGGAGCTTTCAAAAGAACTATTCATCCCACGGGCAGTACTAAGGACTCGGGGCCATCCCTTAAGGTTGGAGGAAAGGAAATTTCACCAGCAACAAAGGAAAGGGTTCTTTACAGTAAGGGCAGTTAAAATGTGGAATTCATTACCCATGGAGACTGTGATGGCAGATACAATAGATTTGTTCAAAAAAAGGTTGGACATTTTTTTAGATGGGAAAGGTATACAGGGATATACCAAATAAGTATACATGGGAAGGATGTTGATCCAGGGATTAATCCGATTGCCAATTCTTGGAGTCAGGAAGGAATTAATTTTTCCCCTTAATGGGGTTTTTTTGTTTGCCTTCCTCTGGATCAATAAGCAAGTATAGATACAGTATAGGATAAAGTATCTGTTGTCTAAATTTAGCATAGGTTGAACTTGATGGACCTATGTCTTTTTTCAACCTCATCTACTATATAACTATGTAACTATGAATCCAGAGCTCCAACGAAAGATTATTGTACAAATACCCTGTCTGATCAACAGGGTATGTGAACCAATATGCAGCGACTTAAATATATAAAAAGACAGAGGCACAGCGATAGTGATTTGTTTTAGTAGGATTGCAGAAATACCGTTTGGTTATGTGGTAGCACTGTGTCTGTATCCCTGTTCAAAATGATGGATACAGTAATATAAAGTTTGTTATAATTCTTCACAGTTTTATTGTGTTTAATTAATCCTGCTTCCAACTCTGTTTACCACCCACTATAAGAGTTAAACCCCAAGTTACAGGACTCAGGCCCCCACCTCAGTGACAGGTTCTATAGTCTAAGGTTAAGTGAAGGAGGGGTTACATCTACTTAAAACACATTGCACCCAGCTCTTCTAGCAGTGGAGGAGTTAAGTCTATGCTGACTAATTCATGAAGGGTGATTTCAATAATTTGCATGGACAAGATTCACACCTCGAGATCTTTTCCAGTAAAAGCAATTTGAAATTCAGTCTGCAGTGGCAGCAAGATGCTAGTAATAATAATGCACTGCGGAATACAGGCGATACCAAAGATTATCCCCTCATCTGTTGGCCACCCAATAGTGCAACAAGGTTTTCACATCCGAGCAGGAATTAGAAGGAAAAATCATATTTCTAAGGCCGTGCTTATAGTCCTTGCGCCACTGCTAAAAAAGCAAATGTAATTGAATTCAAGCGATTGCGACCAAGCCGTCGCGCTGCTCCTTCAATAAGTGCACGCGACTGATTCAAAACATTTGTTTTGACGCGACATCGCGACGCCGGGACTATAAGCGTGGCCTAATGCTTGGGATCCCAGCAGGGGTGTGTGTACATATGTGTATGTCTGTGCGCATATGGATATATAGATGTGGAGCTAGAGATATAGACATATACACACACTTACAACAAAAAAAAAAAGATGCTTATTTAATACAAAGGTGGATTCAAGGGCAGATGCAATCAGTCTGATCTTTTAATCACTGTGGTTGTAGTCATGAGTTGCAGACCCCTCCGCGTGACATGTTTTCCCCTCAACCCTAAAAGCATCCCTTGGGTGAGGCTATCCTTTTAACATGTGGCTAGAAAGAAATCACACACACACACACACACCCACACACCCCTAGATTTTGCAATAAGGCAGTTGGAACAGACAATGTTGTTAGCGAGCACAAACTGTATGCAGCGCTGTACATAGCATTTTGCAGGCACAATTAGTCCCTACCTCAAAAAGCTTACCATCTCATTTTTGGTACCAGAGGCACAGGGAGAGCCGACAACAGAATATGCATCAGGTTCACCCACTTCAAAGATTCAGATTTAAAGTCTCTCACATTTATAAATACTGTATAACAATATATTTTATAAAACTAAACACATAAAAATCAAAAAGGATTTTAGATACACACGTCTGTATCTAAAATCTGTGTGTATATACAGAGGAGCAGACACAAGTGAAGATGCTGTTTCTCCATATGATGATTAGCCCTGCAGTGGTCCTGGTATAACAGATTAGAAAGGCATCAGATACTCACACAGCATCCTCGCATTTAGATGTTCTGCTCAGTCCTCTGCAGTGTGCCGATCACAAGCGCAGCTGCCTTGCTGCACACAAGTATAATTCCTACCGCCCCCTTTTTTTTCCTCTATTAAGCCAGTCCCCATCAGGAAACCCTGAAGTGTGTGTGACATCAGCGCATCGTCTGCTTTGTAATTGGAAGCTGCCCATCACCCCACAGACCCACCTGCCTTATATGGAGACTCGTCAGGGATGTGCTGACATCCTCCATCTATGCCCCTCTTCTGAAGTCACATTGGTACATCTCATCCCTGGCTTCCTATAGGATACACGGATCATTTCCTCTCTCACTGCTACATACCTCCAACAGATGGAGATGCTCTCAGAGGTTACTCTCGGACAGAATAGAGAGACGAGAAAAATAAATAACTAGTCACAGGCTCAGAAGTACTGTAAAGTGCAGATATTCATCTGTGCATATCATTTGCGAGTAAATTCTAGATACCATGTACTGTATTAGTTGTTGTATATAGATATATACATTACATATTTTAAACCAAGAAAAATAATCAGTGATAAATCTATAGATAAGCGTGTATATCGTGTTGGAATATATATAGTATATCCAAAGTGAAAGTAATAAAATAAATAGAATGTCTCGATAAGGAATAGGACTTTGTAAATGGATAATGATTATCAAAACAGAGAGATAACCATAAAACGGAGTCAAACAAACAAACATAGAACCGCATGCTCCAAAAAGTATTGTAATTTATTAACAGTATAAAAATGGAGAATGGTCCAAAAGTTAAAGCCCTCAAATAAATGGTGAATGTGCACATATTGTACAAGACAAAAAACATATACAGTAGTATGCTGCACTGACTAGAAATGAATAATAGTCCAATATTTGATAACGGGTAATCAAATGTCCGTAGTTCAATATCGTGAGAAATATCTAGGGGAGTGCCTCCTACCTACAGATGGAAGCTGAACAGTTTTTGGTGATGAAAAGTCAAATTAAATCTAATTTCAATTAGACACTTATGGGGAGGGGTTAAAATCTAAGATGAGACTTTTCTTTGGGGCAGTACATTTCACTGGAGTGCTCAGTGTGCACTTTGGATAGTCAAAATACTTTTGATATTTCATCAGGAATTATTGATTAAACTAGGTTTGCGGTCTGGCTTCTTGCACACAACCTGTCTGACTTTTAACACTACACAAATACAGAGTGGTCTGTACAATCAGGACCTCATTTAACCAGGGTCAAAGTGTCAGGGCTTTGCAGTCTCAGCCTGCGAGAGATCAACTGCAAAACCCAAGCCCAGTATTGCATTATCAAGTCAAACTGTCTGATTGCAGCAAGGGTATGTGTGCACATAACAAGCATAGGGCATGTCATGGTGTATAGGGCATGTCATGGCTGGTGTGATATGCAATGAGGTTACTAATAGGCTGAAGCTTAGACTGGCCAACAGAGCCATAACGAGGAATCTAAAAGAAGAATTAATCCTTACAATAAAAAATAACTACAGCACTATCATCCTACACTACACCCCTACTCACATTCTATAGGTTTAAATAGATAACGTTCTTCTTTTCTGTCCTACGGGTTTCTATCAAGTCTCTCACTTACAGTACCGCACCTTATCCTATTTAAATATAAAAACTTGGTGGCCCAGTGACACACACACACACACACTTTGTACAGTGGCGAGAAAAAGTTTGTGAACCCATATGATAAATTATGGAAATTCCATAGTTTTAACATAACCACCTTCTTGAACCAAAACCAGTCTTTGCTTAAATATCCAATAAGGTTTATATGAACTAATTCCATGTCTTTTGGAATCCAAGGTAAGTTAAGTCAGACGCCTCGTGCGATCCTTGGCATTTAAATGCCTTCGGGAAGCTTGGGGCTTCTTACCACAGCGCCCCCAACTGCCCCCCTCCCCCCCCCGGGCGGCACACTCCCAGTTTGTGCACCCCTGAATTAGACCATGAGTAATTAAGAATCTGGGTATGTGCAAAAGTAAGTGAAACCCTGTTTTTATCAGCTAAATGAAAGGGGGTAATTAGAATCAGGTATTTAAATAATTCGGTAGATCTTCAGGGGCGAGTTTGGGGGGCCCCATCCTATATAAAGATCAGAAACTTTGGGAATTTGGTCTTCAACATACAGGTGTGTGGAATCGCACTGTGCCACGATCAAAGATTCTAGGGGAGAATATCCGGCCATCTGTCTGAGCTGAAGAAGAGGTGAAAGTGGGTCATGTAGCAAGACAATGATCCTCAACATACATGTAGATTTACAAAAGAATGGCTGCAGAAGAAGAAATTCCGCTTTGTAGAATGGCCTAGTCAAAGTTTGGACCTAAACCCCATAGAAATGTGGCAGAACCCGAATCGAGCCGTCCATGCAAGGAAGCCTTCAAATGTCACGGAATTGAAGCAGTTCTGCAAAGAGGAATGGGCCAAAAGTCCTCAAAACCGATGTGAGAGACTGACCAGCAGCAACAGGAAATGCTTAGTTGAAGCGATTGCTGCTCAAGGGGGCACCACAAGGTACTGAATCTAAAGGTTCACATACTTTTTCACACATGGATACTGAATGCCAAATCATTTGTGGATAAATAAATGTTGAGAAAGTATCATGTTTGTTTGATCAGTTATCTTTTTTCAATTATTAGGACTTAGATCTTAATCTAATATAATTTAGTTTTGAACTATGTGAAAATCCTAAGGGGTCCACAAACTCACCACCGTATATACAAACCAGTTGTCACTAAACAGAATTTTAAAAAATTGGTAAGTGGTGTGTATGTAAATATACACACACGCACATAAGTTTGCCATAACGTTCGGTGATGTAGGCACATCCTGCTCTAAAATTGCATCACTAGCTTCTCCCCAGTCAGCGGGAAAGATGTGTACTTAAGAGGAAGCTGAGGAGGAAGTGGAATAATATGTTTATTTTGGAAACCCAGAAAGGTCAGCCCATGTTTGCCGGTTCAAAAAAAAAAAAGGGAAAGAAGGAAGTTAAAAAAGGGACCGTCCATAGTGATGCATCATTTACTTTTTTTTTTTTTTTTAACAAAATTGTTCTTGGCAAAAAACAACTAAAAAATAAAAAAAAACTGTCTGTGCACAGCAAGGCCCATATTTACTAAGTGCTGCAATTCCATGACACCTTCAGACCAATTTAAGTCTTTCGGCACCATAAATTATCTCGTCCAAAAACACCACTCTGTAAATATAGGCGGGTGCATGTAGTCTCCCAAAAAGTGTCCAAACAGGTGGCTAGTCTTAGAGAAATATTTATTTATTTTAAACTCTTTTATTCCATTTTCTTTAATGTTGGATTGTGGGGTTACAGAAAGAAGAAGTCAAGGTGATGGGTAAAGATCATGAACATTATTGCATCTACATTGAAGATAAAGAATGTTCAACACATTACAGCAGGGGGGCGCAAACTTTTTTCCCTGCGCCCCCCTGCCGGCTGTCCCCTCACTCCCGCGCCCCCCTCCCAACCCCAACTTACCCGCGCTCCGGCGTAATGACGTCACGTTGCCATAGCAACGTGACGTCACATGACCTCGCAGCGTCATTTTGACGCCGCGTTGCCATGGCGACACAGGGAGGAAGCCGCCGGAGCCACGGTAAGTTAGGTTTACAGAGGCCCTGCAGCTCCCCCGGCACTTAATTTAAGTGCCTTCGGGAAGCGCGCGGGGCCTCTGTAAATCCCGCGCCCCCCGTCGGCAGTGTCGCGCCCCCCCTGGGGGTCGCGCCCCACAGTTTGCGCACCGCTGCATTACAGTACGTAACAGTATATTACACAATTGTACTGTTTGCTTCTTTTAGTTCTAAATCTGTCCCGGATAAGTATTTTTAAACTAATCCTGCAATCAAAAAAAAAAAAAAATCACACAAGACATTGTGGCTTTGCTGCCAATTCCCTGTATTATTTCCAAGAACAGCAGAATACATGTAAAAACCACTATGATTTTGTTTCTATAATTACTCCGTACCCTTCCTAAATAGTCATCATCTATCACAGGAGCCTTTACCTTTCTCGCAAGCAACACCAAGATCCGGGTTTGTTTTTAAATATCTCTTCTTTCAGACACACTAATGAGGAATTTTCTCCAAGGGATATATATATAAAAAATAATAATAAATAAAAGCCCCATACAAATCCAGGCTAACGAGACATGAGGGACTTTGGCAATCTCATCTCCTAACCGATTCAGCGCCAACGTGGCCTACTATATAATAGCAACTCTGTACCAATTGTATAGGACATTTGGTCGTTTCGCCACGACCAAATGACCACCGGCACTTGGCAGCAACTCACCCCCACTGCCGGGTCACTCAGCCATCAGCTGCTTCGCTGCTAAGGAAAGTCCATAACCCCCCCCCACACTACTAATGCTACCCCTTACCCAAAAAAACCCACTTACGTTAACCCTCTACCCTAACCGCTAAAACTTACCTTATGTTAGAAGCAGGCTGCGGCTCAGTGTCCAGCTGCAAGGGGGGTCCGTCTGAATCCGAACGCCAGTGGTAATTTAGGCAGAGCTTATACCAACTATGCAACCGCGCGCACTCCTTCAGCACCAGCGATCTGTGCTGCAGGAGATTGGCGAGGCGAGGCAGACGCATCATGAAGCTGGTTCACCCTCATTGGCTGAACCAGCTCACGTGACGCTGACGTCAAGCGACAGCTGCCTGAAAAAACAAAATGTCTTGTCACCTCAACACGCTGCCGCGTCAACGTGCCTCTTCACCTGCAGCTAGATAACACGTATGCCAAACAGTGAGAGCGTGCTTGTCGTGCACACACGCAGCAACTCGGTAAGTATGAGCTCAGCCTACGTTACAACAAAACAGCTGAGTTCTAATTTCCCATTCTGCTGTACCAACCTCCCAAAGAGTGCTCATTACTGGTGAATGCACGTAGCACCAAAGTAATCTTATGGAAGTTATACGTTTAATGGGTTAAATGGAGATGATTGGTGCATTTTAGAACGCAAATAATATTGGACACAACAATGTAGACAGAATTTCGCAGGCACAACAAGTCTCTGCCCAGAGGTTATCATTTTGGTACGTGGGATATAGGGAGATAAAGTGACTTTACCAATGTCACAAAGGGAGACATTAGGATTGTAATAGTGCTTACTCCATTCCAAATCAAAACAAATATCTATGTTAAAATCATTTTGAATTCCTTATTATAAAAAGTAACCAAATGTTATTTACAATCTTGATCTACATAGTTACATAGTAGATGAGGTTGAAAAAAAAGACGTAGGTCCATAAAGTTCAACCTATGCTAAATTTCGACAACAGATACTTGATCCTATATCTATACTTACTTATTGATCCAGGGGAAGGCAAACAAAAAACCCCATTAAGGGAAAAAATTAATTCCTTCCTGACTCCCAAGAATTGGCAATCGGATTAATCCCTGGATCAACATCCTTCCCATGTATACTTATTTGGTATATCCCTGTATACCTTTCCCATCTAAAAAGATGCCCAACCTTTTTTTGAACAAATCTATTGTATCCGCCATCACAGTCTCCATGGGTAATGAATTCCACATTTTAACTGCCCTTACTGTAAAGAACCCTTTCCTTTGTTGCTGGTGAAATTTCCTTTCCTCCAACCTTAACGGATGGCCCCGAGTCCTTTGTACTGCCCGTGGGATGAATAGTTCTTTTGAAAGCTCCTTGTATTGTCCCCGAATATATTTGTATATAGTTATCATATCCCCTCTTAGACGCCTCTTTTCTAATGTAAATAAATCTAGTTAAGCTAGCCTCTCCTCATAAGTTAGATTGTCCATCCCCTTTATTCATTTGGTGGCTCTTCTCTGCACTCTCTCTAGTTCCATAATCTCTTTTCTTAGGCTTGGTGCCCAAAATTGTACTCCATATTCAAGGTGTGGTCTTACTAGTGCTTTGTAAAGGGGCATAATTATGTTTACTTCCCTTCATCCATTGCCCGTTTGATGCAAGATAAGATCTTGTTTGCTTTTGCAGCTACTGCATGACATTGGGCACTATTGCTAAGCCTGCAGTCTACAAGCACTCCTAAAATCATTCTTCATCAAGGATTCCCCCAATATATCTCCATTTAATTTGTAAGTCGCCTTTTTATTCTTGCATCCCAAATGCATAACCTTACATTTATCTGTATTAAACCTCATCTGCCATTTACCTGCCCACGTTTCCAGTCTCTCCAAGTCCTTCTGAAGAGAAATTACATCCTGCTCTGATTCTACTACCTTACACAATTTAGTATCATCAGCAAAGATGGAGACTGCTCTCGATCCCAACCTCAAGGTCATTAATAAACAAGTTAAAAAGCAGGGGTCCCAGTACCGATCCGAGGTACTCTGCTCATGACTTTAGCCCAACCTGAAAAAGTTCCATTTATGACAACCCTCTGTTGTCTGCCCTTTAACCAGTTTTCAATCCAGGTGCATATATTATTACTGAGTCCAATTTTCTTTATTTTGTACACCAACCTCGTATGAAACCGTATCAAAAGCCGTTGCAAAATCTAAGTAGACCACATCAACTGCATTACCCTGGTCTAAATTCCTACTTACCTTCTCTAATCTCTTTAAAGGTGAACAAACAGTTCTTCACCAGCAAAACCTTAACTTGGTTGTGTGAGAAGTAATTACTATGCTAAGAGTAGAGATCAATATGTATTTGATAAGCTAATTCCAATATTGAAAATAAAACATTAATCTCTCATAAGTAAGTTTTACACTGTAAGGGCAATTAATAATTTGCTCCAGCTGCTGCCAGCAAAGTGGTTACTCTTCAGGGCTGAGGGGGTTAAACGTTACTACAGTAGATCAGGTTTCGCCAAGCATTTTTGTTCCAGCATTTCCAACCTTTTCCTTAAACCCACACAATACTCTTTCGCATTGCCTGAATCGTACAACCAGAAATGTTATTTTTATGGAGCATGCAAGAGATGCAAATTGAATTTAAGTGACAGTAGATCCATTTGTCACAGACATCTGGCTACGCTGCCCCTCTACAGGGACACATGTAATATCTAACCAGGCTGCGCCAGCCAACCATCCACATCATGTGACCAGTAGAGGAGATGAGATAAACGGAGAGGTTACTATAGAACATTCACCCGTGATTCATCCAAGTGATGATTCACTACTATTTTGTATAATGCTGCATTTACAAGTGCAATACAGTACACAGCAGCAATACAGTGAAATTGTTCCTCTATTATAACTTAAAGCAGCAGTTCAAGCTGCCGCTTAATTTTTTTTCTCCATGCAATATGTGCATTAATACAATCTGCACACGGACAAATGATTAGCTAAGTTGCCGATGGATCGGCGAAGATTTGGGTCAGGGGTTCACTAAAATGACAGTTAGTGCTGCAGAAGAGTACCCAAAATGCTAAGTTCTGTGTGGAAGATCATGTTTGTTGTTTGGAAGATCATGTGACCAGAATTTAATAGTGATGGTGTACCAGTTTTAAAATTATATATAAGACTTTCAGAGGGGGACAATTGAATAAACACACTCCGGTGATGGAGTGGAGAATGGTTTTGGTAAAATGTCACGGTAACAATTCATAAAATTCTAAATTCCGACAAATATGCTGGAAAGCCTCCATCAATACAGAACATGATCCGAGAGCACAAATGGTGTAGGAGTGGAACTGCCCCGTTGAGCTTACACTTACTTGCGCACAATGCCGGAGCTCCTGGTTCAGGGATGGCCTATCTGAAGCAATCCAGATATACAGCAACAAGAGAGATGATCCAGGGCTCCACGGGTTTTTCAGCAAAATAATTTATTCATGATACACAACGTTTCAGCCTCACTTAGGCCTTTATCAAGTGCCTAGTCACTTGATAAAGGCCTAAGTGAGGCCGAAACGTTGTGTATCATGAATAAATTATTTTGCTGAAAAATCCATGGAGCCCTGGATCATCTCTCTTGTTGAGATATATATATATATATATATATATATATATATATATATATATATATATATATATATATATATATATATATAGATATATATAGATATATATAGATATATATACATATAGACACACACACACACACACACACATACATACATATAAAAAACATACAGGGTCAGCTTTATATATAATTTTCGAAAGCATGGGACCAGTGGGTCTGGAACATGAAGGGACCCACATATAAAAATGTACTCTGTAAAAAGGGAAGAATTGTTGTGTGTGCTGTTTGCGCATCCTAGTGTATGATCAGCCCCAAACTTTTAAGTCTGCGCCCCCCTGCCTGCTCGCGCCGCCCTTACCTTGGCTCTGGCATCAAATGACGCTGCAGGGGTATGTGACGTTACGTTGCCATGGTAATCTGACATCATTTGACGCCGCGTCGCCCAAAGCCAAGGTAAGGGAATTTACAGAGGACTTGCACGGTCCCCCGGCATCTAATTTAAATACCTTGGGGACAGCGTGGAACAGCTGCGCCTCCCCCCCACCGGAAAATCTCCCATTCCCACTGGGGGGCGCCCCCCCAATTTGCACACCTAGAGCAGGGGTAGGCAACTCTAGTACTTACATGTCAGCAACAGGTCAGGTTAAAGATATCCCGGATTCACCAGAAGCAGCTCAGTCATTTTCATTGAGCCCCCGCTGAACAAAATCAGGGATATCCTTAAAACATGGCCTGTTGGCGACACTGGAGTTGCCCACACGCTACAGGGGCTTCTTCTATCCCTCTCGTGATGCTGTGAACCTAAGGCCTCGGACATAGTGCACTGAGTGTCACTGAGCAGTGCTCTCGCTTGCTGACGCTCGCGCTACCAGGAGCTTTTTGCTGTCCTGACAGAGGAGACAGCAAGCGCGCTTGGGAGGCGGGTAGCACTGTGTGTGTGTGTCACTTGGTAGCTGTCAGTGTGTGTGTGTATGTGTCACTTTGAAGTGTTCTGTGTGTTTGTGTGTCACTGTGGAACGTGTGTGTGTGTATATTATATAATATTTAAAAAATTAAAAAAAAAAGACATGTGGTGAGAATAAATTATTTATTAACATTGTGCAACTTTGATAAATATATTCAAGCACGCACGCAAACACACACATACACACATATATATATATACACACACAATGCACACACACAATGCACACACATTATATATATATACACACACACATGCACACACATGCACACACACACACACACACGCACACACAAGGGGGGCAGGGACCGGAGCAGAAGGGGGGCAGGGACCGGAGCAGAAGGGGGGCAGGGACCGGAGCAGAAGGGGGGCAGGGACCGGAGCAGAAGGGGGGCAGGGACCGGAGCAGAAGGGGGGCAGGGACCGGAGCAGAAGGGGGGCAGGGACCGGAGCAGAAGGGGGGCAGGGACCGGAGCAGAAGGGGGGCAGGGACCGGAGCAGAAGGGGGGCAGGGACCGGAGCAGAAGGGGGGCAGGGACCGGAGCAGAAGGGGGGCAGGGACCGGAGCAGAAGGGGGGCAGGGACCGGAGCAGAAGGGGGGCAGGGACCGGAGCAGAAGGGGGGCAGGGACCGGAGCAGAAGGGGGGCAGGGACCGGAGCAGAAGGGGGGCAGGGACCGGAGCAGAAGGGGGGCAGGGACCGGAGCAGAAGGGGGGCAGGGACCGGAGCAGAAGGGGGGCAGGGACCGGAGCAGAAGGGGGGCAGGGACCGGAGCAGAAGGGGGGCAGGGACCGGAGCAGAAGGGGGGCAGGGACCGGAGCAGAAGGGGGGCAGGGACCGGAGCAGAAGGGGGGTAGGGACCGGAGCAGAAGGGGGGCAGGGACCGGAGCAGAAGGGGGGCAGCGATCGGGGCATCACCCTCTCCCCTCCTATACACAACACACACCACACACCCCACACACACCACACACACCACACACACCACACACACCACACACACCACACACACCACACACACCACACACACCACGGTGTCTGGTGTCTGGTGTCTGGTGTCTCTGCAGGGAACCGGCTGCAGCCCCATTGGATGGGAGCGGTCACATGACCGCTCCTCCGCTTCCCCGAGCGCCAAATATATCAGTTTGGCGCTCGGGGAAGAGTTTCTCCTGCTCAGCGCGCATCAGCAGGGAGAAACTATAGCCGCGCTGATAACAGATGCAGGGGCGTTCTGCACGCCTGAGTGCTCTATGGCCCGGGCCTAAGACTGTGCTAGCCTTCTGTAACCACAGATTTTATATTCTGTACATTAGTGAATTACAGTACATCAGTCATGTCTAAGGCCTTGTTCAATGTACTGGCTACAGCGACGCTACCTGTGACATCACACATCACCGTAGAAAAAGTTGCACACTGGTGTGCGATGTCACTGGTGGCAAGGGGCTATGTGATTGGCTGCTGCCAGTCACGTGGTGCAGCTGTCTCTGGAAATCTCAAATTCTTTTGACTACAGCGATTTTGATAGCTGTGATATCACACGTTGCCCCCACTATGGCCGGTCGCTACTGACTACATTGAGTTGCTTTGCGGCTGCAAGCCATCGCTTTAGCCAGTACTACAAAACGCAGCCTAAGGCTAGGCCTCCGGTGTCTGCGGCTGTGAGCACAGCGCACACAAGGGACGGCCCTCTATGGGGCCGGCCCCAGTAGCTGCCTGCGCGTCCCGGCACAATGTGCGATGCGCGACCACATTTTGTAAAGACAAGGATTTTGTCTTTTCTTATGGTGACTGAGCGCTGGCCACGTCACAGCGGTTCAGCCAATGAGGGCGAACCAGCCGTGTGACATCATGGCCACGCGTTGCCAGGGGTCCACCAGGTCGTGCTACTGCCAGGAAAGAGCACCACCAGGCACCCCATCCCGCGCACTGGTGCCTTAGCTATGTCAGGCTACATCGCTGGAAAAAAACAAATTGAGATGACTTCCAGCGATCGCGACCAAGCCGTCGCTCCGTCGCGTTTACTATAAGCGCACGCGACGGCAGCAATGCATGTTTTGACGCGACGTCGCGTTGCTGTCACTATAAGCGCAGCCTTAGTCTAACCTTTCACTTCCTTGCCCTTTCCCCCCCACTTCTTTTCACTGCCACCACCCACATGATCAAAAGCCAAATAAAATGTAACAAAAAAAAAAAAAAAACCCCAGTCATTTCCCCTGTGTCTTTCCCCACCTCCAAGCCTGAGGAAACTACACATTTTCCATAGGTAATTTTATGACAATGCTAATGAGGACCCCATGGAAGAAAGGGCAAACTTCAGATGTAATACAGGCCACTTTGGCAGCAAGTGTCAAAATGTCTTCAGTGGAAACACGGGAAGGTTACGCTAGGTCCCACAGCCGGTTAGCAGACAGAAAAGGTGGTTTCACTTGTGGACTCTAAGGCCGCGCTTATAGTGACGGTGACGTCACCCGTCGCCACTAGCGAAAGTTATACTTCAGTTTTAAGCGACGTCGCTGGCGACAAGGCCAGTGACGTCACGGGTCGCCATCACGCTTACTATAAGCGCTTGCAACTGAGTCAATGGATTTGTTTTGGAGCGACATCGCCAGGCACTATAAGCGCAGCCTAACACACCGTGAGATCTAGCGCGCGGTCTTGTTCTGCACTGGCAGTTCTTCGGGTGAAATATATTTTTTTATTGGTTGTAAGATAAATACACACATCATTAGTACTTTTTTTATTGGAGTGGCTACTCAGGTGTGTCGGTGCGCACACACAGTGATATCCGTGGACAAGTTATTCTCTCAAATAACAGGTCTACCGATGTTATGCCTGTGTGCGGAGCATAAAATCAAACGCGCGCGTGTATATATATATATATATATATATATATATATATATATATTAATTCATATACTCGATATACACATTAGGCGTGTATAATTAAAAAAAAAATATATATATATATTTATTATACACGCCTAATGTGTATATCGAGTATATGAAAAAAAAATATATATATATATATATATATATATATATTATGTGTATGGAGATCTGAGAAAGCGATACTAATGGTATATAAAAAAATATATATATTTATTATGTATATGGAGAGCAGAGAAAGCGATACTAATGGTTATATATATATATATATATATATATATATATATATATATATATATATATATATATATATATATATATATATATATATATAGTGTATGGAGAGCAATACTAATGGTACTCACGTTCCGTGTGACAGTGGTTGACAGGACCCGGTGCTCGGTTACGTCTCTGGTACCGGGTGTTGCTATGACAGTATCACGTGGGTGTGAGCTCGCGCCGCGTAGTCTTCGTCACGCTCAGCGTTCCCTTAATAAAATTGTCACTGCTCGTTGTCTCCCGCCGCCAGCGACCCCAACATGTGCCTCGTCACTTTAAACTGGCGCGAGCAGCAGCAGATCAACTGCTAAAAAGCAGAAGCGAGGGGCGGCGCCGGGTGTCATGCAGATTGGGGCGGGGACGCCATCAGGTGAGCAGTGGGTGTACCGTAGGATGATAACACGTGTGCATTAACATGATAATACTTATATAAATATTGATTCAAGCTGTCCCACCCACGTTTGAAATAAATTGACAAACTCAGAATTTGAATGAAAACTGCCACAGCATTTATTATACAAACATAGTCCTTGCTAGCCATAACATGAACAGATAACATAACATAAACCCCATTCAACACCTCAACAGCATAGAACCAGCAAGGACATCCCGCCACTGTGACAACAAACCATATACGGTAACATACATACCATGTAACAATGCATCCCATACATACAACATCCAACCCATGTAACATGCATCCCATACAACATTCATCCTATGTAACAATGTATCCCATACATACAACATGCAACCCCTGTAACATGCAACCCATGTAACATGCATCCCGTACATTTGGATAAACATAACAAGAAACATTTGTTTGTAATATTTTGTTAATAGGGCGGGTCACGGGCTGGGAAACACACTCCTCTTTGTGTTGATCTAAAATGATTGACAGGTATTCTGATAATTAGCTCATCTTGGCTCCACCCACTTTACAAAACCCACCAATTACTAACCCTTCAAAAACTCTTTCCACTTAACTTAACCCATTCCCCACCAGGGTAGTCGTCATCCGCAATCATGTTCCCCATTCCAATAGGTGCATGGTATTTTGTTCAATGAAGCCAATTTACTGAAGAGTTTAAGAGATAGGTTAGTGGACTTAGCAGAGAGTGAGATATCGGCAAAATGGGATAATTCATGCAAAAGCGACCTACCTGGATATCCTTTATAATAGGGTTATTCCTAATTTGACATTCCTGGGTCTGTGCTGATCTACAAAGAGGGCTTCATTTTTTTCATTTATAATATTTTTATATATTTTTCTGTCCATTTTTAATACATTATAGATTTTCGTGCCTCTTTTTCAAGATTCAACAATTTTCATTTTAATTTTTATATGTATTTTGATTTATAAGTGTTTTTTCATTTTAGTATGTTTTTTGTTCAAATTATGTGTTTCAACCTCCTTTTTCTTTTCCATTCTAGCCTATCCCGCTTAGCATATGCTATTTAGGGTTTTTACTTAATGTTTTTTGTTTGAATAAAGATTGTATGTTGTGATTGTGGCCTGACATGGCACAATGGGTAAGGTTATGGGGTTATTGACTCCTCTCCGCTCTTATTGTATTGACTGGGGGACCTGAGCCGCGGGCCAATTAGGTATTTCAATGCCTTACGAATTAGTACATGTTATTCCCTGATGAAGAAACCTTTGGTTTTGAAACGCGTTGGAAAGAACTTTTGCTGCGATATTCAGTTGGACATTTCATCCTACCCTATTGCTGGTTTGATTCCCTAACTGGTGAGAAAATCGCGATGCGAGTTGCGGTGTCGCCGCAGAGTGACGTCATAGATCTGGAGACGGAGGATCAGAGGGCTGCAAGTGTGCAGCAAACCACTGCGAGTGACCATCCTCACCAACGGAATCTTTACCGTCGTTAGTAACGAGTCTGCTGGGACTTCCATCCATACTAGCAGGACTATCGAGGATTTGCTGACATTGTTTATGGATCGAAAGACGCAGAGGCTTCAAGCTGCATAACACCTGATGATATCCTGCTTGGAGATCCGGTTGGCGCATGGGTAACAATAACCCCTGAAATGCTGGTTTTTTTCTTCTCTGATGTACGCATAATACTTACCTGTACTGTTTTATTGGAATAATATTTCTTTTGATGCACTATGAGTGTTGTGCGCTGTGTTTTCCATTTAAATTATATGCCTGGGGAGCGCGCAAGGCCTCTATAAGTTTCCTTACCTTGTCTCCAGCGGCTCATGGGCAACATTTGACGCAGCGGGGTCACATGATGTTGTGACATCAGAAACGTTGGAGACAAGGGAAGGGGGAGGGGGCACGAGCAGGGGGGAGAGCATGCAGGGGGTCGCAGACAAAAACGTTTGTGCACCCCTGTGTTAGAGGGCCATGAACGATAGCCAGATACAAGGCTGTCAGCCTCAAAGGAAACTAACATTCCTGAGATACCCCTTGTGCATCAGAGAGGGGTGACACACAGGTCACCTGTTAGTTGGAGGACTTTACTAAAAATGAGAATATCATGTGATGTCATCTACTCTGCGTAATAGGAGGTACATATCTGTCACCATTGCGATTATACATATCAAAGCGTACCACACACTACATGGGTAAGAGGTGCAAAGGACAGATATCCATTTGTCACTCAAATTTGAGCAAGATGGTCAAAATGAATCTTGTTACATTCGTCAGAATCATCTGAATCTATTTATATGACTCACGTGTGTCTTAAGTGTTAGAGAAAGGAAGTTCTAAGTGCATTTATAAATTGAAGCAAGGATTTAAACGTCTTCTTTAGGAGGTTTTTTTTCTCTATCAGTCAACCTAGAAGTTGATTTACGACAGGGGTGGGCTTATGTTGTTTCCATGGGGAAAAAAATACAGCAGGGCCATGCTTTTCGGCGTCCACCGGCACAGAGAAGGGGGCTGCCATGTTGGATCCTAAGTCATGCACAATGGGCGGTTGCGCCCGGCGCAGACCGTAATTTGCACGCGCAGAATGGCGAAAAATGCCGGTTTGCGCATGCGCAGAACGGTAAAAAATGCCGGTTTGCGCATGCGCAGAACTGAAAATCGCCAGATTCGCTTTCCAGCGATTTTCACTATACAGCGGGCCACTGGAACGGAACCCGCCGTATACCCGGGGCCCTCTGTAGTACATAAGTCTTAGCAGGGTATTATGAAATGAGAATTCAACAGAGGTGTGTTTGGGATCAAACATATGGATTTTCATAATTATACATATATAAGCACCTTTGCTATATCTCTCTGTGGACAGATCAAACTATACCTCCCTACATAATGTGATATCAGCCCTGTGTTTTTATACGTACATTGACAGTTCGTTTCTACGTTATCAAAAACTGACATTATACGTGGTGCAGCTTGAACACACTAACCACTTTCATAGTATGTATTAGTGACCTATTAGGGACAAAATTCCCTGTATGAATGTCTTTCTATGCTACAGTAAATTTGGACTTCTAGAAGAAGACGTGCTATGATTACTTCAATATATCTTATTTCTGCCACATTACGAGAAACCCTGTCTCTTTGTATGGAGATACAGATCTAGATACAGATACCTTTAAGACCCACCTTAAGACACACTTGCTTAAAGAAGCATGAGTAGCTCCGTAAATATTACTAGACACATGATACATAAAGCTTGGCCCCCTGCAGAAGCACTTACCAAAATGCCCTCCTACTGTTTCTGTACGTTCCTCCTCCATACCAATTAGATTGTAAGCTCCTCGGAGCAGGGACTCCTCTTCCTAAATGTTACGTTTGTCTGAAGCACTTATTCCCATGACCTGTTATTTATATTATTTGTTATTTTTATGATTGACACGTGTATTACTACTGTGAAGCGCCATGTACATAAATGGCGCTATACAAATAAAGACATACAATACAATACAGTACTTATTATTTTTTTATTTTTTTACCTACTCCAGTACTATGCCCTCCTACAAGCACTGATGTCTGTTTTCACACCATGCTCACCACTTGTGTTTACAGCCTGAGGGTTACCTTGCAATAGTGGGTCCCGGCAGGCCCCTGATTTTACTGGCTTTTCCTCTTCACTTTTGTGTTATTTTCTTGAAATATTGGTGTGTTTCACATTGTGAAGGATGAAGGTCCCATAGCAAACCGAAACATTTGTCTCACTCTTGGACTACAATATACCCCTTTTTCATTATGCTATCCAGTGTGCAGTGTCTTTCTTCTGAGCATGGTGTCAGGTGAAGTATAATATATATATATATATATATATATATATATATATATATATATATATATATAGTGATGTATTGAAGCAAAAGGTATTTGAGGGGAGGTACATAGGACCCAGCACCTTACAGGGTGTGTTCCCTTCCCTCACACCTGAGCCCTAATTAATGAGCTGCAAGGTAAAAGGCAGCACAGACAGTGTCCTGGGGCTGCTGCTGTGCTGATCTAAAGGCACACATACAGACAGCCCTGTGAGAGACTGCAAAGGGAAGCTGCAGGTACAGTGTCTAAAGTGGGGAAAGAGTTTAGTTCTCCCACTGTTAGTTAGGGACTAAGCTGTGTTAGTCAGAACTCCTGAAAGGAGTTGGGTTTTTGTTTCTGTTTTATGTTATGAGTTAACCCTGTTCCTGCTTTGTACCTTGTAAATATACCCTCCTGTGCACAAACACTACATTTCCTGCCTTTGTTCTGCATAAAAGAGACTGCAACGTGGTGTGGGCATCACAATATATATATATATATAATCATTATTATCATTTTCAACGCTTCTCGATCCACTGTTTGTTGAAGGCCCCCTCAAGGGCCTTCCAGGTACTGCGGTTGCAAGTCTCTTCTCCATGTTGCTCCAACAAATTTCTGATTTCATCGTCCACTGCACACCATGTTGTCTTTGTCTTTTAATTTCCCCTAGAATCCAGTTGAAACCCATTGTTGGACAAAGATGGTAATTTCTTCTGTTGATACCAAAATAAAGGAGAGGTAATGAGTTATAAATTAGCACAGTATAGTGTATATAGACCCGAGTTGTGATGTACTGGGTAATTACTCAGTACCCGGCATACCTGGCACTTTTTTTGGTACCCGGAAATTACTTGGACCCGGCCCCAGAGGGCTGGGACCAGTGCTGGGTAAGAACCGGCACCGGGTAATTTCCATTTTGCTCCCTCTTACCTGTAGCCGGCGGTGGAGGGTGAGGAAGGCCGCTGCGGAGGGTGAGGAGGACCACGGCGACATCGTGGGAGCAGCGGCAGACATGCTGGTGATGGCGGTGGTAACAGAGGACGTCCTTGTTGAGCCGGCGCAGGAGCAGCGAAACACATCACAGCTGATGCCAGTGGGAGCCGGGGAACATGTGACCGGAGCAGAAGCATTACTATTGGAGAGCCGGGGAGGAGCTGGTTGCCCAATAGTAACGCTCCTGCTCGGTCACATGTTCCCCGGCTCCCACTTGCATCAGCTGTGATGTGTTCCGCAGCACCCACTCGACAAGGACGTCCTCTGTTACCACCACTACCACTAGCATGTCTGCCACTGCTCCCACGATGTCGCTGTGGTCCTCTTCACCCTCCACAGCAGTCTTCCTCACCCTCCGCTGCCGACTGCAGGTAAGCCAATACTACCACCCGGTACCCAGCCTGCAAATTGCCCCATATACCCGGTACTCGGAAATCCTCAGGACCCGGTACAACACTAGCCCGGAGCAATGGTTGCTAACTTCAGTCCTCAAAACCCCCCAAGGTTTTAAGGATATCCCTAATCAAACAAAGGTGGCTCAAACTGAGCAACTAACTGAGCCACTGATTCTGAAGCATGGATATCCCTACAGCCTGGCCTGTTAAGTGTTCTTGAGGACAAGAGTTGAGAACCGCTGGCCGGGCGGAATCTGCATTTAATAGACAATGAACGCAAGGAGGCAAGTCTACAGTGTGTACTGTACATTTAACAAACAAAAATAAAAGTTTTAACTATTAAATATCCTGGAAACCGTATGACTTAAGAACAGGTTTCTTTTAAAGGGTTTCACTAAGTCCTAACTTGTGACTCTGGTCATATTGATAGTCACATACAGCAAGTATATACAGTAATGCTGCGTTGTATGAGTATTACACAGCATACACGTGTCTCACCTTATTCCATAAAATACAAAATGCTCTCAAAAAATGTGTCATACTATCCGCTTCATCTGTCTTCACACACATTGTTGAACTTATACTGTGATATTATTATAGTTTATTTGTAAAGCGCAAACATATTCTACATCAGTTACATAAACAGAATGACATACAAAGAAGGACAAACAGATACAGAAGGTAATGAGGACCCAGGTCATAAGAGCTTACAATTTAGAGCAGTGGCTTTCAATCTATTTTTGGTTAAAGAACCCTAGAATTATATTGCGAAATTCTGGGGAACCCCCAACCCTCTTTCCCCCCCGCTCCCGTTCTTCTCTCCCCCATCCGTCTCTCTTCCCCCCCGTCCATCTCTCATCCCTTCTTGCGCCCCATCCTCCCCTCACATACACTTCCTCTCTTTCTCTTCCCCACCTTTGTCACTCCCCCCTCCTCCTCCTCTCTCCCCTTACACTCCCCTCTCTTTTCCTCTTACACTCTCATCTCTCTTCGCCTTTCACTCCCCGTTTCGTGGTCCCTCTCACACTCCTACCTCTCTTCCCCTTTCACCCCCTCTGCCTCTCTCCCCCTCTTACAGTCCCCCATCTCTGTTCCCCTCTTACACTCTCCCTTCTCTCTTACACTCCCTCTCTGTCTTCCCCCCTCTCAAACTCCGCTATCTCTCTCATTTCCCTTCAAACTCCTCCTCTTCCTCTCACGCCTCCCTCCCACTTCCCTCTCTTCCCCGCACTCCTCCACCTCCCTCTCTTCCTTGCTCACCACACACCTCCCCCCCAACCAAGCAATCTTACCTTGGGGTGAGGAGGCCACTGGTGCAGTGCTGGGCCGTAACTCCCTCCTCCGGTCTGGTGGAAGTTGAACCCGACTTCCAGTGCCAACCGGAGGAAGGAGATTACTGTGAACACTGGGATACTGCTGCTGCTGTGAAGCTGCCAGCCCTCTGCCGCCTAGACAAGGACAGTTGTTTCAGCTCTCCCCCCATCAGCGGCGGGGCCCTTGAGTGATTCCGTTGAACCCCGGTTAAAAATCACTGATCTAGAGCAGTGTTTCCCAACTCCAGTCCTCAAGGAACCCCAACAGGTCAGGTCTTAAGGATATCCCTGCTCCAGCACAGGTGTCTCAGTCAAAATGACTGAGCCGCTGATTGACCCACCTGTGCTGGAGCAAGGATATCCTTAAGACCTGATGTGTTGTTGTTCCCTGAGGACTGGAGTTGGGAAACACTGATCTAGAGGATATGGAAGGTTCCAGTGTCAAACGTGACTGAGGGTCATGCAACTTGACTTTAACAGTGTTGCAATTATTCTGTGTGGGGCCATATCCGAGGATGTGGGGTGATACATCGCATGAGATTAACAGTATTAACGCTGTAATGTTTAACCCTATAGTGTTTACATGTACAGGTATCTGCCCAGGCACTGTACTTTTAAATTATATGTTACTTGTTGATGTTAGTGCACAACAAGTATGTACAGGTGCCTCTTAGTAAATATTTGTTTGGCAACTACCACATTTTTATGTTTTGGGAGCAGGGGGTTGGGAAAGAAAAATGGGCAGTGGAGACCTGCAAGGTGTTTAATTGGCAGGTGTGAGGCTGTGTAGGAGTTGTTAGGTTTGAAAGGTGTTTTGGTGCATACGGATCATAAATACATTGTTACAAAACCTTTTTCTTTTTTTTTTCAAATAGTAATGCGCGGCACGCAGGCAAGATGAGCGCTTAGCTGAGGAGCTACTCTGATCCCAGAAACAGCACTCCTCTAAAAGATATAACGCGAACCGATGCCATAACCACCTGCAGCACCGTCGGAACACCCGATAAGATGAAGCCTAGACCGGAGAAGAGTCAAATGACGCGGGAAAGAAGAGCCCTGCGGGGATAGGCAGAGAATCAAGATGGGAGCGCCACCAGGCCCCCTCACAGTCAGAGGCTGAAACAGGAGCTGATGACAGTGTAAGACCCACAACTAAAGGTGATCTAAATAATTTACTGAAAAGTATGGTACAGATGATGCAAATAGAAATGAACAAAGTAGTGTCTGAACTAAGACAAAACTTACGTGGACTGGGGGAGAGAGCTGACTGTCTGGAGGGGGTAGCAGATGAACTGATCTCAGCCCAAAATGTCACCGACCATGAAATAGTAGCCTTAAAAGCACAAATAAGTACTCTGACTGAAGTGCTAGAAGACACAGAGAATTGTGCCAGACGAATCAACCTGAGCTTAAGAAATATCCCAGAAACTGTACTCGCAGAAGCGCTGGAGGAATTTGTGCGAAAGTTGTTTCAGACCCTGCTTCCTGATATCACGGAGGAGAAGCTGCTGCTAGACAGGGTCCACAGGGCCCTAGGACCAAAACAACCTGACCCTAACAAAATGAGAGATGTTATACTGTGGGCTCATTATTACATGGTCAAAGAGGCTATTATGCAAGCCTCCAGGTCAAAACCTTAGATAGAATTTGAAGGTCATCAGATCCAGATATTTAGTGATCTTGCCCCCTCCACCCAACTCAAAAGGAGTAAGTTAAGGTTTGCCGTTCAAACTCGTAATTTGGCATAACGGATCAATATTAGTGGTGAAAACTCCAGATGAAGGAGAAAGAGCACCAATTAAGCTGGGACTAAAACAAGCAACAAAATCACCCCCGTCAACTGGATAACCTAATGGATCATCACTTACACCCATCTGGACGCAGACAAAGTTACAGCGAGAAAGCAGATAAAAGGACCGGGCAGAAATTCAAAAAGCTTCGGGCGAATGACCACCTCCTCACATCCGAAAACCTGTCGGAAAGAGGAAATCTTACAAAGACCATAAAAAGACTGAACAACTCGTCCAGTCAGAGGACCTTGACATTACTTCCGCTCGGAAGTCGAGGGAGGCTCGTTGGCCTCTGTGTTGAGTGACATCAGTGCCAGCTGCGGCCCACTTCCAACACCCTGTTCTGGAGAGGAAAATGACTTTAGGAGCCACGAGAAATTACTTTTGGTTGTATTGTATTTTTTGTTTGGGGTCCCATCAAATGTTCTCCCTTTTACCTCCCCCTCCCCGTAAACCCTAGGACTAGGGAACACACAGGAAGCTTATACACCCTTTAAAAAAGAGTAAAGGGAACCTCCACCCTCAGAGGAAACCCTTATCCCCCTACATCCCCTAAGGGCTAAGTTGTCCTATAGTCTCCGGAAGACCCACAGGGGTAGTTTAACTGTTTTATATATGTTATTGTTCTCTTTTTGTTCCCCTCCCTTCTCACAGTTAAGGCAAGAGATGTTATAAATATTGCAGAGTAAAGGCCCACTTCACGTTCAAGGCAACAAAAATGTTTATTAAACACAGTTTAATTTTGACATGTTAAAACTGGGTTTATTGAATGGTAAATGAGTAAACAATGGCAAAATGAGGACAGAAAGACTTCCTTAGTTGCTGCACTGAGAAGAACACCCCTCATCGGCTTGTCAAGCTGCTCCAGACTGGTGACACGTAGATTTCCCTGTCTATGCGAACACAATTTTTTCTTACTTTTGTTGTGTACAATATTCTATTCAGATGGGAGGGAGATATTTTGTGGTATGGCATGAAGGGAAGCACCACAAGTTCCTTTTAAGGTTCAGTGGGAACGGGCCTGAGGAAGGGGTAGTCAGCCCCGAAATGTTGCCCCTCTTTTGCGCCACCACACTTACCCCTTTTTTTGCAGTTAGGCAGTTTATTGTTTGTACCCTATTCCCTTTGTGTTTCCTTGTTTCCCCTCCCTTACCTCCCTCCTCTCTTTGCCTTTTCTTGGCTTGTGCTTACATAGATTTTCCTAAAAATTAGTGTCAAATCTCTCCCCCCCTCTCCCTCTTCCCCTCCACCCCCCCCTCACGAGAGCAAATACAGAGGGTTCACCACAAGGTGCAAACCGTTCATAAACCTCAAGAATAGAAAGGCCAGATTAGACTTTGCCAAACAATATCTAAAAATGCCAGCCCAGTTATGGAACAGCATTCTTTGGACAGATGAAACTAAGATCAACCTGTACCACCGGAATGATGGGAAGAAAAAACTATGGAGAAGGCTTGGAACGGCTCATGATCCGAAGCATACCACATCATCTGTAAAACACGATGGAGGCAGTGTGATGGCATGGGCATGCATGGCTTACAATGGCACTGGGTCAATAGTGTTTATTGATGTGACAGAAGACAGAAGCAGCCGGATGAATTCTGAAGTGTATAGGGATATATTGTCTGCTCAGATTCAGCCAAATTCAGCGAAGTTGATTGGACGGCGCTTTACAGATGGACAATGACCCAAAACATACTGCGAAAGCAACCCATGAGTTTTTTAAGGCAAATAAGTGGAATTTTCTGCTATGGCCGAGTCAATCACCTGATCTCAACCCGATCGAGCATGCATTTCACTTGCTGAAGACAAAACTTAAGGCAGAAAGACCCACGAACAAACAACAACTGAAGACAGCTGCAGTAAAGGCCTGGCAAAGCATCACAAAGGAGGAAACCCAGCGTTTGGTGATGTCCATGCGTTCCAGACTTCAAGCAGTCATTGCCTGCAAAGGATTCTCGACCAAGTATTAAAAAAGAACATTTTATTTATGATTGTGCTAATTTGTCCAATTACATTTGAGCCCTTGAAATAAGGGGACTGTGTATGAAAATGGTTGCAATTCCTAAACGTTTCATACGATATTTTTGTTCAACCCCTTGAATTAAAGCTGAAAGTCTGCACTTCTATTGCATCTCAGATGTTTCATTTCAAATCCATTGTGGTGGCGTACAGAGCCATAATTATGAAAATTGTGTCAGTGTCCAATTATTTCCGGACCTAACTGTATGTGTCAACCATAGGTTACAAAGCAGTTTTGGCCATTTTTAAGAGTCCCAGAAAGAAAGGCTTTTACACAAATATTTTTAAAACAAAAGTGCAAGACAACTTCATGACAAATCAAGATGAAAAGGGGAAAGCAATGAGGATTTATTTTTTTTCGACCATGAAATAACAATAACGCACAGTAACAGTATATGAGCAGCAGCAGCAAAAATAGATACTGTGTGGAAATCCCCTAAAATGTCAGATGAATTCATAAATGCTGTGCAAGATTTTCCCCTGCCCACTCTATAAAGGCAGACAGGGAAAAATGTAAAGAAGACAGGGGGGGGGGGGGAGGGGGGAGAAAGGAAGGAGGAAGAGAGAGAGGGGAAAAAAAGAGTAAGAGGGGAAAAAAGATAAAGGTAGGTAGGGAGGACAGAGACATAGGGAGGAAAAAAAAGAAATGTGGGCGTGTAGCTGGGAGGGAGAGAAGATAAATGGCACCATACATGCAGTTCTGCGTGTGTATAATGTACGTGTGCATCTGTAGAGATTTATATGTGCTTGTTTTGCTGCCACCTAGTGGCTGAAAATACAATAACAATCTGTGAGTATTGTGATGACGAAGGCCATGGCCCCAGTGCCTTCTAGCGCTGTGCATACAAGCACCGCCCCCCAATCGGACCAGGCCCAGTAAGGACCTTCGCGCGGAAGGTGCAGCCGCGCTGTACTGCAAGTTTTATTTGCGACTGAGGCGTGGCCACGCCCCCCGGCGGTTCAGCCAATGAGGGCGAACAGTATTGTAAACAAACAAAAAGAAAAGAAAATACGTGCGCCTATCGATTGGTCCGTGAAACACTCAACTGACTGAAAAATAAATTGAAAGTGCAATTGAAGGAGTATATAAATTAAACCTTACACATATAAACACTTTAAAACAATAGATAGTGATGTGACATGAACCATTCAGGAACCTACAGGGTCTGGCTCTAACTCCGATGTAAATATTATATACAAAAACGGCAAATAAATGGGATAAGGCAAACAAGCCACTTTATAATTGTAAAAAACACACAATAAATGGAGTTACATCAAGAATAATAATAAAAGTCTCTGCAGATTAATGTCCAGGTTGTAAGTATTGCATATGTGTAGAACACTCAGGGCCCCTGTATGTCTAAACAGACTCGGGCCAAAGTTAAAGTGCAGAAGTGTGGTTCCAAATGAAAAGTGGGAGCCTCAGAGGTTATAACGTCCACCAGTTATGCAGACAATTAATGGGACAAGAGTGGTGAAGGGCCGTACACGGGCCCCTGTATATTCTGCTCACCCAAGCTCCAGGCCGTTTGGTAGGGACGGCTCTTCTTCCTCTTCCTCCAAAATCTCACAAGTTTCACAGGCTCCACGCTCCTCCAAGGCTCGAGCACGGAGCGGAGCAACTCCCAGCCTGCCGGGTTTCCGGGTATGACGTCACGGCCGGACGTGACGCACCAACCCTTCCCGGCTGGCCGCAGGAACCGCTTGGTGGTTCTCCAGGCAACGAGCAGGCCCACACGAGGCTGATAACAGCGTCAATTCCTCGGGTACTCCACACACAGCAGGAGCACTGCAGCAGACAACCGGACAGCACGAAAATAGAAGCTTCAGACCCCTTAGGCTCCTCCTACGCGTTTCACCACGTAACGTGGCTTCATCAGGGATGCCATAGAAGTGGATATGTGGAATATATATACCCCCTGTAATAAAGGGACTAATTGACCCTATTAACCATTTGTTATGTCAACACCATCAATCAGGAGCCTAAGGGGTCTGAAGCTTCTATTTTCGTGCTGTCCTGCTGTCCGGTTGTCTGCTGCAGTGCTCCTGCTGTGTGTGGAGTACCCGAGGAATTGACGCTGTTATCAGCCTCGTGTGGGCCTGCTCGTTGCCTGGAGAACCACCAAGCGGTTCCTGCGGCCAGCCGGGAAGGGTTGGTGCGTCACGTCCGGCCGTGACGTCATACCCGGAAACCCGGCAGGCTGGGAGTTGCTCCGCTCCGTGCTCGAGCCTTGGAGGAGCGTGGAGCCTGTGAAACTTGTGAGATTTTGGAGGAAGAGGAAGAAGAGCCGTCCCTACCAAACGGCCTGGAGCTTGGGTGAGCAGAATATACAGGGGCCCGCGTACGTCCCTTCACCACTCTTGTCCCATTAATTGTCTGCATAACTGGTGGACGTTATAACCTCTGAGGCTCCCACTTTTCATTTGGAACCACACTTCTGCACTTTAACTTTGGCCCGAGTCTGTTTTGACATATGATTTATGATTTATGTCTTATGAGGATACTTGCTCAATTTTGAGCACCACATACACCACGTTCCCCTTGACATACATACAGGGGCCCTGAGTGTCCTACACATATGCAATACTTACAACCTGGACATTAATCTGCAGAGACTTTTATTATTATTCTTGATGTAACTCCATTTATTGTGTGTTTTTTTACAATTATAAAGTGGCTTGTTTGCCTTATCCCATTTATTTGCGCTTCCCATTTTTTTGTTCTTTATTTCTCTAAACAGTATTGTTCACCCATATTTAATAGTCATGATTACAGTATATACCATATATAGTTTTCTTGTTTCTGTGCGGGTCACACTTATTGGATATTCCTGTTTAAAGTCGAGGAAGTTGCTCCTTCCTGGCGTTTAAACTTTTTGTCACCAGTCCACGTTCCTGTTACCGGTCCATGCCCATGTCCTAGTCCTGCCGCTGTTCCTGTTTGCTAGTCCCTGTCCCTGTTATCCCGTCCTGTTCATGTTAAGTTGCCAGCTATTCTGTTTACCCAGGATTGCTTGTCTCTGTCCTAATTAAATCCTGTTTGCTATAATTTACTTTCCTGAGTTCCTTCCTGAATATTACTCTACCTTGCTGCTGCCTTTGTTACTGTAAACCAACTTCTTCTCTTTCACATTCTCCTTCGCAGTCTCGATACTCTTGGTAACCGTAACAGACCTCCTGAATTTCCTCTTACCTCTTCCATCATAATTTGGGTATCGTTTGCTAACACCTCCTCCTCTATCAATCTCTCTGAGGGCATACCTCAAGGGTCTGTCCTGTGACCACTTCCCTTTTCTCTTTACACACTCTCTTTAGTTAACCGCATCACATCTCTTGGGTTCAAATATCACCTCTATACTGAAGACACACACATTTACCTTTTTCAACCCCTGACCTTACACCTTTTGTATAGACCAGGGGTGCAAGATTTTTCTGGGGGGGGGGGAAGGTGCGGTGGTTGCAGAGGCCCTGCGCTCTTCCCCAAGGCATTTCAATTAAATGCTGGGGGATCGTGTGAGGCCTCTGCAACTTCAATTACCGGGATTCAGAGGCTTGGTGTGACGCGTCGTCATGGCAACGTGGTGTCAAACCCTGCAGCGTCATTTGATGCCGGTTGCCATAGCAACACGGCGATGTGACGTCACAAGACCCCGGCAAAAGAGATAAGGGGGGCGCGAGCATGGGAGGGAGCAGGCAAGGGAAGCACAGCTCAAATAGTTTGCGCACCCCTAGTATAGACCAAAGTCTCTGAATGTATCTCCACTATATCGTACTGGATGGTCCTCCGCAAAGTCAAAGACGGAGCTCCTCATATTTCTTCCAAGCCTGGTCCTACTGCCACCTTTTCCATTACTGTTGACAGAACTATTATACACCCAGTAGCACAAGCACGCTGCCTAGCTGTCACATTTGACTCCTCCCTCACATTCGCCTCTCACATTAACAATGTAGCTAAAACCTATCGATTTTTCCTCCGGAACATTGCAAAGATAACTACTAAAACTCTAACGCAGGCCCTCATTCTCTCCCATCTCGACTACTGTAACCTTCTACTGTCTGGCCTTCCTGCCTCTCACCTGTGTCCCCTACAATCTATCCTAAACACTGTTGTTAGAATCTCTTTAATCTCTCCTAAATCAGTTTTCAGCATCTCTCCTGTTGAAATCCCTCTTTTGGCTTCCAATTAAATGCCGTATTACAGTACTTTCAAAATGATCCTTCTCTCTTTTAAGGCAATACACTCATCTTCCCCTCCTTACATCTCATCCCTAATTTCTTGCTATACACCTGCCCAACGCACGTTCTGCACAAGGATATTTCGGTCTACCCTTTTTGTATCTAAAATCCTCTCCTGCCTAAAACCTTTCTCACTTACTGCTCCACACCTCTGGAATACCCTTTCCCTCAATATCCGACAATCATCTCTCTCCACCTTTAAGTCCCATCTTAAAACACACCTCTTTAATTAAGCATCTGGGTAGCTCCGCTGCTCATACTATGCATCTTAAATATGCATATACCATGACCCATTGCAGACGCACTTATTTTAACACCCCTCCCCCTGCTGTACGTTCTCTCTACTTACCACTTCGATTGTAAGCTCTTTGGGGCAGGGACTCCTAATGTCTATTTTTATGTATGAAGCTCTTATTTCGATTATGTCACGTATGTTACTGCTCTAAAGTGCTATGTACATGGATGGCGCTATATGATGAAGATATATACATACAAGAGACACTGAAGAGGTTAAGAGTCAGATATTCTGATTGTGGATGCAGTAGCGAACCCTTTTCTTTAGCTTTCAAGATTCCTTTGACATGGGAATTGTCCCAGAGTTTCTACCTGCGGCATAATACAGACTGTACAATGACGTCAGGGTTAAAAAGTAGTAACTTTTTGCTTCCTAGATCCCTTTAAAACTGGAATCTTGAGAAGCATAAGACAAACTTCAGTCGATTTAGTTATTAAATACAAAATGTTAGCTTCGAAAATGTATTTGAATGGGAAATCTCCCCTGTGCTTCTGTTGAATAAGGCTAAGATTATACTACCTGCGCACGCACGACAGACCGCATAGACTCACGCACTCCGGCAGCCTCAGCAATGTGTGAACTGAGCTGGAGGTGATGGGGAGGCGTGGCGGACGCGACACAAAGCTAATTCTCCCTCATTGGCTGAAACGCTCACGTGACGCGGACGTCATGCGGCCACGCTTGAAAATAAACATTTTTTTGCCTTTTCAAAACGCGGTCCCGCCATCGCACTCCATCGTGTGCACTAGGGGCGGCCTCATATGCATTATGAAATTTGTGCTTGTCGCGAGCACATGCAATCGCGCTGACTATAACCTCAGCCTAACAAAGACTGCACATATTTATAGGGTGACCACATTGCCAAAAGTAAAAACCGGGACACAATAAAAAAATCACATCACTTAAAAATAAATATTATAATGGTATTTGTCTAATAGCATCCCCAATTATGCTGTATTATTTCTCTATCTCACTCTCCACATCCCGTGTCCTCTGTCTCTCTCCCCCTCCCTCATTCTCCACAGCCCCTTCCCCCTCAATCAATCTCTCCCCTACTCACTCCCCCCTCCCCTCCTTCTCACTCCCCACTCCCATCCTCTTTCTACCACTCCCCAACCTGTCTCTCCCTTTCCCTAGCCTCTCAGCCTCCCGCACTCCCCAGTCTCTCTTCCTCCCTCCCATCACCTAGGTCTGTATTATAGTAAGCGTCAATGACAAATACCTGTCTCCCTATTACAGTGTATCTAGTGCAGACGTGCGCGTACGCACGGCAGAGAGAGTTGGCGCGGCAGCTTTGTGGAAAGGCAAAGAAATTTGTCTTTTCGAGCGGCTGCCGTGCCACGTGACACTGTGAGCCAATCACAGTGAGGCCGGAAAAAAAATCTGATGAAAGGGAAGAGCAGTGAAATCAGCGCTAATGCAATAGATATAAATAAGTGACACTATAAGTGACAAACATACAATAAATACACTTTAAACTTAAAGTGGGGGCTGCCTAGGCAAAAAGGTGTACACAAACCAATACAGACAGTAAAAAACAGAAAAACCGGCGCCTCCAAATGGAAAAATTGACCAAATATAGTCCAAGGGTATATGGAATGGAGTCCTGAGGGGAATCTTCAGTGAAGTCTCATAGACAGACAGACAGACATAAAAAACAAAAACAGAAAAGACAAAAGAAAAAGATCATAGTGCAACTAACAAAAGCAAACTCTGAAAAGATTGGCAAAGAGATAATCACAAATTTAATGCAATTAAATAAAATATATATAAAAGAACAGACACATGAATGTTGGGCTACAGACACTAATAGGTTGAATCATCCGGTAGGAGTAAAATTAAAATCCTACTTACAGCAGAGCTGAAGGATTTAAACCCATACAGCAACTGTCTTTGAGTCCAGACCAGAGCTTCTGCAGAGATGGAAAACAGCAGCACAGCTTCCAAGAATCGCACTTCAAGGGCGACCACTATTGCCACTCACGCAGACCTTCCAGGTGGGTGGGGGGTACCTCAAAGAGGGACTAGGGCTACACGCTGTAAGGGGAGTCGCCGACACCAGGAGCACAAACCCGCAGGTCGCGCGGTGTGTCGGTGACGTCACACCACAGCGCGAGGGCAGGGGAAGCGCCCGAGAGAGCTCTGGGAGCTGAAGCAAAGTCTCGGCAGAGAGAGCTGGCGCGGCAGCTTTGTGGAAAGGCAAAGAAATGTGTCTTTTCGAGCGGCTGCCGTGCCACGTGACACTGTGAGCCAATCACAGTGAGGCAGGAAAAAAAATCTACCCTTGAGATGTCATGGCCACGCCTCCTTCGCGTACGCGTCATTGTTTGGCCTATACACAAAACGCTTGCGACACGTGCACACGCAACGTCATGCGCACACGCAAGCGCTTACTATAATTCTAGCCTTATCCAGCCACTCACACACGTACTTAGCCATACACAATTACTTACCTACACACACACACACACACTTGCTTATACATACACTTACTTACCCACACCCACTTAGACATACACCCTTACCTTATCACTGCAGCCAGGGTTAGTAGACCTGCGTGAGCAGTGCAGCGCCACCTAATGGGGCCAGAGGAGTCATTGCACTGCAGACCCTTCTCCGACCTATTCAAAACCAGAAAATTACAAAAGATTGTCGGGGTACCGGGACAGTTCCTTAAAAACCGGGACTGTCCTGCCTAAACCGGGATGTCAGGTCACCCTACATATTTAGGGTTATTAAATTAAACATTTTAGTTTCCATAATTTTTTTGTGCTGCATACCATAGACTGTGCATTCAATTAATTGTAAGTGGCCACATTTACCTTCCAAACTGCCTTTAAAATAGGAATCTTCCCTAACATTTTATATCCGGCATAACACAAACTGTACCCTCAGTTCTGGGTTAATAAATGGAATGTTAGCTTACAAAATTAATTTTAAATATGAAGCTTTCCGAACTTGTGCCAGCTTCATAACATAGACACTTCAATTATTCAGGATAGTAAATAGCACATTTTAGCTTCCAACATCCTTTTACAACAACGATCTTCCCAGGGCTTCCATGTGCTGCATAATGCAGACTGTACATCAACTTTGAGGTTAATAGGTACCAGCATTTTCTTTACAAAATCCATTTAAAAACGGAATCTCCCCAAGGCTTCTATGTGCTACATAAATTTCAGGCTAAGCAGTCAGGTGTTATTACCATGGAAACGACGCATCTGATGGGAGCTGAGGAGAGGCCGGACCCAACTAAGGATCTAAGAGAGCCTTGTGGAGTCATGTAAAAGACTAATACTAAGTGGCTACTAATTAGTGCAAACTTAACCTTGACATGGCCGGCCTGGTGAGGTCAAGTAATTAGTCCAAATAACGACTAACTAACCAGATAACAAGTGACTCTAACCAGTTTACTGCTTATCAGACTAGTTTAAACCAGTTGGTTAACCATAACCTATTCACATCTATGCGCAGTGCTGCGTACGCGGTCAGTGTCATACAAGAAAAATAATTATATTCTTATGATTAATATATGACATTCCTGTGATACGGACTATGTCCACTAGATGGTGGTTGAGAGCTGTAATTCTTTGTACTTAGAATGATTGCTATCATACAGTGCAGATACAGTATGCCAACACCTGCAGCCCTCATTTCTTAAAGGGATTAATGCAGTTTGGACCTTATAGTAGGGGTCGTGTTTTTACATCTCTAATGGAACGGGGTCAACTCACTGGTGCAATAGTCCTCGATTTTGCAAAGGCTTTTGATACTGTTGATCATGCTATCCTGCTTAACAAACTCCAGTGCTCTGGAATGGGGAAGCATGCTTTAAACTGGTTTCATTCCTACCCATCAGGTAGATCCCAACATGTGTCCATCTCAGGCTCCAACTCCAACCCCCTGGATATCACCTCGCGTCCCGCAAGGCTCTGTTCTGTTCTCGGGCCCCTAGGCTAAGGCCCCGCTCCCTCCGTCAGCGCTCCCGCACTACAGACAGGCGGGGCGCTGACATATACAGACCGCAATATGCGGTCTGTAGGGAGCGGGAGCCGGAGCGGGAGGTGGGCGGGAGTGGGAGGCTTAAGCGGGAGGGGGGGGGCGTGGCTTGAGCGGAGGGACCCGCTACTCTCCCCCCCCTCCCTCCCTCCACGGGCTCGGGCTGGAGCTGCTGATTGAATCACAAGCAACACACACACACTCATACACACTCATACACACACGCAGGCACTCACACACACACGCAGGCTCACACACACACACACACACACACACACAGACAGAGGCAGGCACTCCACACTCCTCTCCCCGAAGCCTCCCCTCCTCATTGGCTCACAGCCACACCACATGACGCGTTGAAGCTAGGGATCACAATTCTCTTGTATCCCCTAGCGGCTGACGCGTCACAGCGTGTAGTGAGCTGTGCAGCCAGGGGGGACGGGCACCGGCTCGGGAGGATTCCCCTGCTGGTGGGGAAAGCCCGTGCAGCCGCCCGCGCCGTCGGGCGCAGCGGGTCCCAGCCCCTACTCTTCTCAGTGTTCATCAATGATCTTCCCACAGCTTGTAAGGAAGCCTCAATACACATGTATGTAGATGACACAATCCTATACGCACACAGCCATAGCCTCTCCGACCTTCAACACATACTTCAGTCTGACTTTTTGAGACTCGAAAACTGGATTTCCCAAAACAAACTGTTTTAAACACTGACAAGACTGTAACAATGGTATTTGGGACCAAGACTAAATTAGTAAAGCTTCCAGTGACGAGCTCCTGATTAGAACCAACGCTAACACCACCCTAACCCCTGTCACTAGTTTTAAATACCTGGGCATACAGTTTGACTCCCACTTAACATTCGGAATGCACATTGATACCCTGACATCCAAAACCTATGCCAAACTAGGGGTACTTTACAGGAACAAATCCTCCCTAAGTCTCCTGGTCAGAAAGCGTATCGCACAGCAGATGCTAATGCCAATTATTGACTATGGAGACATAGTATATGGCTCGGCACCCCAAACCCACCTTAGCAAACTTGACACCCTCTACAATTCAATTTGTCGTTTCGTTCTCCAATGCAACTACAACACACACCACTGCGAAATGCTCAAAGAACTAGATTGGTCATCACTCAAGTCTAGGCGCAAAGTTCACCTTTCCTGTCTAGCCTTCAAATACTTTCTGGGCAAGCTACCCAGCTATCTGAACAAGCTCCTCACCCATACCACATGCAACACTCATCATCTGAGATCAGACTCCAAAAGACTGTTCATGGTGCCAAGGCTCAACAAAGTATCCGGCCGCTCCTCCTTCTCTTACCGTGCACCCCAAAACTGGAACAACCTACCGGAGACTCTCACATCCACCACCAGTTTTAGTTCTTTCTAAACTAAGGCTGTCACACATTTTAATCTGGTCTGTAACTGTTTCATACGCCCATAATATATATTTTCTTTAACTGTGCATGCAATGTCTTGTATATAATGTATACCCTGTTCATTTATGTAACTGTATTTGTAACCATGTATTATTTGTCATATTAACTATGTCCAGGACATACTTGAAAATGAGAGGTAACTCTCAATGTATTATTTCCTGGTAAAACATTTTATAAATAAAAAATATATATATATATTGTATTATATGGAGCAATAGGAAGAGTTATAGGGAGCGTTGATATAAATAACTTGTTGGAAAAATATTATCCCATATTGCATTGAATATAGCTAAATCATGAAGCAGTTCTGAAAAAAGAAAGTCACAGTGACTGCTATTTGAAAAAGCCTTTATATAAATCTCTAACATAGTCATTAATATCAATATATCTCTGAACTAGTAATTTCTTGTAATTACATTTTTAATTAATAGTAATTATTTTTATATAGTGCTGCATTTCTACAGTACATTCACAACCATACAGCCGTCCATTGGTATAAGCAAAGGTATATTTTTTCTGGCACAATTCTTACCCCCTTTAGAACTTCAATCTTAACGTGTGTGTGTGTGTGTGTGTGTGTGTGTGTGTGTGTGTGTGTGTGTGTGTGTGTGTGTGTGTGTGTGTGTGTGTGTGTGTGTGTGTGTGTGTGTGTGTGTGTGCACCTTTACATTTATTTTTTATAACTACTTTTTCCTTACTATACATATTTTTTGTAGGCAAATATTGCTGTTACTCTTGAAAAAAATAAAAAATAAATGTGTGTGTGTGTATGTATATATATATATATATATATATATATATATATATATATATATATATATATATATATATATCGGTATACAGGAGGGCCCCGGGTATACGGCGGGTTCCGTTCCAGAGGCCCGCCGTATAGTGAAAATCGGCGGAAAGCGTATCTGGCGATTTTCAGTGCTGCTCATGCGCAAACCGGCATTTTTGCCGTTCTGCGCATGTGCGACCTATGCGCTGCGCGCGCAACCTGCTGCCTGTGCGCGCAATCTGAGGTTTGCGCATGCGCACCTGGCGCACCCGTCCGTTCTGCGCATGCGCGATTTCAGATTCAACATAGCGGCCCCCTTCTCGGTGCTGCCATATCAGCGGATCGTCGAGAAGCGGGGCCCTGCTGTATATAATTATCTTCAGCCTTTGTCGATCCACTGCTGGATGAAGGCCTCCCCAAGGACCTTCCAAGTACTGCGGTTGCAAGCCTTTCTTCTCCATTTTGCTGCAACAAATTTTTTTATTCATCCTCCCATCTTACTTTTGGTTGTCGCCTTGGTCTTTGTAAGGATTCTGCATGATCCATGTCAGGTTTTGTGCTCAGGTCCTGGTTTATTCTACAACTTGCCCTCACTTGCTATTTGCAACCATCTTGGTTCCTGGCAGCCTCCTATTTAAGGCTGCACTTTCTTTAGGGAGTTGCTGAGGAAGGTTCCTGTTGCAGTCCAGCTTTGATGCTCAGTATACCCCGTGGATTCCCTGTTGCTGACATCAGCCTGTGACCCTGACTCTGCACCTTTGCTGCCTACTTGACCTCAGTCTTCAACCCGACTACGTTAACTCTAACAGGACTCTGTCCCTTGGCTCTGGTCGGTGAGTATATACCCCTACCGTAGCCCTGCGGGTCTGCTTCCTGATCCGAGATGAGCACCGTTCTAGTCTTTTACTTTCCCTGGGAATCCAGTTGAGTACCATCTTTGTCCAATAATGGTCATTATTCTTGTGAGATGGCTCACTGGCATTTTCATTTCTTCATCTTTGTCATTTTTAAAGTCGTTTGTTTGCTCTCTAACCCATTCATTTTTCCCCTTCTCTTTAGGTAATGCCCAGCATACATCTCTCCATACTTCTTTATGTTGTCTGGAGCTGCTGAATTAGCTTTGCGTTTAGGGTCCAAGGTTCACATCCATCCGTGAGCACGAGCAGAATACAGTGGTCGAAAACTTTCCTCTTGAGGGACAGTGGAAGGTTCCCTTGAAAGATTGTCTTGTTTCTTCCAAATGTCCTTAATGCCACCTTCATTCTCCTATTGATTTCATTCAAAAAGTTCCAACCCATTGTTACTTGCCGGCCAAGGTAGACACAGCCTTCAATTTCTTCTAGTACTTTTTCATTTATTTCGATTTTTGCAAAGTTGATAAAATGTGTTGAATTTCATCGTGGTGCAAAACTGTAGTGTGCTACAAAACTGATAATCAATTATATAAATGCGATTTAAATATTGGTAAACTTGTATAACTACTGAAAAAATAAATTAATATGGTGATAGAAAATGTGTTGAACATAAAGAAAGTCGGCCTCTGCTCAGCCTTAGTATCACTGAGGCATTTAGGGGTAGAATATATTAAACAGAAAGGAGAAATGATCCCTGTAATATATGCACTCAACCTCTGAAGTAATTGGAAATATAATTATAAACTGGTAAGAGATGGAATTCCATCTCTACTAATCAAAATAATAATAGCCGGGTTGGGATTAGGCCCGGGCCATAGAGGGGTGAGGCGATCCGAACCACGCTGATGCTGAGGCTCGCCTGCTGAAATCTGGGCGATTTCATGCCCATACAGGCGAGCCAGCGGGCGCGATCGGAGCCGGGGGGAGGTGGTTGGAGGCGGGGCAGTGACGTCGCTGGGCCAATCGCCCGCGACGCACTGACGTCGACGTCACGGCGCCGTGACGTCGACACTGCTGTGCTGGGATTGGAGGTTTTCAGCCGACAGCGCACTGAAAAACAGCTTGGCGCTCGGCTGAAACCTCCATCTCGTCAGCACGCCTGCGGACGCTCGCGTGAGCCCCCTCTCAAGGCATCCTCATTTTGGATGCAGGGGCTCAGCGCGGAGCGTCCGCACGCCTCAGCACGGCCTGTCCTTCTATGGACTCGGCCTTAGAGAGGTGCGGATCGTCGTAGGTACTTGCCATGGTCAGGGGTTGTAGAGATGCGGATAGTGGTCGTACTTGCCATGGTCAGGAGCGGAGAGGGTCGGAGTCTGGGTACAAGCCAATGATCAGAGACGGAACTAGAGATAAACACAGGACAAGGTAGCAAGGCAGGGAGGCAAGGATGCAGTAAGCACTTCGTAACCATCAGAAGACTTATGCTCAGCTAGTTTGGTAGAGGGCTGGCTGAGCATATAGGAGGCCAGGAACCAATCGGCTGAGAGGCGGAGTAACCCGCAGGTGGGTATGATGTTGGACTCAAGGGCGATTAACCCCTCACACGTTGTTCGCCAGGCGGTGTGACGTGACACCCATGTCCTCACGGAGCGGGACGCGGGGGTAGGGCCTAAGCCTGATCCTGGATGTGCTCTGTTGTTGAGCAGCGCTGCGTCTCTGGATGCAATGCGGTGCGTCACCCGTGTTGTCACGGGGGCGGGAACTAACGCTGATCCTAACACACACGTAGGGTTTGGAAATCTGTGAGCATCAAATGAGTGGAGACATTTTGCTGCCTCCCCCTCGATCGATTGACTAGGATGGAGTCCGAATTGCCAGTGATATTACTGAGGCGACAGCGTGGAACAAATACAGTCCGGTCAGTGTGGAGAGAGACGAACCCCGAGAGGCGTATTGACGAGTTCCACTCTTCCCTCTAAAATGGTGAAAGCGGTTTTTAAATGGAAACCTTGTGTGTTTATTACCAATTCTTTTTTTTGTTTAAAATTGTATTACGCTGTGGGCGTTTTTTGCGCTTTCTTTTTCTTTATCACTTTGTTTTTTCTCAGATTCATATGGAGGCCCACTTTCCTATTTGCTTCAGCGAGTTTTCCTATTTGTTGCTGGAGGTCATTGTGGGAAAAATAACAATGTAATCTGCAAATTGTGGGTGACTCAAATATTCACCGTTGATTTTGATACATTTTCGTTCCCAGTGCAATGTCTTGAACACTTCTTCAAGCGTTGCATTGAAAATCTTCGGTGACATGGTGTTTCCCTATTGCACTGCCTTGCTGATCCATATCTTTCTTGTATCTTCATGTAATATAATGGTTGATGTGGCATTCTTTTAAATGTTCCATATAATATAAATTTACGCTTCTTCCATACTTTGACTTAAAATTGCTTTGATGTAGACAAAATCAAATGCTTTTTCGTAATCTACAAATCATAAACAATTAATGGTAGATTGTATTCATTACTTTGGGAAATCACTTCTTGTACAACCTGATGGGCCGGGCGGATTAAAAAATGTCACCCTGCCCCCCCCCCTTAGCCAGAAGGCCCAGGAACGGCATGAATGTGGGAACAATGGAAAAAAAAGCTGTGTGTGCTGTGCACGCGCATAGTAAGTGAAACTTCTTTGACTTTTGTCACAGAAATTGACTTATAACGCGCGTGCTCGGCACACATGTGTCAGTCAGTGTATGTGTCAGTCAGTGACTATGTATGTGTGTCAGTCAGAGAGTATGTATGTGTGTCAGTCAGAGAGTATGTATTTGTGTCAGAGAGTATGTATGTATGTTTGTGTGTCAGTCAGAGATTATGTATGTGTGTCAGTCAGTGTGTGTATGTGTGTCAGTCAGTGTGTGTATGTGTGTCAGTCAGTGTGTTCATGTGTGTCAGTCAGTGTGTGCATGTGTGTCAGTCAGTGTGTGCATGTGTGTCAGTGTGTGCATGTGTGTCAGTCAGTGTGTGCATGTGTGTCAGTCAGTGTGTCAGTCAATGTGTGTGTGTGTGTCTGTCAGTCAGTGTGTGAGTGTGTGTGTCAGTCAGTACAGGCATACCCCGCATTAACGTACGCAATGGGACCGGAGCATGTATGTAAAGCGAAAATGTACTTAAAGTGAAGCACTACCTTTTCCCCACTTATCGATGCATGTACTGTACTGCAATCTTCAGATACGTGCATAACTGATGTAAATAACACATGTGTAACAGGCTCTATAGTCTCCCCGCTTGCGCACAGCTTCGGTACAGGTAGGGAGCCGGTATTGGTGTTCAGGACAAGCTGACAGGCGCATGCGTGAGCTGCCGTTTTCCTATTGAGCGATATGTACTTACTCGCGAGTGTACTTAAAGTGAGTGTCCTTAAACCGGGGTATGCCTGTATGTCTCTCCCTGTGTTGTGTGAATGTCTCTCTGTGTCGGTCAGTGTGTGTATGTGTGTCAGTGTGCGTGCGTATCAGTCAGTGTGTGCATGTGTGTCATTCAGTGTTTGTGTGTGTGTGTATGTGTGTCATTCAGTGTGTGTGTGTGTGTGTGTGTATGTGTGTCAGTCAGTGTGTGTGTGTGCCTGTGTGTCAGTCAGTGTGTGTGTATGTGTGTCAGTCAGTGTGTGTGCATGTGTGTCAGTCAGTGTGTGTGCATGTGTGTCAGTCAGTGTGTGTGTGTGTGTGTGTGTGTGTGTGTGTCAGTCAGTCAGTGTGTGTGTATGTGTGTCAGTCAGTGTGTGTGTGTGTATATGTATGTGTGTGTGTCTGTCAGTGTATGTGTGTCTCTCTTTCTGTGTCCTGCCCCCTCTCTCCTGACTCCCCCCCCCCCTCAAAGGCAGGCAGAGCTGCGGACCCGCGGCGGCTCTGTCTTGGTCTCTCCCCCCCCCCCCCCCCCCCTCACAGGCAGGCAGAGCTGCGGACCCGCGGCGGCTCTGCCTGAGTCTCCCCCCCCCCCCTCACAGACAGGCAGAGCTGCGGACCCGCGGCAGCTCTGCCTGAGTCTCTCCTCCCCCCCCCCCCTCACAGACAGGCAGAGCTGCGGACCCGCGGCGGCTCTGCCTGAGACTCTCCTACTCCCCTCACAGACAGGCAGAGCTGCGGATCCGCGGCGGCTCTGCCTGAGTCTCTCCTCCCCCCCACCCCCCTGCGTGACAGCGAATCACTGGTTGCCTCGCAGCAGCGCCCTCTGCCAACCACACCACACACACACACACACACAAAACCTGCCATCCACAACATGGATATGGACAGAGCCTCTGCGCATGCGTTGAGGAGGACGGCTGCCGGTGTGGAGGAGCGGGTGAGGGAGAGCGGCGCCGCCGCATGTCAGCGGCTGTGTGGGGGATGCGGCGGCAGTGGCTATCGCCGCCGCCGCCGCATGTCAGCGGCTGTGTGGGGGGTGCGGTGGCCATTAGGAGCGGCGCCGCATCTGATTTGTGGAGCGGGTGTGATGTCAGTGTTGGGGTCGGGCTGAGCCAGAACACAGCCCGGCCTCAACTGCCAGCACTGACGTCACATCCGTTTAATTTCTGTCTCCACAATCCATTTTTGCCCCATCACGAATGAGGTGCCACTAAGGAAGTTTCACTTCAAAAATGTGCATGAGTGCATCCCAGCCAGAAGGCCAGGCAGGTAGAAAAATATTAGCTCCCTCCCAGCCAGAAGGCCAGGAGAGGTGCCAGTGCAGAAAACATAGGAGTCGTGCAAAATTATCTACACAGCTGCCAAGTGATGGTTGCTTCGCCTCAACCAACACAACCCGAAGGTGCAGC